>NW_014554384.1:1136591-1159101 GCF_001313825.1 Dinoponera quadriceps
GTCCGGAAGTCCCCATTCCACTTTCGTTCTTCGGGCTGGTTCCGCGGATCCCCGGAATCGACTGCTGTTTCCGGTCTCGACGGAATCCTCGGCCGCTGATGTTCCTCTCGTTTCCAAGTTCCGCGCGAACCGAAGGCTAACCACTCGGCAATAAATTTATGCGCTCGCTAATTTGCATCGCGAGTCACGAGACATCTACGAGATGCTAATTAAAAGTGGCCCAACGATTAAGTGAGATTACTTCGTCGTAAACACGATCTTATTTTAGGATGATCTTGCTCGACTATTGAACTTTAGCTACACCGTTAACTATACATCGCCGAAGTTGGTACACGTTGAAATAAAAACTCTACGTAATTACGAGAAACATTTCGAGGTACGTACCTCGAATTTGGAGGTACTGTCGCAAAGCGCTTTCAAATTTGGAGGTCGCGTAGTACCTCCAAATTTGAAGTACACGTACACGAAATGTTCCTCATTTCAATTACGTCGGATTTTTACTTCAACGTGTATTTTCAACTTTGGACAGCAAAAAGATTTATTAAGAATATCAATTGCTAATTATGTCAACTAAATTTTACTGCTGTCGCAACGACGTTTTTATTACAACAGCAAAATTATTTTTTCTATGTAACAAATTTGTTTGCTGACACTGTAGTAACAAACAATTTGCTGCTGTCAGAAAAATATTTCTCTCCGAGTGGCAAATTATGAATAAAATCAACGTGGCAGTTACAAACGCGCGATTTCATTTCGCGAGCAACATTATCATGTACACGATACTTAACGGAACAATGACTGATCATCGGACGAACATTAGACAACGTATTTAATAATATCAGTGCATATTTGGCTAGCAATATCGAAATGTCCTGGAGAGAATGCCGAACGAGCCCTTCCAACTTATCATTTCGCGCACGACCGGGAAGTTTGTCTCCCGCCGTCCGGTTAAATTTCGGGAAACGGTAAGTTCGTCCTCGGGATTCTTTGATAAGGGCACAGGGAGCTTCTTGGGTGCCGATAAAAAGATTGTTCCCGAGAATCTAAGATGAAATATCGAGGCAGAGAGAAAGAGAGCAACGCGTGTTTCGTACGGACATATCGACGTTGTAATGCACCGACCCCTCCGTGCTATAAATATTTTACGCGTTACGTTTTACGTACATCACGATGACCACTGTGATATTTTCCCTCAGTTTCATATATCTTTTCTTGCTTCTCGATACTTTCGACTCGCGTACCTCCCACACGGAATCGCATCGCGACGCGTATATTTTTATTCAACAGTCATATTTTCCGTTTCCGCAATCTGGACACCGTGGAATAATAATATCTAAACCGCAAATTGGTGAACTTCGAGGAATTTTAAACCAACGGTATCGCGCTTGTAAGCCCCCCCTCCCCCCTCACTTTCGCGAAAATGTAATATTTTGCTCGCAATGCGTTTTCCCGCGTCTACAATCGCGAGAGTTCAGTGATCTCGGCGGAAGACTCGTGGACACCTTTCGTCAATGTATCGCTCTAATTATCACCAGAGACGTTTTCAGAGGGATGAAGGGAGACGGTACTTCCAGAGTGGAAGGCTAATTGTCGTCGAACGAAAGGTCCGAGAGGGTGACCGCATCCCTCGCGGCATCAACACGGCAAGGCACTCAAGCTCGGTCGTCTTTTAACTCGTGTGGTGCACGTTCCTCCGTCGTGCGAGAGGGTTAAATACGGAGTTACTCGGTTCCCCTCTAAGCCTGTTATACGTCTCGAGGGGGTAGTCCCCCAGCCTCTTCCCTCTTTCCTGCCTCGGACGATGCAGAAGCCAAACGACCTCCATACCTTTCCTTGCGTCTCTTAATCGACAAACACGATTTCAGGGGACCATTGCCGGCTGCATGCATGCAAAACATCAGTTCTCAAGTACGCGTAAAAATTGCGCATATTACGTCCATCCTGTCGAGAGAAGATCAACTTGCATTGCGAGTAAAAATGTGGAATTTTGTATTGCAAATATTTTATCGTTACGAATCAGCAGAAGTTGTATACGAAAAGAAAAATGCCGTTGAATCGATAGAATCTTCAACGGTACGCATGATTCCAGTAAATCTTCTCGATTCAACAGTGATTGAAACGAATACTTTCATTGTTGAAACAATATGTAACATGGTAGTATTAATGATATTTACTATTGAATGAAGATGATTGACTCCATTTAACGCTACTATTGGAAATTTTATTGATTTGACAGCATATTTTTCTTAATCCGACATATGAAATTTTTATACGCTACGTTAAAACATTTTTTATCTGGATATTATTAATTATATTAACGATGACACACAAACTAGTAGATTTAAACGGTTAAGAAAGACCTGCTATCAACCGGCAGATAAGATCACGACGATTACGAATCTGATCTCGTTCGAAGAGAGTTGCGAGAGCGGACTCATCTGCGAGTGCTGTTATCTCTTCGCATCGTAAGGATCTTTAAGAACGTTAGTTTTCTAGCGCTTCGCCGAACGATGGACAGCAATGAATCGATTGCGAGCGGACCGTGGAATCGTAAGAACGTCTCTTGTAAGAATCGTAAGTAATGGAGTGTCTCCGCGCATACGACCATCGGACACATCGCGTGGCCGGCGCAAACAACCCGTTCGAAATTCACGCAAACAAATAAGTCGATAAAACGGTGTGTCCGCGCTATTAAATTGTCCTTAAATAGCGGATACCCCTCGAAATCTTCCTGAAAGTCGCCGACGCCGAAGGAATCACCTCTAACATCGAAAACAAAGAGGACGTATCGATTCTGCATAATATGCAGCGCGCGTCGAAGCGGTTATCCTAACGGGAACTTTGGATATTATTGAAGGTGAACTTATTTTCTCGGGTTTATTTGTAGTTCCATCGCGCTTTACGGAAGGACGCGGTCGATAAGCTAAAAATGAATGTACACAACGCTTCATATTCGATTATCGGGAAATATTTCAACAATATATTATCCGACAAATATGAAGTCGGTTTCCCCCTAGCGTTGAAAAAATTAACAGCTTTCGTTATTCTAATTTTCACTCCTCGATATGCGTTTTCGACGGGATTAAACGTTTGTTAAAATTACACGAAAATAAATCGACCGCGGAATATGTTCATACTTGCTCGTGAAATTTAATTTGTTAAAATTTCCCTATCGCTCTTTCAATCGCTCAAACTCGCAAGCCAATCGACATTTCGACGTTGGAACAGCCATTATTTCCCCGCAACTGTGCATGTTGAGAACGCGTCTCGAGCGAAACACTGATCGCGACGGAGGGATATACGCTGCTTTCCCGTAAGTTGATTTCCCTTCTGCTAAATAATTCGTCGTGGACATTTAGGTACGCGCGCGCGAGCGCCCCCGCCCAGATGATCAGTCCAAACTATTAAGGCTGACGACGATTAATCCGGTATATCGCGCACCGTTGGGAATCATTAGTCGATGCCGGTTCCCGCCCTCACGGATCGTCGTCAGCGGAACCGATGTCGCTGGTCGAAGGTACGAAAGTAGCTCGCGAAGGGATGGAAGGAGAGAGCGAGAGAGAGAGAGAGAGAGAGAGAGAGAGAGAGAGGAGGAGGCAGCAGCGGGTGGTGAGGGTATGGCGCCTATGGGCGATGCCTCCACTGGATTAAAGGCGCATTACACCGCTCCAAAGGGCCCCTAATTAGATCCGGAAAGAAGCAAAGGGTTCTCCGAGTCGCGTAACTCGGTTTACCGAAGGGAGAAA
The DNA here is from genome assembly GCF_001313825.1 of Dinoponera quadriceps. Lineage (NCBI taxonomy): Eukaryota > Metazoa > Arthropoda > Insecta > Hymenoptera > Formicidae > Dinoponera > Dinoponera quadriceps. The sequence goes on from NW_014554384.1 coordinate 1,140,338, forward strand.
CCTACTACCTCGGCTCTCTCTTGGCATTAACGGCTTTCGCGTCCGCTGAGAGACGACCTTTTACCGCCCCTTCTTAACCCGTTCCCATCCTCGAGGTAACCGCGTTCACGGATGCGGCGAGAAGCTGTCAAATGCCGCGGATGCACCGCGACGGGACACTTCCGGAAATCCAAAAGTCGCAACGTCGCTCGTCGACGCGAGAACGTGCCCGTTTGTATCCCCGAAGTCTGATTCGACAGGATTTCTTAATTTCGCAATGTTGAATTTTGACGATGATACGGTCGATTTTTTCCTCTCGGAAGAGATCGGGCCGTAGCTCGAAATTTTACGAGACATCGACGGCCGAATCGGGGATATTTCCGAACAGGCGTGCAGCAGGCAAGGGAGTACGCCTTTTATCGGACAAAGTTCGAGCCATTCGGTTTTATGGGTTCCGGGCTAAATACACGTAAGGACTAAATCTACTTCTTCGTTTCAGCATCGCGATATAAGGGGCCGGGGGTCGGATGAGCTATGTGAACCGCCGTAAGTGATTGGCAAACAGACCGACAAGTCTTTACGGCTGACTACTTGCCCGCAACATCGTAGTTCCTTCTACTCGATAGCCGTTGATCAGCGGAGTGGCGGAGACGCGGAAGTAATATATTCGGCAAAGCGCTAATAATTGACATTATGACTCGCGCGACCCAATCGCCGATATTTATGCGAAAATCACGACGTACCGTGACAATACTCGTCCGATAAAAAAAAAAGAAAGAAAGAAAGAAAGAGAGAGAGAGAGAGAGAGAGAGAGGGGAGTCGCCGCGGTACGCGACGTTTCGCCGTAAAAAACCGAGACATTAAGATAAGAAGAGGAAAAACGTCACCGCAACATCTGGGTACATAGGTGCACGATGGTGGAACGAGCTGCTCAGCTGCGTGCCTTGGCAGCGAAAAAAAAGGGGGGAAAAAACGAGGAGGAAGCGAAAGAAAAGCAGGATGATGATGAGGAGGCGGTGGAGGAGGCACACAAGGGGAGTGGAAGAAAAAGGAAGTAGAATAAGGGTGCAGGCAGAAGAAGAGGAAGAGAAGAAGAGGCACGGAGGCGTATCTGCCGCCCACGTACATACCATCCCGTGGGTTTTGGCGGATCCTGGGCGTTCCTGGTACCATGGTGGAAGCCCAATCGTGGGTTCGAGGTTCAAAACCCGGCCGGCGCACTGAGGACGCCGACGCCCACCGTCCTGTCGACCCACCTTGAGCAGGGCCGTAACGCGCACCGCGACGCGCAGGCGAAAAACGCACTGACCTCGATACCACCTCCACCACCCTCGACTTACACCCCCCCAGCCCCCTGGCCGCCACCCGGCTTATTCACCCACCCACGCTTCTCGTTCTAATTCTCGCCAGCCGTCTACACACGCACGCACGCTCTCGCGGACCACCGCACACCGGCTGCTGCCGTCCGCTCTTCGCGTCCCGATTCTTCCACCTCGAACTGGATCGCGCTAATACCGTCCGAGAAAATCTCGCTGAATTTCACTCAGGTGGACGAGCGGTGCGGTAACAAGCGTACGTCGGTCTCGAGTTTCATAGAGACATCGTCTTTCCTATGAACGAGTCAATGAGTCGGAGGAATATTTTTCAGCTTCTCCTATTATGTACCGCTCACTATCACGTCGTCAAGGTCTTCACGATCGAGTCGATGTCCTTGTTGGCTCGTGAAATATCAGCTAACTCGTTTGTTGAAAGAAACGATTACCGGCCGGTTCCTCCAGGTGGGAGCTTCCTCGAGTGGTAGCTGCGAGAATCACGATTTAAGAGAACGCCGGGACTTAAAGTCAACGGCACGTCGTTTGTTTCCGCTTCCAATGTTCGCCTTTTCAAACGGAAGCGGCGAAGAATTATTAACCGAGACCCAGTGTCGAAGGAGGACGAAAAGCCCTGGAGGACACTACACCACCAGGCAGCGCGCGCCGTTACCGGGGCATTAACTTTGAAGAGCATACATCCTGGAAAGTTCCCGCGCGAGCCGATTCGTTCGCGCAGGAAAGTTACTTTCTCGTAAACAACAAGTAGTTACCTACTCCAGAAACGTTCTGGCAGACTCCGCTCGCGTCTGTGCGCGTGCTATCTGTGCATGTATACGTACCGGGCGTACAAGATGTCCGCGAAAACTAGAACTCGTAAACCACCGACACTACCAAAGTCGAGAACTTAAGACGCAACGGACGATAGTCGAAATTCGCGTCTTCGAATGCGTTTTGACGTACGGCACGTAGACAATGTCCGATTATGCCATACGTATTTCCCACTAACCTCACGACGATTTTCAACGGAGCGGACAGCAATATCCGTCCCGTCGTAATGATCCTGTTTTTCCATGACGGACGCTTTTAATCAGCGCGGATGAGTACTGGAATCATCGCGAGAAACTCGGCGTTTGACTCGGAAATCGTCGTTCGCAAAGCCGCGATAACGATGAGAATTATCTTTCGTCAAAATATTGATTCAGCACTTCTCGAAGACGCGTGAAATGATTTTTCTGAAAGTACCGTATACACGTCTCGTTCTATTTTTCTTTCCGTGTTTTTACAAATGAACAGAGCAAAAGGCCGGACGAATTCCGGAAAATATCTCGGGGTGTTATCGCGCGGCAGAACTGTTCGGACGAAATATTGGAAGCAACTGATGGAACATTAGGCACGAAAGATTCGATCGACATGATTCATTTTCAATTCGGCTTGGATGCCACGGGGCGTCAGTGGCATTCAGCTGGTCTAAGTATGTTTAGGGGATTATTGGCCAAAGTTGGTGTCCCGGCACGATGATATATTGGAAGGGTCGACAATACCTACTCCCAACTCTTGGACAATACGCCTCCGTTCCGAACTCGATTCTGGGTACGCGTACTCAAAGTCACAACAACAACCCCTTCGCCACCGGCAGCCAAATATATCAGGGAATTTAAAGAGACCGGTGAAGAAGCAAGCGATAGATAAGCGCGTTTCGTAATCTTGTCTGTATAGTATCAATACCGGAAATAATTAATTGTTAACGTCAACAACAATAATAATAATAATAAATCGCGAATTCGTTCAGGAAGGATGATACATTGTTTTCAGTGAACGCTCGCTATTCACGCAGCAATTAATTTTCTTCGACTTTGAGAACCACTATGTTTTCGGTCTGACCATGCGACATAAATTTTCCGAAAACTGTTCGACGCATAAACGTTCATCTCCCACGCGACGTGTGCTTTTCACGAGTGCGCTGCTCTAAAATTTTTAAGACGCTCGCGACGATCACGACATTATGTCAGAGGGAAATCGTAAAACTCGAAAACGCGGTCTTATTACTTTTCTCCTCCTCGATCGCTTCCCATTCGTACGATGTAGAGATTACGTTCGCGAAACTTCTCGCGATGCGAAGTCCGATTAGTTGCGAATGAAATTGCAGAGTCGTACGCGGGGCCGATGTGCGGAGAGATTTTTCCAAACTCGAGCTCAAACAAATCGGAAACGGATTTTTTCTTTGCGTTTTTAATTCTGATTGAAATTTTTATCTGAAAAATACATTGAAATTCTTCCGACTAGAAATACCGAACAGTCATTTCTGACCGTTCCCATTTTTCTATCAATACTCTAATCCCCTCCCCCCTCAACCCCCGGTATACAATCAAACCTTCTTCCGTGTATCCTTTACATAAGAAATAAGGTATTAATCTAAAATATAGAAGCAATCAGACATGACCGCTTGGTACTTGAACACAATAAAAAATGTTGTGTTAAATTTAACATATTTCACATGTCTCAGACGGTCTACACAAATTTTTGTGTTAATTTAACACAAGGTGGATATGTTGAAAAATAATACAAATGTTCAAAATTAACATCAAATTAATATCCATAATACGTTAGTCGACACTGAAATATAAAATATATTATTTTAACATTTACATATATTGAATATCGACTCAACACAAAATATTCAGATAAAATAAAAGCAATATGTTAAATTAACACACAGGTATGTTAAAAATCCAACACAAAAATTGTAACAAGGATTGATTTTGACACAGGTATAAAATGCTCTTTTACTACGTAGTGTTAAATGTGCGGGTTTCGGGGGCGACTTTTTTATATTTCCTACGCCGCTTTCGTTGTGAAAGTCCTTAATTAAGGTAATAAGGCGACGGAAGGATTCACAGAGATCTAACGTATAATTCAATAAGCGGCAATAGTGTTCGCGGTGAAAGGAAGTGTCGATGCTACCGGTAACGATGGTTATCATGTCGACGGTGGCCGAAGGCAGGCCGGTCCCGCTTGGGGCGCAACTACCATCAGTCATTATTTTCCGCAACATTTAGCAAGCACTTCAAAACTGTTTCGCGCCCCCTGCTACGTCCGCTATCCTGCCGCGAGTCCGAAACTTTCTCAAGTATGTGCCGTAGGAGCGAGCAGCGTGCTTCTCCTCCGAAGAGCGAGCAGCGTGCTTCTCCTCCTCTCTCTTCCCTTCTCCTCACCCCGCGCCGTTCGCTCGCTCCACCTAGAGAAAGGCCCGACCTTTTTTCCGTTGCTCCTGAAGATGAGTTATGAACCAGCAGGTCGTCGGAACCTGCTTCCTCATCGAGCTCTGTGCTCGCAACGAGGAAGACAGTAATTAAGAACGGCGCGAAAAAACCAGCACGGGAGTGTGAGCGTCGAGGGTGGAATTAAGCGCGCGCGATCTCGCGAGAAGTATATTGGCTACTTAACGATAATGGATACAGCAACACCGCGTTTCCTTCCTACTTTTATCACCCGCCAGAAAATAATAGTGCGTCATCGGGAAATGAGTCTATAATTCAAATGGGAAAAAGCTGAGTTACGGAAGGGGATGGTTCGCGCGCGATGTATTCAACAGTCGACAGACTTAATCCCGGTGAGGAGAATTTTCATTCGTTCAGCCGTTTAATTGTCGATGAAAAAACGAGGATCTCACCTGGCTCCGGACCAAGCCGGCCGAGCAATAGCAGTTCTCTAGAGCCGCTGAATTATATGCACTATCCGACATTACGTCGCGGCAAATCGCAACGGCGCGTTCTAGCTACTTGCACACGCCGGAATTACGGGCGATACCGATGTCATTCGGCTTCGAAATGTTACCTACCCCACTCCGAGCCAACTTTAAATTACTGATAATACCGATCAGAGACGGATTCAGTCGGCTGGCTTTCAGCAGTACACTGCATTCATCGATCGAGCCATGACGACTGTTTACTGGATTTTCCGCGACTTCTTGTCCCCTGTCCTTCCCCCCCCCTCCTCTTCCCGCCCCTAGCGGGCGCGGCGTGTGGGGGTGGGATGGAAGCCACCGAGGACCACGGAAGTTTTAATCGAATTTATCGCAATGCTATTCATGAGAGATAGAGAGCGAGAGAGAGGAACAGAAAGGGAGAAAGCGAGAGAGAGGGAGAGAAGGACGACGAGGGGGCTCGGGGAGAAAAGGGACGAAAGGGAGACATGGGAGGACAGAGGGAGGGAAGGAGGGAGTACCGTACATCTCGACGTCACGTATAGGAGTGGCAGTAGTACTAGTCTCGAATATTCCCGTCTCGCGCGAGTGCCGCAAGGCCAGCCCCCCCCCCCCTCCCCCGAAGACTGTCGAAACGTGCGAGCCAAAAGTGCCGCGCGCTGCATGTAAGTTCCCTGGAAGTAAGTTTCGCGTCTTCTCCTTGGCGACTGCACCGGGTCTCGGCTAATCGGAATTACAAATGCCTCCTCCTCCACCACCTCCTCACCCTCTTCTTCCTCCTCCCACGCTCCCTGCCGCCGCTGTCCTTTTCTAACGTCGTCTACGTTTCTCACGCAGACGTCTAATTCAAATTTGGATTACCTAAGATGTCCCCGACATTTGTCAAGATGTTGATTGCGTTCCGTCATCAACGAGCACGCCCCGCCGTAATCCCATTCATCATTGTCGCGAGAAATATATCACACTTTGTTATTAATTGCGAGACTCGGTAAGAATGTCGCGCGTCTCAATTCCTCCGTCATTCGTGAAATAAACGTCCGCTTCAGCGTTTCCCTCGTTTTCCTTCTTCTTTTTTTTCATCGAGTCTCCGCGTTTCTATTCGCGGCTAGATTTTAGCACTGCTCATTATCAAACGCTTAAAGTTAGAAAATGCCCGTAGACCAAAACGGTGCGCAACGGAGAACAATAAATCGCCCTTCCTTGCCACATTCCCGCAGTTTGTATCGTGTTTCCAGATGAATGGACCACCGCCTGAATTCAGAGTGGCCAATTCCTTGCGCAAACCCAGGCGACTGGAAGGCCAGGAGGAAGCAAATTGATTCTGCACGGACCGTCGCCAGAACTTGGTCGATTTATTTGATTACGGTGCGCATGATTAGCAATATTGACAAATTAACTCTCGGCCAGTTGCTCGGACACTCCGCACGCAAACCGTTGACCGTGGCTGAACCTTCGCGACCCCATCCGTAGTATAGCCGAGTTGAAATAAGAACGCGATCCAATAACCCCGCTATCGATTTCCCGAGTGCGTTTAATTCATAACAATAGCAAATAATATATTAATAATCAATGATAACCGGGGTAGACAGAAATGGTGAATGTAGTGTGCAAACATTCAATGTATACTTTGTGATGCCACTGCAGCAGCACAATATGTTTAAAATATCCTTATTTTAAGAAATACTCATTTATTACGCTATAAGTTTAATAAAAAAAAGTATTAAAGTATTAAAGTATTAAATAAGTTTAATAAAAAAGTATCAAAACTGTTAAAGATTTTGTGTTAATTTAACATATTGTGACTATGATATTTGAAGATTTTGTGTAGAATCGATATTCAATTTTTCTGTAAATTGTATTGAAATATAATAAAATGTATATATAAGTATACGTTTAACATAAAGATTACGTAGTTTTAGAGTTATTTTTCCTCGATAAAAAAAAAAACAGTTGCCATCTGTTAATTTTTTATATACTATTTGTGTTACTTCTTAACACGTTCACCTTGTGCTGAGTCAACGCAAAAATTTCAGTGAATTATTTGAGACATGTGAAATGTGTTAAATTTAACGCTAAATTTTTTACTGTGTTTACTGTGTATCGAAATATGTTTACCTGCGAAATTAAATATAAAATCAGGAAATCCCTGTGTGTTTTATGCTTCAAGAATGTTATCGAATTGCAACATCTCAAAATCATCACTTAAATGGCTATAGTATTAGATTTTCTATATCTAAATAGAAGGATTCAACGGTATGCGGAATGGCGAGAGCTGGCTCGTATATCGCTTTGAGCGTCGAACAATCTTGAGATTAAAGCCGGGGACAAATCAGAGGCCGTGCGCGCGCGTCCTATCACCTGAAAAAGTATTGGGAAATGCCGGGGCGTCGGTTGCCGGGGCGTATGCCGTGAAAAAGACGAGGAAACGAGATAGGCGGAGATATTCGACTCCCCATATCCATATCAAACTTGTACCTCGTCCCCTCGAAGCCAGACCTGAAACTTTTTCTCGTATGTAATTCGATATGGAAACGAAGCCGGAAGGTACCTCGGCAGCGCCGACCAAGAGCGATGCTCGAGAACGTAAAACGTTCACGGTGATGCATAACTCGCGTCCCGATTCAAAAATCCCTAAAAGTTTTCTAACTACATGAAGGACAGAAATGCTGATTTCGCATGGAAATGCGCGCTCGTTTTAATCTACGTAAGTATTAGATAACCCGCGGAAATTGTGCAGCTGCTACTGCTGATGCTGCGTTATAAAATGCGTATAAAAGGGGATTTTCACGGACGCGAGAAATTTTATTTGTACTTCGTAAGTCGATAGAAAAATATCGTTTATTGAACTATATTCGCGGAAAAATACACGTATCTATTGAGCGATGATCTGGCTTACGACCATAAAGTATGAAACTATAATGAAACAATTAGAACAAACTAAATCCGCCACGACACTCCAAAAGTCTCTCCTTGGGATTTTAGCAGAAGACCTTCGCGAGTCTGTCGACTCGGGAAAATTGCTGTTATCAACTTTATATATCGCTCTAAGAAGTCTCTTCGAATAGAGTATAAATACTATAGGCTCGAAGTGCGTCAACGAAGTGAACATACTTCCTAGGATGCCGATGCTCGTATCCGAACGACCTCACCCCGCCGAGCCACCCTCGTTCGCTGCTCGTACACCAGCTCGTGAACGTAAGGGCGTCAGACCGGTGGGGTTGGAACGAAAAGGAGTCTCCTTAGGGCACTTAAGGGCATCCTTGTGCGACCCTGTCGACCCCGCCGGCCGGATTCTCCAAACAACTTCATGATTTGCTTGATTGCACCCGCCGATAACTGCTTCTAGATACACGCGAGAGATTCACGAAGAACTGGAAACCCCGCCAACTCGTCGCAATCCTTCCACCCAAATCCCATTTTTATACGCAAATTCGCATCGTAAATGTAGAATTGAATTCTTCGGGGTAGATCTTTGATTATCCATACCAAATAATGCGATACATCGTTATTCGTTGTCAAAGTTACGGAGAATAATCTATTCACGCGAGTATTGTGTCTCAAAAGCGCGATTTAAAACGGCGAATACTAGAAATTAGCGTAGTCTTAGGAAATCAAAAAATCAGACGGTATCGAATCAAGTTTCTGCTGATAAAATATCGACACCGTGCTATCGACGAATTTACAGTCGAGGAAAGGCATTATTAATCGAAGCCTGATACAACTTGTATAAGTAAACATTTATATATTAACTATTGTATTAATAAACGCGATATGCAAAACATTCCCTTTTATTTCGGCCCTGCATCTGAGATATGCGACGGCGCAAGTTGCAAAGTTCCTAGTGCGGGTAAAACGATAGAAGGAAATTTAGCCGCAACAAAGTTCATAATTGTGCAATGCCAGGTGGGTTGCTGCATCGTTTCATGGCAATTAGTAGTAATTATTAACTACTTTGTGACGGTCTCATAGCCGGTTTCGCGGAAATTTGTTACAGATGTGGCTCTGCTCCTCATGCACCGCCTCGAAACTCGCTCCTTTATCGTGACAGCAAGCTTGTTTGCATGTGATATCAATACGGGGTATCAGGTAATACGCGCGCATCTGTTAAGTGATTTCTCGCAAAGAAGGCTTTTCTATATTAGATAACACTTCTCATGTATCATTTCGTCATCGTATAATGCCTCGAGTTATTTCTCGACATATAAGTGGACCATTTTAATTCTAGCTCGTTTTTCGGTTCGCCAGTTTTCATGCAGTCACTATTTTTTTCTTACCTTTTCATTGCTTTCTTCTCAAATCGCATTTGCAAAACCATTTGATATTTTTTTTTCTGAAAATACTTTTTCTCTATAGTAACAAGTTCAGTTTAACCCAAATCATTTCCTTGACCTGACATAAACATCTTATTCAGACTCTATATCTCCAATTCCCCTCACAAGCTGAAAAATATGAATTAGAATGAACATGACAAGGCGACAAGATCGAGTCGGTCTCACGGACCGACGAAGTGTGGTGAATGAAAGACTGGAAAATGAACGTGACTAGCTAGAGTTAATTGGTAACCGAGTGATCAGATTTCCGCTCAAGCAAGGAATACATTGAACCGTTTTTCAGGCAGCTCGTCGACCTCTCGTCGTCCTTTTTTCCCCATTTATTATATCACCGTGACAAGGCACGGCTGCAGTCCGAGGTGCGTGAGCCGGATGCGAGATTGCGTTTCCGAGTGTGCGGGGGCACGTCCGTTTCGTCGTAAAGGCGCAAGGACGGGCCGATCGCGAGCCTAATGAGCCCGTTAGGCGCCGTCAGTGACCGTTCCGCGGAGGAATGCCCGTGTCGGTAATGCGAGGAGCCGGAGCTGCGGACGCCCGGCGGCGACGGTTATTTCCACCTAGCGCATCTAGCTCGCCGCGTTACGGAGAAGTTGAGGAACGCGCGTTTACGCGCTCGCACGAGCGCGTGTGCGTGCTGCGGAAGGACGCGCCGCTGCCGCTGGTCGACGGTAGTACAAGCCGGCTCGCCGAGCGAGAAAGGCCCTCCCGCCAACCAGATTTACTACCCTCTCCTGTAATTATCATCATAAAGTCGACTTTACGAGCAGTAAGAGCCCTCGTAAAGGAATGCTTCATTTCGCCCACACGGCCGCCCTGCACCCGCCGTCCGTCCGCCGCCTTTCGACAGCCCCGGGGCTACATCACCTACGGGATACCACCTTGGCCGTCTCTCGGTCCTTCCACCCTTCGGCCGGCGTCTCTCTCTCTCTCTCTTTTCCTCAGCGCGCGTAACCTATGTACCCTTCGACCGCACGGTGGACGTTAAAACCTGCCGAGGGCCTTGCCTTTTACCTTCCGGCGAAGCCGCGGATGTAAAGATCGCGAGCCGGATGAATCATCTCAGGCGAATGAGAAAAAGAGACCGAAGTGCGTTATAAAAGAGAGGGATCCTGCGAACCACGTCCGAGTATTCCGACAGATACGACTGGGCTGCTTGCAGAAGCGTCTCCCGCGAGATCACACTTCGGCCGGACGAGTTTTCGCGACGTTAAACGCGACGACTGCTAACGACATCGAGCGCGCGACAACGAAGAAGTTATGTATTTACGATGAGAATGTTCACGGGACAAAAGTAACGCGGCGAGTTGGCGAAACGGAATGGATGCCAAATAGAGGAAGAAGCGGGCAACTCGAAAGGAGCCTCGATAATACGCGGAGGCAAACGAGACGGACGTATAACGCCGAAGTAACCGGTAACAATTTAAATACAATTTGAATATTTAACGGCCCGTGCTTGGGCTTTCTCTCTCTCTCTCTGTCGCCCGCCCGCCCTTTTTCTTCGTAGCACCGAGCGGCACTAAACTACCATAATTACCAAGAGTTCAACGGGAATTAAGGCCGCTTGATAGCGGAGGAGTAAACGTTAGAAGAGCGCCAGCGACGGCCGCCGAGTGCGTATATTTTATTAACGCTATATTTACCAGGCGACCAGCAACTTGTTTACTTTCTAAGACACACACAGCTCCACCGACGCGAGTCTCTTGCATCTGCTGCCTGTATGAGCCACTCCCTCCCCCTGTAATGCCGGGCTTTCCATTAACGGCGTGTCATTTAAACGGACTGACCCCCTCATTGCGAACAGTCACAATTACACGTTACGAAGCGGCATTATTTCAGCTTAAATTGGACCGCCAGAAGCATGTGATCGGGACTTCTGACAATTTAACCTACGTCTGTACTTATTCATCGCAAACTGTGCGCGACACGTCACTCAGTCAGTCATCGTCGCGCGGAGTCTTTCCGACGAACTTTTAACGATTCGGCCCGCTTTCTACGATTAACCGCGAATTAATATTAATAAGACCGATATTTCCGAAGTTCCCCGGACGGACCTTCCGCAATTCCGCTTATTATTTTCCTTAACACAGTTATAAAAAGTAATTGTAACGGAAGAAAGTTATTCAGAGGATTTGTAATTATTCGGTGTATTCTTTTTAGAATAAAAATGGGGAAAAAAACCGAAAGATTATCCGCAGATTTTATCTTTCGCTGTCCCGGAAACTTTAGTTTTGACATTTACAAGCTTCTTCGCGCCCAGTCTCGGAGCTTGTTAGCTCGTTAAAAACAACTTCAATAGGCAATCGAGGGACAAAGTAGCTCGAAAGAGAGAGAAAAAGATCTAACATCGCGGTTCGGAACTTAATCGAATCGTTGCTAATGCATCTGGGACAAGTCAATCAAGGTCTTATATTTCAAAGGCCCTCCCGTCTTACCACCCCGGACCTCCGGACCCGCGAAACACTCGGTGTCATTAACCGTTGGGCGTGGAGTTTACGAGCGACTCGGGACTCGTCGAGTCTTTTTCTTCCGCCCGTCGATATTGCCGTGATCGAATTAACGATCGGCTTTGTGCACTCCGTTTGGTACCTGCCAAATGCTTTAATGCCATTATCTTCATTAGCGGCGGAACCGGCGCGGATTACAATACCTAATGAACCGCCTCGTGGCGGGCGAGTGTAACTTTTTCCAAGCTTCCTCAGTCACCATCCGTCCCTCCCCTTTACTACCCACCTCGCTCTTCGCCCGTCTCGCCCCTACGCCTCCGCTCCTGGGTGACCGGCAATCTTCTTTTCCCCGGGTTCGTGAAAGCCAAATAAAAATAAACAAATTTGTTTGTATCGCAAATGCGCGCGCTGCGCGAAAGGGCCTTTGAGTAGAGCGAGACGCCGGGTATACTGGTTAACTCGGATTTGCAATTTTAATTACGCCCTGCCGCGAGATGCGGGATAGCGCGATAGAGAGAGAGAGAGAGAGAGAGAGAGAGAGAGAGAGAGAGAGAGAGAGAGAGAGAGAGAGNGAAGTGGGAATTAGCCGGGCAAGGAAAACTCATTTGACGAGAAGAAAATCCGCAAGAGACAGTATTCTCGAAGGGTATTATTGTCATACATTTTGGACGGGGCTCGTCAAGTTTCACGCGGGGAAAAAAACTCGCGAGAAACTGAATTAAAACCCGAGATCTATCAGTTACGACGCGGCCGTTTGTCGCGTTAACTTTAAATACCGGCTTGCGGCGGGTATATTTTTTAATACTTTTTAATTAGTAGTACTTTTTAATGCTTCGCGACATCGGCAATTACATTAACGACTTCGAGGCAAAACGCCGCGGCTGTCCCTTCAGTTCCCTGATCGATGCGATTATCGTCAGCTATAGTACAGCTTTTCAACAGCAGCGAAGTTGTTCCCACCGAAGGGGTGATTTCGTGACAAGTCTCTCTCTCTCTCTCTCTCTCTCTCGTTCTTTCTCTCTCTTGCTCGCGTTCGCGCGGATAATTCACCTGCGAACTGGAGAACTCAATTATCCGGATATTGCGTTACGTAGAAAATAATGGAACGGAGGTAAGCTCACTTCTGCTATTCTTTCACGCGACGAAGGGAGGGAGGAAGAAGCGGACGATTTTGGACGAGTGAAGAAAGGGAGAAATAGAAAAAAAAAAGAAGAGAAAAGGCAGAATTCGAAGGCGCGGAGGAGAGCGAAGGCTGACAGGAAAAGTAAAGGTATGGCCGAGCTTTTGCTATCCTTTGACTCTGCGGGTTACGGTGCATTAAGAAATGCCGAAACAAAGCCGGAGACAGGAATGCCCGTCGACTTTTCTACGAGAAACAAAGGAGGGGCTCGCCGCGACGTCGAGCGATCTCCCCTGCCGCTTCGCGGCGGTTTAAGTAACAAGTTGTCCTGGCCGCCGTTCTTTTTGTCCCTTCCCGGCCGACTACTCGTCAAAGAAGAACTTCTCATGGCCGGGCCATATAGCGAATCGAAAATACCAACCGCCGCATCGCGCTCGATCGCTTCCCAAGTAGTTTCTCCGACTTGACTCCCGCTAATGCAAAAATCCGACGGTTTCGTCTCCGAGCGTAAGAACACATCGCGACGAACGTCTTGGCTCCAGTCTCTTAATTGACTGTAACTTTTCGCGTAGCACGATGGTGTCGCGACTGAGCCCCTTCTTTTCGATGAGTTACCGTTAAAAAAAAAAAAAAAAAAGAAGAAACAAAAAGTATCGGAGTGCTGCGATAAAGTGCATCGTCTCGCTTCGCGGAGCACGTCTGATACGCACCGAATAGCGCGAGGTAGCGCGCTTTTAATTTATCTCATATTTATCATGCCGACTGGGAGAAATTTGACTCGTATCTCTTTGAAAAGTTTGACAGGTTTCGCCAACTCCTATTACTGGCCTGCCACATGGGAGCGGGCCGTCGTTTCTGGCGGGTTCACACCGACGTCCACGGTGTCACACGGTGTAACGTATCGACTGCTCTCGACGTATCTACATGCTAACAGTTAGCTCCAGTTCACGCGACAGCCTACGTCAGCCAGCCACAATCGAAGTTCAGACACTGGCCATCGAAGATTGCATCGACAATTGCATACCATTAACGTTGCGGCCGCGACAGAACGTGCAGTTCCGATAAACGAGACGGTGAATACGTCCCACCCCTCGCTTCGCATTTAATGACTTACCGCGTGAAAATTTCATGGTGAAATAGTCGCTCTCTCCTTCTCGAAATAATTGCGAATGTACACGCAGAGGATTTTTCGCAGAGGATATAAACATAGTAACATAGTAGTCATGCCCGGCTGGGATATATTTATAACGTCGAAACAGTTTCAAGGCGGTATGGGAAATTTTGGAAAGCAACGCGAATGATACGACATTGCAACTTGTTACAATTGCATATCGCTCTGCTATGGTTTATATCACATACACAACGAATACCCTGTCCTTCTGCTTTCTGTTCTCATAGACCGCGCATACACGGCAGTATTATACACGGAGAAAACAAGCTGGAACAAAATGCTGGAGCAAATTGTTTCTTGATATAGTGACAACAAAAAGATTTATTAAACGGGAAAAATAATTTCGCTATTGTAGCAAAACGCCGCTGCGACAGCAACAAAACCCGGTTGGCACAACCAAATTATTTTGTTGTCCATATATCCGGCAAATAACAATCAATCAATATTCTTAATAATTCTGTTGCCCAAACAAATGTTTTTCGCTGAGAGTAATAATGCGAATCCTGAGACGAAGTGAAACATTTCAAATACGCTGTTCGTATCGGCCGATTATCTAGCATCGCCGAGAAATTAGGATCGAAAAGCGTGACGCGAAGAAGAATGGCGTATATCGAAGTATGTACTTCGGTATTCGTGGACGCGCGCGCTTCGAATAAACACGCAAGGAGAATAGAAAGGAAAGGAAAAACGAGGAGACGGTGTCCCGTGGGGTAGGGATTCCCGTTGCCCTATCTACGAATGATTTGTGAATATGCAAGGGCAATGGGACGTCTCCTTCGGGAGCGCGACGGTCAAGATAGTCCCTGGCTCCCCGGGCACCTAAAACACGGAAAATATTCGAGTGGACAGCCGCAAATTTATCGTCCGCGGCAGCCCTAAATTTTCCATTACACATCGAATCCCGAACATGTCGAGAAAAAAATGGTGCCCGGAATCCATTCCCATCTCCCTGCGGGAGATCCGCCGCTGACGGTCACAGCCGCCACCTCCGCTTAACAATTTCAAATCGATCCCCGCGAATCTCTCGATGAATTCGTTCTCTCGTGACGGTGCGCGCACCACACAGAGAGAGGTAAGTGCCGGCAGAAATTTGCCGAACTGAACAATGCGCGCCAGGGTCGAAACACTCCGAACTATTTTAAGAGCGTCGCAGTAAAATTACGCGGAGCCTCTTTTCCACGTCGCTAAAACGCGCTCGTTGACGCCGCAGCGGCATTAATTGCTCTCCCGATATGTATATATACATATATATGTATATATACATAAGAGGTCGCGCGGAACTTAAGCTTCCTGAAGGAGCGAGGGACGCGGGAGACAAGGGTATACGCTCTCTGGAAACTGCAAAACTGCATTTATCGTTTCGCGCCTCTGAGAGAAAGGGGTATTTCTTTCGGTCGTTATTATGGCTCTTACCGGTGTTAACGCCTCGCGCCGAACCGGGCTCGGGCCCGGTAATAAAGCCCTAAGAATACAGGGCCGATCGTAAAATGATAATTGCCGCCGTAAACCTAAGTGATATTGAACTTGATGTCGACGCCGAACAGCCGAAGCGAGCAAAACCGAAGTGTTATGCGCGAACGACGGGGCAGGTGAAGTCCTCGAGGGTGCTCCCGACATTACGCCCCTTCATCGATCACGTGGACATATATCGGCGATGACGGCGATGCGACGATTGCGGTTTCGGACGAGGAAAGAGCTTTGTGTCGATGTATATTCCACACTTTCACGTTTCAGTAAAGCTCGTAAACTCTGTCAATAGTTTAATTAAAATTATCACGTCGAAATATATTTTAAAAGAATCACAATTTTTGCCACGATAAATATCAATGTGTCTTTGACGATATAAAACAAGCAAAAAATAAATAGAAAGAGACAGCTTTTGACGCGCGAAGGCACTGCGAGATGCAAATTTGCGGCATATTTTTTCAACCATATCTCAGCTCGAGAGACTATAAAATTCACCCTCGCATTAAGAAGCCTACTCCCCTATCCTGCACTTTAACCCTTCCTCCTCTTCTTACAAAGTTGCCTCCGGCCTGCTCGATGATCCTACGCTTTCCCGCATTCATTCCGCGATCTGGCCCTTCTTACCCCTTCGTCTTCGCCGACCCCCGCGACGTCGACACACGAGTACACCGTACGCCTCGTGTGCGCGCACACATATACACGTACGGAACGAAAGAGAGTGAGAGATAGAAGAGAGAGCGGAGGATGAGAAGAGAGAGAGAGAGAGAGAGAGAGAGAGAGCGCGATTCGCTTCGCCGGAGGAAAGTTTCCCGCAATTTTGCGTCTCCACGGTGAGAATAATTCATCGTGTCCCGTGGAACTTTTACGATTTCCACGAGCGACGTGCGACGAGTCCGACCAAAATCTGAAGACACGGACGGGTATACGTTTTCGATGGGAATAAGAAAAAAGCTCCGAGCCCCGACGAAACTCCACGAAGCGGCCTTAAGCGCGAGCGATAACGCTCGCAGCCGATTTTCACGCGATGTTAAACACCGTGATCCTACCGTAATCGCACTAACGCGAGGACGACGCTTTTCAATAATTTGCGAGTGCTCAGTGCGCAATTTTCGCGACGACGGTGACGGTGGCTCGCATCGTGACGACACTCGTAACCGCTCAAACGTAGAACGTAATGCCGAAGGTAAAATCGTTTACATTAAAATGGATCTAAATTTAACGTAGCCTGTGCCCCCTCCGGTCCGATGCACGTAACGAACCAAGTACACGATGAAAGTTTCTCTAATGTGGGAATGCGACATGTGCGATAATTCGCGTTCGGCGCGCGTGTACGCGCGTTAAAACGCGCCGCGCAAGAACGCAAACACACCGCTACTTGGAAAACTTCGACGCGCTACACCGTCAGGATACAGAGACATTTTATCGTTGGAAAGCGGTGCGCCCTCGCGCCACACCGGCATTTTATTCCGAGGCATGGACTTAAAAAAAGAGAGAAAGAAGAGAGAGAGAGAAAGAGAGAAACGCGATCGATGTTATCGCGCAGGCTATACCACATCGTTGCGCGACTATGTGAGGTATAATAACCGAAACTGCCCGCAGGGGCAGAATTGTTATTTTCTACGGGGAACTCCAACGCGAAATTAGCGTAATTCGTAATTCATATCTGTGTAACACATACGGGACGAATAAGCGGCACATATATTCGCGTGTTCATTATCGATCTCATAATTCTATCGGCGAGCAAGGCGCATATACATCACGCGCTGTCGACTCGCGAGTTGATCGATGCGAGGCGCGTAAGCAAGTAGGCGCACGCGAAAAGGGAGGAAAGGATTAAAATGGACTGTGTCTATAATCTACTTTACATTTGCAGGAACCCTTTCTAAGCGCGGCGACTAATACGGTAATGCATCGGAATCCCCTCAACAGGGGCGGTAGTTTCCGGTAGTCGTAAAGCCGGTTTAAGTAATTCCCGATAGAGGAAAGCTTCCTTCGCACGGCGACGGCGGCTCCTCCTGTTTTGGACGAATTCTCCTGGCGGGTGTTCGCCTTCGATGCCCGAGTAATAAGCGCGTCGTTTTCGAGCAGTCATCCCCCGCGACTATCGCCGAAAAATAACCAGGACCCGATAAGGCGAACTTCAGCGAACTTCGGGCATTTTACTTTTTAAGCGTAGCGCATAATTCTTTTATCTCGACGACGCCGTCTGTTACGAAATTTAACTTTCGGGAACTTTGTGAGAGAGCACTCTATTAAAATTTCCAACTGCTCTCTATACTCGAAAATAAACAATCCGGATCGATCGGATGTTCTCCTTTCTCTTTTTAAGCGCGACAAAAACTGATGATTAATTTAATTCTCGCTTAATTATTACGTACTTCGCGACGGCCGTCTCAATCTTGCCGGAAGTACACGTCGTGCAGGACGACAAATCGCTGTTCTACCTCGTCGAAAGTTTTCGGGCAGGGCCGCCTCTGGCGACACGTGTGCCCACGAGAATCCGCCGCAATGACGGGAGAAGGGACCGGATTGGCGAGGGTGTAAAAGGAGAGAGAGAGAGAGAAAGAGAGAGAGGGGGGGGNGGAAGGAATGAGAGTGAGAAAGACCGAGCACGTGACATCGTCGGTGTAAGGCCCCGCAAATTGTTTAACTTTTGCGGGGTGGCGGGCGACACCAGCGATACAATAATGGCCCACTGATGCGATTTTAACTTTTCACGCCCGCCCGCCACGTTCGTCGGGGGTGGATTCCATCGACGGAATATCGGACGTGAGTGCGATAGAGCGCTAAAAACGGAGCTAAAGCGACGCGACCATTCGCGAGCGAAAAAAGTTCGCTCGCTTGCCCGTTCGTCGACGCTCTCCGAACTCCAACCTTACGAATTCCTTCGGGATGAGAGCAAAATTCCGCAGGACTCGGAATATCACGGCTCGCGACAATGCGTTCCGTTCCTTTTAGAACCAGCGAGACATGTGGACTCCGATAGGGCGTAACGAAAATTTTGTTTTAACGCGCATAGCGCTACTATCAGCTTTAGAAGACTCAAATTTAAAAAAAAATTAGTTTCGTTAACTTTCCAGTTGCAGAAAAAAAAAGTTCTTTCGCGAGGTAAACTTCAAAAGAATATTACGAGTTATTTAAAATGAACATTTAAATTTATTTGAAATTATATATATCTCGTGTGTATATATATATATACATATATATATATATATATATATGTATATATATATATA
>NW_014554384.1:1159183-1203095 GCF_001313825.1 Dinoponera quadriceps
TATACATACGAATTAGTATTAAATATAATTTACAAATATTAATGTAATCCTTACGATATAATGTCTGTCATGTTATTTTCTTGGATTATAAATTATTCATGATGTAAGGAAATGTAAACGTCTGACGAAGGTGACGCATCCAGAAAGTTACGATAGACTTAGGAAAATATTAAGCTAATATGAAGAAACACTTGTGCGTCTTCCAACCTTTCGGTGCACCCAGGTAACGCCGGAAGGTAATTAGCTATCAAGTTACTTTCCGCCTCCCGCTCGTTCGCTCGCTCGCCTGATGCCTACCTGCCTGCTTGGCTGCCTGCTCTGGATCCGTTTTCAGACATGCAATTATGTCTGATGGAAATGGAAGGCACGTGCACACATAAAGTACGAGGACGGAAAGAGGGAGACTCCCGCATTATTTCCCCGCGTGCGTTTCGATTGCTGCGTGCGTGTGTTCGTCGAGTTCCTCAAACGCATCGAGATAAAATATTTCCGTTTCTCTGACGAGTTCCCGAATGTCGTGTGTATATCTTCAATATGAATGACATATTTTCAATTTTTTAATGAAATTTACATATTTCTTTTAAAGTTTTATCGTATTTCAACGATTATAACTTAAATACGTTCCTTATATACATATTTGTTATCACAAATTATGAATTGCGATAATTTTATTTAATTAACATCAAAACTGGACTATGTATGTGTGTTTACTTCAAACGAGAATCAGAGAAAGTTCTCGGATGGCGCGCAAAGAGGAAGTATTCATTTCCATTAAGGACAATATTTCTAGCGGTAATCTGGACAAGGTACTTGAGTTAAGCACATTATACGATCCCGGTAAGATTTTTCTTTTGTCTCGAGCCACCTCGGAGGTTCTACCGTGAGCAATTTATGGCTTAAAAAAAAAGGAAGGGTGTCACCCTCCGACAAACGAAGACGGAGATACGGGCGTCGAACTAAGCGGCGCCACCCCAGCTCCTCCCTTGTCCGAGGGGTCAAAATTCTTGTAAAACCATAAAGAGGATTCCCAGTCATTAGATCCTTTCGTTACAGGATTCCGCGTTTTTTTCCCTGCATCCCGCCCTTACCATCCCAGTAGACTCTTTAAATTTCTCTTCCGTCTCGTAATACGACGGAAATCGCGTCGCTCTCGAGAGATTCTTGACTTTGATTTAAGAAGACTTATAACTAGAAGCATTTCTACCGAGACGAACGTTCTGCAGAAACAAATGGGAAGCGCTACGAAACAAAACCGGAAAGGGGACAGCTCCGGTAAAATTTCTTGCCAAGAGTGCTGATTAAAAATCGAAATATTATTTATATAACTGTTAGATATATTGATCAGAGGTATTCCAACGATAAATTAAAAGCGGATACAGATATTAACTAGTCTCGCCTGCTACAAGACACCCGCTGTCTTCTAACTCACGATTTTTATACGAGCAATTCTCCATTGGGGGCGGTGTTAATTTAGAAAGAAATATTAATTAAAACCATAATACTGGTTATAAAGCCATACTGGTTGCGTTAAATTGGCGGCATCATCGGCAGGCATCTGTTTCAGAACTGTGCACGAGCGATATAAACTCCATTTCTACTATAACAATATTTATAAAAATTCTTCAATTTACCCCGATAAATTTCGGATTATCGAGACAATCAAGACTACAAACAATAACCTTTGAGATATCCAAACCGCTCGAGAAAGAGAGAAATGCGTTATTTATTAAAAAGAGAGAACAAAAGATATAGAGCAATCTAACATACGTCTCCTTAAATCAAACCGTTCCTTCCTCCGTGCTGATCAATCGCGGCATAATGCTAGTAGGAAAACGCAACATGTCGATGGCGCGAAATCGGCGCGCAACCGGGAGAAATAAGAGGACCCTTCAGAGTGGCAGAAATCCGGGGCACGAGGACGCGGGTCCGTGATTTCGCTGCTCCCCCAACCACCATAGATCACCGCGTCGTAGCAATTGAGTTAGGAAGGAAGGAACCAGTTCGGCAAACACTTCTCTCGCAACGCCGTTACCCTCCTCCTCCTCTTCCCTCCCGCCCGGCCGCCTTGCCCGCTCGCCAAATTTATGGCTTAAAAAAGTCCCGGACGGCCGGAGTCGTTCGCTTTATCTGTAATGTACTGATCTTGCCGCCGTCGACGAAGGCGCCCCTTCTTGCTGCCGACGTCGCTCCTGTCCCTGGACCCCGCCTGGACCAAAAGAAGCCACCCCACGATCTGGATACGGGGTCCACCCGCCGGCGCTAGTATACACAAGGGTGGACCACCGCCGCCGCCGCCACCGCCCCGCGGCTTTCATGATTTATAACAAGACGAGGAGGCGAAAAGCGGGCGGGACGAGCGAAGGGAATCGATGCCTTCGAGTCTCGAGATCCGCCAGAACCTCGACGGGACTCGCCTTTGATAAGGGTCCACGAATTGCGGCGATCCTATGCTAAGGAACTGGATTTCGCGGCTTACGCTTCGAACGAGAGAGGAAGACGCGATCGGATATTATTATTTGTGGAGATTTCCTCACGTTAATATCAGCCATATATTTAAAATCGCGTGTATAAAAGAAGATAGATTCACTAATCCTGTGTTTTTCAATATATTCAAATGCGGGAAGAAAGAAGCGTGAAAACTTCGAGAGGTTTGCGCTCTACACACATGTCCTATCGAAACAAAAAGTCCCAAACGACTTTTTAATGACAACGTTAAAAAAGATATGCTGTACAATTTTTGCCGCCGAGCCTTCAATTACTACGTAATTCACACTAATGTGGAGGTAAGAAATAAAAAGACCGTCGGAACGGGAGCGTCTACGCTACATGCCGACGTTGCAGCAAGCAGCTAGCCAGAGAAGAGGAGAGATGGAACGCGAGAAACAGATGAAGAGATAGAGAGAGAGTGGGAGAGAGGGAGAGAAAGGAGAGAACACCCCCACCTCGTGGCTCACCCCTCGAAAAGGCTGTTCTAAGTTTCCCGAAGACGTCCGTGAGCGAGAACTTCGAGTACGAAGTTGCTCGTGCGCTACGTGCCGGGAGGAACCACGAGGAGAGAAGACGCGAGTATGGTCAGGCAGATATGTGGACACCAGATCGGACCGACGTCCTCGTCGTCGTCGTCGTCTCAAGACTAGCAATCACTTAGGCAAATATTCACGCCCGAATGCATCTTCAGCATGTGGGCGTTTCTACACTCGATATGAGCTACCAGCGGAAACGTATGGGGCATAGGGGCTTCTAATTGGGGTGCAACCACCCCCCACGGTGTGCTTGAGACGTCATTCGCAATCGATAAATGTCGTTTCTTCGCCGAAAAAGTCAGAAGCGACGAAGAAGAGCCGGGAATCTCTCGATGAAAAATTCGAGCGGCATCTCGTCGCAAACAAACGCAAAAGCGAGACCGCGGGTCGACGATTAATTTGGATTTTTTCGGGCGAGTCTCGTCGCGGAGTTTCTCTCCGATTAAGCCTAATGAAGGATGGTCGCCTGGAGAACGCTTCAAAGGAGTTCTGCACAGCAAACGATTCATCAGGATACGCAGGGCTCAAACCTCGAAGCTTCTGCGGTTCTGCCTCCTCAAGGTTCGACCGTAAAGTTCGCCCTAAGGACCAGCATCCTTGCTCCATAAACCTAACTCTGTGTCAGGTAAGTAAACGTGATTCCTTTGACGATCCCTAACTCCTTCGCGCACGAGAAAGAATCGCGCGCGGCCTAAACGGACCCTTTCCATCTTGCAGAGATCAATCGGCTTATTGTTTTTACCGCTTATAAATTGCACGATATTCTTGTTATCACGAGGATTAGCGATCCCGAATTGATACATTGCTAACTGAAATTAAAAATGAAAATCAATCGCGAGTAGAATATTATGAGGTAATGAAATATTAAATTACAAAAAGTGAAGTACGTGAAGTTTGAAGTACATCCCTTTCTAAGAGATTCTCATCCAATACATAGAAAAATGACATTGAGCAGCCATTTGTAACATTAAGATAGAACAATAAATAGCCTATATAGATTGCTCCAAATTCGACGAAATTTGTGAGATTAACGTGAGAGAAAAATTTCGACTCGGGAAACGCCGTCTCTTAGAAATTAATTAGGCTAATGAAATGATCGCAAAATACAACTTTCAGACAACTTATGAAATGAAATCTTACGAACTTATGAAATCGATGTAATATCTTCGATCTTATGAACTTATGAAATCAATGTAATGTCTTCGACATTTCTAACTCATTTCGCCCTTCGATTTTACTTTCATAGCTCCCGTCAAAACAGCACGTGTCGCGAGCACTTTGACATCAAGACCATTAACGCGATTTTTAGAACACGACGAGACCGATCCTATCGTCTGCGGTTGCACCGTCAGGAACAACGGATCTTTGGCGCATCTGCCGAGCACGATAGCGGCGATTACTTATGCGACCCGTGCCCTCCCTCACAGAAGCTTCCTCGGCGAACCCCTTCTTCGCCTGTCCCCCTTGGCGGGATGTGAGAGGGGCGCGCGGGATGCGGCGGTGTACAAGGGGGATGGCGCGAGTTAACGCGAACATATAAATTAGCAGGACATCTTAGCAGGCCGCTTGCAACTTAGTCACGTAGCGGGTTTAAACTTGACAGGAGGTGGATTCAACGACGGCGAGCGCATGCCACCACCGTATAGCGAGCGCGACACCCTTACCACCCCCGCCCCCCTAACGTCACCTGACCCCTTCGACTACCGTTGCCGACGAAAAGAGGGGTCGAACGCCCTCCTAATTCCGCGAGATTCCCGGATCGACGGCGTAGAAAACGATCGGTTCATCGATAGGACCGAGATTACAACCGCAATGCTTCCCCCTCCCCCTCTTTCTCTCTCATCCTCTCTCTCTCCCCCCTCTCTTTCTCTTGAGAAGAATAAATAAATCGACATATTCGTGCGACATGACCGCTGATTATTGAACCGGCAAGGATACTTCAAAACAGCATGACTTATTAAAGCATTATGACGTTTAGTGTACGAGAGCAATCAATGTAATTCCGTGACCTGCAAATGAGAGGCCGGGCGTTTGCGCGTCTGTTCGCGCAACGTCTTTCTTCCGCCGTCCACTGTCAAGTCACGGAATAATATTGATCGCGTTCTCGTCCAACGACTCCGGTATATAATTAACAATGCCTGCGAGGATGTAACGTGCATTAGTGTAATCCTCCGGAGATGTAAACATGCTAATATATTACAATGCCCCGAGGAAGCCCGATCTTCGGCGGTCCAGGTGGTAGTCTCGCAGCTGGCAAAGACTAGCCAGAGGCGAATCACCGCTCGATCTTATGTTCACGCAGGAATACGTCGATAAGGGCGGTCGAGACACGCGGTACCCTTCGGGGGGTGAGCTCGAACTTTCGATTTATGGGCCGTCGTGTCCCGGGAAATCCCGAGACTAGTCCCCGGGATGCGGTCAAAGTGACAGGGTGGGCGATTAGGTGCACAATACTCTGAAACAGACCGAAACAGCATCTGCGCCGTTCATTGATCACATTCGAGGACGAGGCGGAAGGTCCGCGCGAGCACGGCGAAGAGATTGCGAAATGGGGAAGACAGTTATGACGTGAGCGCGCAAAATTCGCCATTACCGACCGACACGCGGGGAGGGGTGTGAGAACGGGCGGAAGGGCGACGACGGAACGTCCTTTCCAATCTCCCCGAGTCCGCTCCACACGATCCAGATTGTTTTCCGCTGCACGAATCGCCCCGTCCGCCCGCTCTTTCGCGTACTGACCACCCTTCAACTTCTCTAACTCGCGCGCGGCGAAGTTTCGTCGCGTGATTTCTTTCGTTTCCCGAGAATTAGTTGGAATGAGTCGACCGGAATTATTCGTTAAAGCGAAGGGACGCGAAGCGCCGGTCAAGATGTGTTCCACGCGTCTGTTTATCCGAACAGGATAAGACGTAAAACGCGGGAAAGACGACAGATAAAATCATGACAAGGTCTATCGATGACGAGCTCGACGCGAGGAAGGTCTCACACGATCCGGCTTGACTTTGCATTCGCGTGGACCTAGAAATAATGAAGTCAATCGGCGCAAGACGAAGAACGGATCCACAGGCTACTCTACAGGGAGACGCGGATCCCCTTGATTCTGACTTTATGCCCGACAAAGTCCCCTACTTCGCCTTTAACGTCGCTCCTCGTCGCTCCTAAGCTAAACCAGCGCCATCATGGTAATTGCAACGTGGCGTTGTAGTGATTAATGCTGCTTGTTATTAGGATAAAGCTCGTAGACGTTATCAAGACAGAGCGCGGCATTAAAGAGTGCTTCGCGCCTTCATTGAAAAGGACTCGCTAGACGGATCAAGCTTTCGTCCCCGTAATAAACTAAGAGGGAACCTAATCTTTTATCCACAGTACGTAAAACTGTGTTTTCGTGATCTTACCAAACATAGTGCAATACACAGAAATAATATATTGGGAAACAGAGTTTTAGTTTGCGAGAAAAAAGTGCGAAAAGTCTTTCTGCGAAAATATGGAAATACGTCTCAATGCAATGCTAAGATCTGCTTTACGCCATTGTCATACCATTCCTCGCGTGGACAACCGTGATACACAATGTTTTCTTGTAATTAATGAGTAGGGTATCGTGAATGGACCGGCATATCGTCCCGAGAAGAGGAAGGGTGCACCTAAGAACGGTAGGGCTAGCTTCTAAACTACAGAAGCATTCGAGGAATTCCTCTATCTCTCTCCCTCTCTCTCACTCATTTACTCTTTCCCTCTGCATCTCTACCACCTGCTTTCCCGGAATGCTGCGGCATTATTGGCTACGTTTATCATCTCGCTTGCAAAACGCGTCTGAAATCTTAGCGCAAAAAGCGCTTTTTTCTCCCCTCATAAGAACGTTTCTTACCTCGCGATGATATAAAAATCAGCACAGTCGCTGCAATTAAAAAAAAATTGTCAAACGAAAAATTTATGAAACTTAAATATATAATAATGTAATAGATCACAAAGCAAATTAAAACTAATCACAGTGGAAAAGAAAGACTCACGAGTGCGGGAACGAGACCTAATCCAAAAATTATAACGTATGCAGATAGCAAAAGAAGTTCAAAGACAATTACATATTTTGGTAAATAAAATTTTTTCGTATGTATTTTTTTGCCTGGATTCGAGCTTCTCTCTTTTACATTTTGCTTCCTCTGCACCTCCACCTCTCATGAGCTATCTACCTACCTACGCAAAATTACACGGCGGTCGGATTTAATTATGTCTGGAATTCGGCGCTAATTAAGTTTGATCGAACGAATCCGCGGGTTTGTTACTGAGTTTGCTCCGCAATGCTTACGAAACAAGGGTACACCCTACCGTGAGCATAATGCAAATTATATTACCCTTTATGTCGGCTAGCCGAGCATTCTATTGACGTGCACTTCGCGTGCTCTCTTTATCTTGTCCGAGGGACTGTCGATAAAATGTAATTATGTCAGAACACAATCATTCGTTAATATATCACGGAGTGGTCGCATAGATCGAATCAAAATTAAAAGATCGAATCAAAATTTCTAATTAAAATGTTCCTGATTTTTTTACGCCTATTGCGATCCAATGTGTATGTATGCCATAAGTGTAAAATAAAATTTAGAACGCAATCGTGACGCGAAATAAGATGTGCTGATTAATATTTTCCTTCGCCCAAAAAGTTCGGCGTTTAACACGCTCTAGAGAATGTTCCTCGCAAATATTCACATCGCAAATTTTTCTATTCGGCCTTCCAAAAGGGCAAATACGCGATCGACGAGGAAGCGAAAGGGAGCGGTGGGAGAGGTAGAAGCGCGACACCCTCGGGCGCGGTGGGTTTGCCCCCCTGATTGGATGAATATTAAATTCTGGTCACCGGCAAACAACCACCCCTCGTCCCCTTGCTTCTTCGGCCACGACGATTGAAATATGTATCCGACGCGAAGTCAAACATTCCGACAAAGTGCATGACCCGGTACGTGACGCGAATTCGGTGCATGATTTTCGCGAAAAATGTACGTGATCTACATATCCAGCCGAAAAAAAAGAGGGAGAGAGGAAGAGCGAGAGAAGGGACATGTACGCTCCACCAAAGTTCCATCCCCCGTTGCATATGCAAGTCTCTCCCGATAAATTCCAAAGCGTCGTGTACCACGTGCGTAAGGCACGTTCGTGAACACGGCTATGAAACAATCACGAAGCTTTTTAATAACGTCTCGCGACGTACCACGATTTCGTTTTGCATCTCAAGATTTCACCGGATACAAGCAACGCAAATACATCACTAAATCGACCCTCCAGTGGTGCACAGATTTTTTGCACAAAGCAAAACTGATAAATCGAGAGAGAGAGAGAGAGAGAGAGAGAGAGAGAGAGAGAGAGAGNAGAGACAGAGAACTAAATTTTATTAGATATAAACGAAATGCACGATGACGACCCGATGCAATATTTTCTTCCGTGACCGAATAGCATGTTTTAAATTTCTCATTTATCGCTCAGGGCGACGAAACTTTGCCTACATATCCCGGGAGACGCGATCGAAAGTTTCGTTCGAGATAAGTAACAAATTACGGATCGAGTAACGAGGCTGACTATTCTCGGGAGGGGATGGGCGCTCTGTCTGGGTAATTGCCGAGGATGAGACAGGACTTTCGAAAGAATGTAATTTCGTTTCGCGTTTCGCGCGCGAGCGAAGTCATCAATCGCCGCGGCTCGGCGCGGTACGGCACGACGCAAGTCGACGCGACGCCTCGATTATCGCGACGGTTTAACGGAGACGAGGCGGCAATTATCTTCGAGAAATTAAGGGCGCTGGATACGCCAGCGGGAGAGGAACGCAAGGGCCGAAGGGGGCAAGTGGGGAGGGGCGGATCTTGACAGAACAGGCGCATTTTCGGCAAGAAGGGTGGTACGCTTAATTTCATAGACGTGGCGCACGGGGCCATACGAGCAAGAACAATCGAGCCCGGGAGCGTGTGCGAGAGGGGACCTCGGCCAAGGGTAGGCTGTGTACGTACTTCGAAGGGATAATTACAATAAGCAGCCCTCGCTGCCCTCTCCTCGCCCACTGGCCTAAGAAATCCACTGGCGTAATCTGCCTGAACTCACGAGCCGCGTCAAATTTATCGAGCGCGAATGCGGGACCGCAGGACCGATTTTCAATCATTCCCAATGTAAGTCTAACGTTGAATATTGTTGATCGATGTATGTAAATTGAGGATGTTCAATTCTTTATCTAAAGAACAGTATCAACCGTAAGAAAATGTCGCGATGATCTTTTTAGATTCGGGAAAATCTTTAATCGCCAACCTATCACGAGATCTAGACCGACGTTCGTCGCGAACTAAATGAACTGATTTTCGTTGTCAGTTTAGGGCCGTAAGGAGCCAAGTACAGTTTTAGTGCCATAGACATTAATAATGTCAAATTATTAATATAATTGTGGGAGAATGAAATTGTTCATATTGTGTGCAAAAGACATTTTTTTCTCGGTTGAACGAAACGCGGCGATAGCCGATCCTTGAGTTCCAATAATATTCGTTATAAATTTAATTCCCCTGAAAATCTTTACCCCCAATTACAAACTAAATTAGTAAGCAAGTATATCATAGTCAATCACATAGTCATAACAGTCATATTAATAATTTAACATTATTAATATGGCACTAACGGTAGTAAAAATGGTAGTAAAAACGGTAGTAAAAAAACCCATGTCTGGCTTCTTACGACCCTTCTTATATTAACAATTGATTTTTCATCGGAGCCATCATATTTTAAATTTGACTGATTTTCGTGACGTGTTTGCATCCCCAGCGAATGAATAATGTTTGTTCCCCAAAGAATTTCGGACTCACGCGCAGCAGACGCCGAGAGAAAAGGATTAACGATCCCGAGAGGAAATATCGCTACCGTCACACATCGAGACGCCGCGCGCTGAACTCCCGTGAATTTGAGTTTCCATTAATGTACAGCGCTCAGACTTAATTCGGCCCCTATGCAAATTACCATCGTCTCCGCTCGGCGTACGCAAAACGCATCGGTCCCATATACTTTCCGTAACGAGCGTATCGCCGGGCGCGAGCGAACTTAACGGCGCGTCGCGCCGCGATAAAACATCGGCGAATTCGCGCGATTGAATTACAGTTTAATTAACTCGCGGGCAATTAAGGCCCGTCCCGCCGCGCACCGCTGGCCCTCCGCCTGCATCCCCGAAGAGCCGACACCATCCACCTATAACGAAACGGTTTCCGCTTTCCGTCGAATCTCGTGCATCCGCCAGCTCGACCGTTTCGAGCGGCAAGTTTCGAGGGTACTCGCGATTTCATCGAAAACTTTTGCGCCCCTCGATCGCTCTTTATTCTCTTTTTTTTTATTTTATTTTTTTTCCATTCTTCCACTCCCTTCTCGTCGTTTCTAACTGCCTGCCAAAGGAAATTCGAGCAGGAGCGCATGCATACTGAAAATCGAAAAGATAATGTTGCCGACTAATTAAAAGCCCCGGGTAATCGCGATGTTTTAATTACTTATACCCTCGATGTTCCTCGAGTTCAACTCTGGTTTATCCTTCCTTACATAAGTGAATTTACATTAATTCCAAAGTCTATTTTAAAAAAGGAGTATTATCTCATTGTTGCTCCTTTTTCACACAACAATCAATTGATATCGCGAAATGTATCACGTTTCAATCATTGGAACGATGAAACAACGTATTTCTATATTTTTGAAGTTAACACATTGCGTATGGGTGACGAGAAATCTCGTTTTTAGTAAGCCGAACGTTGTGGCCGGGTGACGAGATATCTCGTTTTCTGGTTTCTTCAATTTAATCGATGACTTAAGGAATTAGAAATAGATTTTCTTGTTACGTTACCAAGGTAACAAAGTCTCGCGTATTCTCGAAACAAATGGTTAGTGAATAAATGTGTATATAATTGTCGTGTTGAGCGAGTAGAGTGCCGTACGCAATGTATTAACATACATAGACCTCCATTTGGTGAAAATTTTTAAGTTTTGACATGGTTTTGTGTTAATAATCAAAATATTAATTTTCATATATTTATTGCTTTAAAAACACAATTTTTCCTGATGAAAATTATAAAATAAAATAATTTGATATTATATGCCCAACAATTATTTGTATTTTAGGAAAAGATAGTAAGGTGGAATCTACAATAATTATTACCTATAATATATTAAAACTTTTTTTTATTTTATACGTCAGCGAGAGGAAGAGTAATTCGTCATATCACATAATATTGGAAAGAGATAAATATTTTATGTCAAAATTGTGATGAAAAGGAGGGGAGGAGTAAAAATAAACTCAAATTCAGCGTGACCTAATTATCTAATGGCTTCTCCCCTATCAAGTTTTCGATGTGCAACGAATAGCAAATCCATGTATAATAATATCATAAGACATAATCAATTCCCAAATATCGCACGTCCGCGAAAGCGCGGAGAATAAGATAGAATAATTCGAAAATGTCGAAAGCTTCTCTCGAGGCTTATGACGCCCCGGAACAAACGTTAATACACCGTAACACACGCGCGCATCGTGGAAACGCGTAGTCAGTATGCACGGTACACTTAGCCGACGGGAAGCCGTAACTGCCGCGTAGGCGGCCGATTTAACGACGAGTGAATAATTATGGGGGCTTTACGGTCCGGTGCAGGAGAGCTTCAGCGAATGGAGGAACGCCACTATGCTCGTAGTTATATTTATGGGCCGACGATGACGGCAATTTCGGCCGAGGAATCGGCGGCGAAACTGTTGCTGGACGCATCTGGCGTCGTAGCGTTGCTCCGCGGGCCGCCGCGGCATGCATCTCCACGGCGGTGACGAGAGCACGCTTCACCGTATCGAGGGGTTTGGACTCACGGATGCCCGCGCTGAATCCGAAATTCGCGAAGTCGAATGACAACGCTCCGTGTTCACGTGAGAGACAAAATTATTCCGTGGCCGCGCGACAGGTCAGCGATCGTTCGACGAGAGATCGCGTGCGAAGACGCGTGCCGCGGCGCAATAACAACCATCGAAGAACGTCGCGGTCGTTAATGCCCGGCGAAACATCCCTGATACTCGATGTGACGCATCGTTCCGAGGATTGAATTGCCTTGATGTCGTCTTTAATGGTCGACAGTACGCGCGCAATATCGTATAAATCAACATTAAGTCCTGCGACACCTCATTTTTACCTTCCGTAAGAAGATTCCCGCGGAAGATAACTCAGTTTTTTCTTTTTCTAAATAGAATATATATATATTTCCCAATTGAAATGAACAAGTATGCAGTAAAAATTGTTGCATTAAATTTAACATATTTCACATGTTCCAAATGGTTTATATAAACTTTTATATTAATTTAACGCAAATACTAAATGTTTCTTATTGTGTATGATACAATATTCTATATTAATGTGATTATTTATGACACATTTCTTTCAATATCAAATTCGAATTATGCGCTGAAAAGCGCGTACAAGTGGAAAATAATCATTCATCAAGACATTCCAATTGATAATCTTTTCGAATTAGATAAGATGTTTAAGTTCACGAGGGGTAAAGGAGGGAAGAGGATACGAATGCGTACCTCTCTTCGCCGTGATTAGGATTAAAGCGAAGGTGGGAGCCAGGTAAGTTCGTTCCGGGGATGCGAACATTTATAATTAAATGGCGTTGTTACTTATTACATGGAAGTTCGCGAAGAAGCGGAATAGGGAGATTGTTAGAGAAGGTAGGCTGTGGTTACTCGGATAATCTCCTCTATAATGTAAAGCGGTGAATGGAGCGCGCCTGGACGGGTTCTAGCTTACGCGTTCGAGGAAACGTGTAGTTACGGCTAGCGGAGAGGGGCGGCTCGCGAGTAAAAATAGGAGAAGAATCGCGAGAGCAAACGCTATTATGAGCGTAAGTTCGGAAACTTAACAGTAGACCAAACCAGATCTTACCGTCTTTCGCATTAATTATGCAGCACCACCAGGCAAATAGAACCACCGCGAGATACTCATATAAAATATTAACCGGAGATAGCGCGCTCGCGAAATCAACAGCCGTTGAAGAGTCGTTCTTTATGGTTGCGACGATGTATATTCGGAGGGATGGAAAATATTGAAAGGTACGTCTCCAGCGAGTACGTCCACGCGAGAACAATGAGAACACGCGAGGGGGATTATTTGAATCATGCGACAAACGTGCGTCTCTCTCGGCGAGAATACGCTTATAATCAGATTAGCATTCGGATGGCCGACGAAGTCGATCTCGCTCGGCCGAAACGACGTAAGTCAAAGCTCCGGTGCAAAGGTCGATATCGGCGGGGGGGGGTGAGAAGGTGGGGCAGGTGGTGGAAGGCCGACGGGGTGGTGCGCCTCGCAAGGGTGTCGAACGCCCAGGTCTCGTGACAAATAGAAGCTTTGTGCCGCGACAATGGGGAGTTTATTTCCGGGCCGGCTGGGGCTACAATGTAGGCACTATACTGTAATTAAATTCCCAAACCCAAGGATTCGGAGGTTATAGAGGACCAGAAGGAAGGACGGGGAGAAAGAGGGACGGAGAAGGAGTGAGAGAAAGGACGGCGTCAGACAAGAGGGTAGGAGGTTGGCAGAACCTTAGCATATTGCATACTGACCGGTCCGGAACGCTCCGGGCTTTCTCGCGCCACAAACGCCATATTGTTTGCCGTATGTTCCTTCCTTCCTACCTACACCTTCCTTCCTTCCTTTCCGCGCGCCCGGCTAACGTCAAGATGAAACAAATTCCACCTACGCGCTATATCTTGGTCGAGGGAATTATCGCGGAATGATAAGTTGCCGGACTGGGCTTCCAGTCTCTAAAGCCGAGCGGGATTAAATCTGAGCAGTACGAAACTTCATGCAAGGGGCAGGATCTACTAGGATGTCGCGAAGAGTAGTATTTCTCGATTTAAACGCCTGAGTGGGGGAACCACACGTGGTGACGAGCGTTTCAACGTGCAGTTTTGCTTGTACGATCGACGTGGCCGCGAATTTGATTCGCCGTGATAATAAAACTGATAATCCAGAGAGTTCGAAGGGAAGCTGCGTGAATAATGTAAAGTCTAAGGTAAACGACTGCATCGAATTCGTCGGCCGAAAGTATCGGTTACTCTCCCGGTTACGCGAAAGGCAAATACGGGGGATGGTATACCGGAGTAAGCGTCGAAATATAAAGTCTCGAAAGATCCCCGAGGCTTAGCACTAACCCCGAGCTAAGAGTGGAGGGTATGACGCCGCGTTGGATGTTTCTTATCTGCGAAAAAGGATGGGTAATCTGTATTAGGTGCGCGCGAACTAAAGTCTTATGTACTTCCGATGCGAGTTATAGGCGGAGGCGATAGAGCACGGAACACAAGCCTTGCAGTCCGCAATGAAAAGTTTGATCCTAACGAGCAGGAGTGTCAGCTTTTAGCACAAGCTCGGCTCTACGTAAGCGATTACGTACATCGAGCGAGCGCACGCGAGGATAAAAATAAAATTGAACGGTGTATACCTGCTCGATTGTCGAAATAAGACACAAGCCGCGTTCACTTTAAAACAGATTCTGGAGATTTCGTTCAAATAAGTACCCCGACATCGAGATCCATATCGTAGAAATTCGAAATTCGGCGTACGTTATTTTCAAGATAATAGATTCATACAAAACGTTTAACGAAACATAACGTATATATATGTGTGTATATATATATATATATTTCACTGCAAAATAACAGAAAAGTTCGAAATGAAATTATTTAACGTAAAATTCAACCACTTTGCTTTTTCGCTCCCAGGCCGGTTTTTTTATATTTCTATAAAAAAATTAACAATTTTAACCCACACGTAAAAATACACGTCAAACTATATATTGACTATATATTTGTTGGAAATATAACTATATATTTGTTGGAATTTTAATTTTACCGATCTCTCGCGTGATATCGACAATATCTAACGATACTCGCTTCCAGGATGAATAAGGTTCTCGTCGAAGTGAAGGTTTCGTGTCATAGTTGACAGCCGTGGGAGTAAATAGCTCGGTGATAGAAATGATCGAGGAAGCTGGCGTAATTATATCGATTGCTTAGATAAACGCATCTCCGTGTCGAAGGGAAATGGAGATAGCGGGAGGAGATCGAGGGAGAGACGTGGAAGAGATGAAATCGGCAAAGTGTTCCGCTAGCCGAGCCAGAAACGATCGTGATGCAAAACGCGTCGCGCGAGAAAGGGACAGAAATAGAGAACACCCTACCGTTCTCCAATAATGTACTATTGCGAATCCCGTGGCACACTTGTTAACTCATCCGTTGCCACGATGACGCACGACGCGCGCACACAACACGCACGGCGGAGTGTTTGATCCGCGACACAGGAACGACACGTATGCGCGGCCTCGTGACGCGATGTACGATAAAACATTTTGCGACGCGAGGGTATGGTCTTCGTAAAAAAGCCGGGACAATTGAAATATACACGATGTAACGATGGTACGGCACGAGCGGGACGAATAAACGAGGAATTATTACAAAAGGGCAGAGCGCAATAAACTCCTCTTTCGTCAACGGAACGTCTTCAACAAAAGCACGTATTTTCGTTTTCGACGTGACGCAACCCTTTCCGATCACGAAGCTTCTTAAGGAGACGAACGGAATCACGCGTCCCCGTTTTACGGGGATAGCGTTTTAATGCCGGGCAAACACACATATAGATCCCGAAAGCTGCCGAACGCGAGAGAGGACTTCAGATGGGAAGAGATCGAGAGAGAGAGATGGAGAGAGCGACGAGAAGGACGAAGGGAAGTAGACGAAAACGTTCGTGCACGGCTTGTCAGGGCGGGGTTCGCTAAAATGAAAGTTGGAGCCACGGCTTGCCGCAGCAAATCCGGCTTGATTAAAACACCGTAGGAGGAATCCCTTACCCCTTTTACCCTTAGCCACCAGCCACCGCGGCCCTACCCGCCGCGCCACCCCGTTTATTTCGACCGTCTTCGGTCGCCAAGGAGCGCGCCAACGTATAATCTTAATGCAGTCTTATACGAGGCGGAACGAGGCTATATTTCATTATAACCCCGCAGTCCTTCCGGAGCCCTTTCGCGAACCCTTTCTATTTCTACTGGCTATAAGCGCGCGCACGCTCGTGTAGCGACCGGGATTTTGCTGCGAGATATCGTTCGCGACGCAGAAACCCAGGGGGAACGCCGAGCAAGTATCGAAACGACGACATCGGGCTAAAGTGCCTCCTCGGAATGTGCCTTCCCTAATCTTTTCTCCGTCTCGTCGAAAAACTACGCGCGGCTCACCCCGCGCGGTAAGCGCGCTGCCGGAATTATAACCCGTGATCGCGTTTGATAACAGAGGCTGCGGGAAACGCGGAGGGTGGTTCGACGATCGATAAGCGTGCCACATCATCTTCCACGATCGCTCGGAAATGCCGTTTGAATGTTCGGTATAAAATACAAAGAGAGGTGCTTCGATCACAAAGAGTCGAGGGACGTTGAAAAAAAAACTAGAGCGATTATTAAAGCGGCACGAATCTGACGTCGGCTTTCGATAATCATTCTAAATTACTGATTGATCCTGAACGAAGTAACGTACGTCACGTTAAGGTCTCCCATTATTTTCATTGACAACGTCATATTCAAGGAAATTATTAACCAATTGAAATTGCGATTAGAGAGGCGGAGGAAATTTCGCGTGGAAGGAATTTCAGATTTCGGACAGGACCGATGTCGATGAGAATAGCCGGCAAACTTACCGACCGTGGAGCGGCAAGCGGACGCGCAGTGGTGAGGGGGTTTAAAGCTCGAGGGGTAAAAAGGGAGGAGGGGGTGTATTTACGACGTTACAATACCCCACGGGCTAATCCTCGCCCGTAGCGGTACCTAGGCCGATCGACGCTTCCTCCCTTCTTCACCGAACGCAATCACAACCTTCATTCAAGTACAGAGAAATCCGCCCGAAGTAAAACCATTTCTCTTTCTTGCGCGATCGAGCGAGAATTAAAGCACAAAAAGGAGGTAATAATCGCGAGCGCTCAGTATTAACGACATTAGACGAGAACATTCAACGCAACATTATTTTGTATCTTTGTGCGAGCAATTATTAAAGTATTTTAAATGAAATAGAATTTCAAAAACGTCAATAAAAATTATTCGTCTATCGAATCTTCGAAAGTCGTGGTTTACAAAATGTCATTTCTTTTAAATAACACTCGTGAAATAAATCGTCCACTATTAATCTCTTTATAACAGAAATTAAAAGCCCTCACTCGTCAACCATCGTATCCCGGCTTGTCTTCCTTTCCCGAGGCCTAATTGACACGATTTTTATAAACTCCCCTCTAGCTATAAAGGGTGAAGTCTTCTTTTGTACTGCTAACACCTTCAACCTCAAGCCCTTCTGCGAATGAGAGTTGCTTTGTAGCTAAAGAATACGATGACGCCGGTGCACAATTATAATTTTCATGCCGCAGAAAATACGTCGGGAGTGTTACAAAAAAAATGTATCCACGTAAATATCACGTAAAAGGTTAAACCTGTCGAACAAATATATTCGCAACAAAATATCAAGGGAACTTCGCGACGCGAATTCCGCTAAGAACGTCGGTCGAATATTTTTCAAGTATATTGCGCTGAAAAACGATTAAAAAAAACGGTAAAAAAACGCCTCGCTAGGGAATATCAGAGATCGAAGTAATATTCCGGAAGTTTCTATTTTTAACGCGGAATTTAATCCCTCAAAGCAGCGCGACTAATTAAAAAAATTGCCTTGCCCGACCGCCTCGTTACGAGAATGCCTGATAAAATTTTCAACTGAGAGTCACTGTCGTAAATATAGGTGCAGGGGTGAAAACAGGGTGCACATTCCAAAGCCTTGGATCTGCGTATCCTCGCGCATTCATTCATAAAAATTCACTCAACCGCGTGGCTACTCCCACCGAGTGAATTGGAGGGTTCGTTCCAACCCCGATCGGCGTGACAGCTCGACAAAGTTAAAGGGTACCGCGCCTCATCTTTTCAGGTTCCCCCGGGAGAACGGGCAACGCTAAAGGTATCTCGCGAAATACAAAGAAACACATTTTCAGGGAGCAGCGCGTCGAGTGACAGTCGACGGCGCGGGAAATGGGCGACGATTCATCGCGAAAAAATTCGCAATTCAGCAGAAATACATGTCATCTGACTATTTTGAAAACTAATTACTGCCGAATCCCCTCGCCCGGCTCGAGTCGATCGCGTGTCAATAAAAATGGCATATGCGCCACAGGTCTATTTATGCCCACAGGAAATAAAAACCGTGTATCGTTTTTACCGTATGAAAGAGACGAACCGGAAGACGAGGTGAAGAGGACAACCATAAGTAATAAATACGCGTTCTCTTAAGCGGATTTAGGGCTGGTTTTCCGGTATTTTAACGCCGCATTTTCCGACCCGTTGTGAGATTAACGCTCGTGCCCAAACACAAGTATCTTTTTTATCTCGTTACGTTAACGTTGCAGTAAATCGAATTTTTAACTACTTCTTCCCGTCGCGATAAATCAATTGAGATGATTTTTGTTGTTGTTGTTGATACACGAGAACGCGCGCCGGGTCAGTTAAATAATTCAACGCCATTTCACCTATTTCACCCTAATTTAGCTCGCCCGAAAAAGTTGCTGCTAAATATTCATCATCCATTTCCGCTTAATTGTAATAGCTTTCTTAATTGCAACGTGCACCATGATCGCCGCGAGAATCTAAGAGGTTATCTCGTACGTCGAAAGAATATTATCGCGCGGGATAAGGGTTCCCCTTTAAGAGGAACGGCTGCTCGTAATCGTAATCGTAACCGTAACGATCATGAAAGTCGAGGCGGTGCAGATTTCGACATTAATATTCCAGCGGCGCCCGTGCGAAGACCCGCCGCCGTTAATAAAGAAATCACCAGCGATTCCGAAATGACAGCCAGCCGTCGATTTCCCATAGCCGAGAAGCCGGAGCTGATGGCGTTTTAACGTCACCGGCCACTAAAGTCAGACGCATTAGGGTCAATTTCGGTAACTTCGGGGTGACGTTCGTTCTTATGAAAGCATTAAACAATGTACGGCCCCCTAATCGCTTCCCGTATCGCACGCTGATATTGTAAGGCGTGCGATAAGGGTGACCGAACTTTTGACGTTAACGCGAGTCACGTTGAGTACGATCGTTAATACGCTTCCATGTGCTTTTGAAATAAGGGAAGATTTACGTCTGACAAGAGACGAATCGATATCGGTCCGATTAAAAGAGAGTATAAACTGTTACTCTTGAGATTTTTTGAATTCTGCTTCTTCGTTATTTTTATTTTAAAGTTGATACTCTCTCCCGGTAATGTTCATATAAAAGTTATCAGAGACGCGGTCAAACTATGTCGCAAGGAGCTATACTTCGTTGAAACTGTAATCGTCCATGAGCTCCGATCGATAGCTTGAGAAACAATTCGGTTTACTATTTATTTGTTGCAATAATAAATCTTTCGCGCACATGTTACGATATTACCCCGGAGTAATAAATAATTTATATTATTTACTATTACCCTGCTATCGTGAGGACTAGTGTTGCAGCTCAAACGAGGTGTTGCACCCCTGAACTCCAGAAGGCGACTGGTGGCACCCTCTGCTTTTCTAGCCGTTAACCCAGTCGCCATCGCGCGGTTTCTTATTGATTTCTAAAAACCTATTTATTTTTGTTTTCCTACATGTACGCGATAAAACCGGTGTACATGATCCCGGTGTAACAACTTTACGCGATAGTACGCCAAATATCGTTACGTGATTTATTTCCTTTAAATTCACAGCCGCGAGATCCAAATAGCCGTGTCGTTTTTGTGCACCCCACCAAAAATATTAATTCCCGCTGAGCAATAGCAATAGCAAACGCGTCTACGATAATTTGTGGGAAGAATGAGCACGGTCTCCCTTTTGGCTTCAATCTCAGCGAGGACTTTATCTTATTCAGGACCGCGCGGAACAACCCCTCGATCTCCTTCCCCCTCGATCCTCGCCGACGGCTAAATAGCTAACTTCGCGCAACTATCCCAATAGATTATGATTATTGTGGAGGAAAGCTCTGATTTATGCAATTATCATAAATTCTGTCCCGCCCACCACCTTGCGTATGCTCAAGACGCTCCTGCCGTAGCCCCATTCACAGGATTTCAATAGCAAATTATACAGCCGTGAGGCAGCCACCTCTACTTTCGTAAAAGACCATCCGCGACTCTGGTCAATGTTCTGTGCATTCGTATTTTTTGCGTGCTCCATGAATTCTTCAGTCGTAACGCAAAATACATATCATGAAGAAATAAAGACTAGCATTGATTTTACGACTATCATTGATTTTAAATTTATCACAATCCGTTAAACTTAAATCGATAATAATTATCAACTATCATTATCCATCCTTATTGTTGACTCTTTTATTAATACTCGCTTAATTGATACACAATTAAGAGTAGAAGAACTTTTCATGATTGTATTTTCTGTTCTTATAAAAGGAAGATAATGTTAATCAATAATTATACCGACTCCATTTAGCCGTCGGCAAGGGTCCCTCTCGTAAGGATAGGAGACTAGAGGATTCAACGCGATGCTGAGTAAAGAAGAGCTCTACTTCGTCGGTAACCGCCCTTAGGTTATCGCTCGAAGAGATTTTAGGGTGTTTTCGGCTCGGTCATGCTAACGCAGAATATGGGAGGATATCTCGTTTATCGGCCGATGATAGAAGGGTAGATGTAACGAAGTCGGTAAAATAATCATTTGAGATAATAATAGATATTTCTTACCTATCTTCAAAGTAATAACAGCAGCATATAAAAATCATTTAGCTGCCTGATACAAATAACGCTTACAAATTATCATTATTGAAAGGGAACTATTACGATAAGCTGTGATAAGCCGGAAGATTTGTATAATAAAACATACTGGCGTACGATAATAAGTGAAATCATAATGTGATAAAAATGGTAACTATAATGTTCCATTGGAGTGATAAATAAGACGATTAAAAGCTTGACGGAAATATGTTGGAGCACGAATATATCAGAGGCGATATATAAAAATAGCTTTCGCAATAAATTCAAAAAGATAATTGAGTTATAATTTACTTACGTGAGCCACAAATTGGATAATCATTACACGTATAACAGCGCGTATATTTAAATAATAATATATATTGAAAAGGATATACTTTCCTTCTCAAGAGTGTGCAGTTTGTACGTTAATTTTAAAATAATTAAGCAATTACTTACGTGTTGAAATTATAGTTATAGTTAATTACATGAATAAGTGAATGTAGAAGTTATAATTAAAAAAGATGTAAGAATTTCCTCTCGAGCCGATTATATTCATTTAATTTAAATGGATTAAATAAGTAATTTTTTCTTAAACGATTGTGATATATACACAATTTCCTTAAATAATTATACCTTAAATAATTATACCTTAAATAGTTATTCTTTTCATGTTACAATATGACACATAAATCTATCGGCAGTATTTAATAAAAAACTTCGAGTTAAAATAGCTCGGTAAACGCGTCCCATCAAAAATATTTTATTTTAAAATCGATAATTTCAGAGAATATATATGGCAAAGTTTGCAGAAGAATGACTTCATTCACTTATTCCTTCTATAATCAAGTATGATTTAGTTTCAACTGAACGAATCGTATGAAATCAAAAGCGGTATTAACGACAATGTGAAATCGCCAATACGGCAAGTGATAAAGCTGAAAATTATCTCGTCCGCTTTGCGCCACGGATTTGAGCTTGCGTCGACATTTATACGAGTAATAACAATGTCCGACGTACGAAATGATCGATAAAAAAAACCACCGTGACAAAGTAAAACGTCAGCAGTTTATGTCGTTACAATCGTTTCGCTTTACGTCCCCGTTGATCATGTTCCTTCACGTTGCGGCAAACAATCCGCAGCTGTTTTTGCGACCTTACCGTAAGGGCGAGATATGTCTGAGAATAAAAACTAGGAATAGCATCGGTTTTTCGCTTTCGAATGACGACTCAAGAATACCCGAAAAGTTTCAATAAAGATTTCATTTTTTTATCGCCGATATTATTTTGACTTTACGACAGTCCGTCCATTCTATTATTACTGACGATACAAACAGAATTTAACTATTAAATTGTCTAATAAAAACTATTATATTTATCTATTAAATTAAATTTACCTTTTATATCTTAGAAGCGGATTTTCTCGTCCACTGTATCTGCTAGCAAAACGCTAAATTTGCATTACTAGTACGTATCACAGAAGGAGAAAGCGGAAAACGTTATATTTTTCTCATGCGGGTCGCTCCCATTGATATAAGTAATTCCGCGATGTAAAAGAAAATCACGAAGAGCAAACTGGATCGCATTACGACGCATAAAACATATCCTGACGTAGGACGGAGGTATTTTTTCGAGGATTACTTGATATTTTCTCGAGATATTTGTCGAGCTAATGCTTCGATAATTACTCTGCGGGCGCGATAATAATCGTGTCGCGTTTAAAAAGTGGGACGTTCTTTTTCTTCGATGTTCTATTATTAAAACTCGATCATTTGTACGGTTTTAGAATATCACACCGACATCGTCTCGACACGACAGCGGACTCCGTTCGTCCGTTCGTGTGCGCGAATTATACGCGCAAGCTCGACACAAGAATTACGTGGCTCCCACGCGACCGCGAATTATCAGAGGATTATTCATGTCCTATTTACCTTTTTCGGTGAGGGATGCAACACGGTCACCGGAACTTGGCGGGGGGTCGGCATGGACGGCGGTGACTGAGTGTGCTCCTTCGCGGGAAATCCTGGTAGCTTCGACTCCCGGTTCGAGGGTAGCTCGAGCAGGTGCTGTATCGAGTGATTCTGCCTCGTTTTTCTGGACGCCATCCTGTCAACAGACATAGATACGGCATCTCAGTGAGAAATTTGTTGATCGCTGAATAAATGTAAAATCTTTTACTTTTACTTAAAGCCTACATGCACGAAAGCGCAGATATGTACTGACCGATACTGCGCTAGCAGAAATGTTCTCGCGTAATACACTTATGAGGTTTCTCAAAGAAAGAAACATTTGGACACTCGGGTACGCGTCGGTCAAAGTCTAAACAATGATTGACAGTACCGTCCCGCCTACCTCGGATGTTATTTGTTTCGGTACAGAAATCGCCGACCCTGAGGCCGTTCCACATAAGAAATTTTTAGTCGTAACCGTAAATCCGTAAGAGAATTAATTAATCATAGTTAATTATTTTCCTTGCGGTCAAAGAATAATCGACTGCAATTGGCCAAGTTTTTTACGAACTTACGGATAACGGAAATTGAAAAGTAGAAGTTTCAAACGCTATCTATAGCTCGCGTATCTAAAATTAAAATATTACATTCTCGTTTCTCACATTATCAAATCCAAACCGGTTACTAATAATTAATTATCATTTATATCAGGTTGGTGCAAATGAAATGGCCGTTTTTACTTTGAATTTGTTAAATTGTAGAAAAGTACAGATCTCTAAACGTTTCATCTTGTCTCTCTCTCTCTCCCTATCAGTTCCCTCTCTGTCAGTATTATAGGGAACCTATTTGTCCAACTTTTTCACTTTTCCCAAGGTTTTAAACGTCGGACGACATTTGAATGATGGATGTCGAATCTTCTCGCAATCTCTCAAACTGTCAATCTCGGATCCGCTTCAATCATGTCTTTTAAAACGGCGTCATCAATGACGGAAGGTGCGTGCCCGCGAGGTAAATTGTCAAGGTTTGTATCTTCAGACCGAAACTTTTCGAACCAACGTCTCGTCGTCCTTTCACTGACAGAACCTTCGCCGAAAGCAATATTAATGTTTCGCGTTGTCTCGGCCGCACTACCTGACCAAGTTTGAACCCATACAAATAAATTAAACGAATTTCTTTATTTTCCATGTTGACTCAAGCGCGAATTTCAACAATTAATACCGTAGTAAATAAGTAAAGTTATGTATATACAAATTCACATACGAGGCATACTTTTCACATGGTATACATACAGCGCTATCTACATAAAAGAAAGGGGGATTACAAACGCGGGAAGTTTAAAATACGAAAAACAGACATTCCATTTGCACCAACCTAATATTCTTAATTTGCATCAACTTAATATTTCGATTAAATTACCACACGGAATAGTTCGTACGCTACTTCCGACTTACAAAGTAATTAGATACGTGTCCAATATTATACCGCGCAGCCATTTCCGCAAAACATCGATCATTCATCACTCGATTTGCTTCGGATTAGAATTAGAATTTGTTGTCCCCGATTTCGACGAATCCACGTTGTCGCTCTCTGCCGGGGTGAAGTTTTAAAAAGAACACGCGGTTTTAAAATTTCTATTTTCCTTCGGACGAGATATTACGCTCCTATATCCGACGTACATCCATCCACCTTATCCCGGTCTCGAGACGAATTTTATTCATAACGAATAGGAATCGCGAGACGAACCAGAAGATCACGCGAACAAGCGAACACAGCCCATGTGCGTACACACCTTTTTCCAGGGGCGCGCAGAAGCACTAGATATCGGATAAAACTTTCGCATTTAACTTTTCCGTCCTGCTGGGGAAACGACCAACAAAGCTCATCACCGGAAAGTTTTCCGAGACAAGGACAGGACGAGCGACTCAAGAGAGGGAGGCGGAACGTGCGCGCATGCTCCCACCACTACACAGTCGCGATCGTGATTTCGCCCCAACATCCAAACTCAGACTAGCCAAATATCGGGTGTCCGGACTCTCGCGGTCGCTGGATAAGCTACGAAATTGTCGAGCGTGTACTAGTACACACACGGGAATATATTCAGTAATAAAATATAACGTACTACATACTGCGTATTAGAAATTGACGTAGCCGAGATCGCCTCTGCGCCAATAAATATACACCGTTGTACTGAGTACGTGCGTTTGCTGATTCCAATTTATATTTCGATTCACATCTTGAAATACAATCGAGCTAAACGAACTCGGTCCGT
Source organism: Dinoponera quadriceps (assembly GCF_001313825.1). Lineage (NCBI taxonomy): Eukaryota > Metazoa > Arthropoda > Insecta > Hymenoptera > Formicidae > Dinoponera > Dinoponera quadriceps. The sequence goes on from NW_014554384.1 coordinate 1,184,192, forward strand.
CGGAAATATAGACGTTCGCACGTATAGTTCACGAAGGTAAATGAAAGGTTGACGAAGATTAGTGTGTGAGAGAGAGAGAGAGAGAGTTCTTCGGGACATATTCTTTCGCGAAACTGTCGTAAAATTCACGTATGAAAAACACACCTTTGGCCTCGCGTGCATGTATGCGGGGATGCGGTAACTCACCCCTACAGCAGTCGCGAAAGTTTGTTCTCGCTCGCGTGTTTACGCACGCGCCACATCGCGCGCGAACACACGTTCGCGTACTCGAGCGTGCGCGCGCGCACCCATCCGCCCACACACACTATACACACATTCTACTGTGGCTGCAGGCTGCAAGCACGTGTACGTGTCGGCGAGGATTACGACCGTGACCTTACCGACCAAGCCATCGGCGAAAAAGGCAAAGATGTCCTTTTAACTGCGACCGCAAAACCGTTCGCCGTGATAACAAACGCAAAGTCTACAGCTGCTAATTAGATTGCCCTTCACCTTCCACATGCAATACGTCGCGCGTTTCAACGTCCGTATAAATAACGTCCGTTGAAATGAAATCGAAAGATCGCTCCGAGTTATTTTGAATTGCGCTTAATAACGAGATAATTCAGTAGCCATTCACGTCGTCAAATTTACTGCGCAAACATTCGCAGTGTATCTATAAAGCGCTGCCTCGGCGCTTTGCGATCGCTTTCCTGCGGGGAAATTAATGGATAAGAGTTTACAATAGCATATCAGTCATGAAACAGATGCAGTGCATACGTAGATATTAATTTTCATGCAGTAGACACGCCGCAAATATTACCTTTGATCACCGAGTCGCAACGACGACCGCTAGTGGCGATCGATCGGACGCATTCAGCCATAGTGCATACATATAACTCTAATTAGCCATCTTCGATTTAAGGTCGGATTATGCTCATGATAAGGCCAACATTCCTTGAACCGCTTATACTACTAGTAGCAGACTCGCATTATGGCTAAGTGGGCAGATGGAAATCATTGACATGTGCTTTAATAATGATTTTTTATCTTTCGCAAAGAATCTTTGGATAATTTTCAGTGTCAAGTACATGTATATTAATAATAAACAAAAGAAGTCAAAATTTGGTAAAAATCGAATCGGGTATAATTGTCTGAAAACAAAATGATATTATGTATATAATTGCAGTAATTAATTTCTCCAAACTTGGTGTTTTCAATCGTTTATAACTCGATCGTGAGTAAATACCTATTTGATATAGTTTTGCTCTTTAATATCTCTATTATTAAAACGCATTTCGTTGATTTTGGAGGACCCGCATATCTGATTATCGTTATCGCTGCACGATTTCACGTTCCGATTTACGTGCCGAATGGACTCATAATTTATCTGCGATCGTTCGATAAAAAATTCACTGCATCCGCGATAAATCACGCGAATAAATAGATTTTTGCAAGACGATATCTCAAGCCTCGCCGCTTCTCTTCCTATTTCCCCTCGATCAATTCGCCATAAACGTGCGCCGCCCGTTACGATCACGCTCCCCCGAACTTCGACCGAATTGGAACACGACCTGTGAATTAAATAAAGTGTGATCGATTTCGTCCAATAGATTCGCTTAGCAGATTTCGGAAGACAATCCACATCGTAACAGTCTATTTTAGCAAGTTCTTAAACACGAAGTACTTCATAGATATATTAAATTAAATTTTATCCCCTATATATGTGTGTTGTTTTTTTAGACTTAATACTAGAACTACGCCTGGATCATTTTTGGCCTACTTGTAAATTCTTCTTTCCACTTCTTTCGATTTTCATCACTAGAAAGCCTTCGTCATAAATAATATCATAAAATTAAAGAAAAACCATGGTAATTACAAAAAAGAGGTGGGTCAAAAATGACCCATCCGTGATTCTAGGAGAGCAAAAATTATCCCAGTTCTAGTGTTAACGAGTTACCTTTCATATATGAGTTTTTTGATTAATCTGGAAATCAATTTTTACTTTACTACCAAAAATGTTTTTAGAGAGTGTGTTTAGAGAGATAAATTTGTATTATTATCTGTTGCAAGTTTAAATTTTACAATACTAAATATTATAGTAACTTTATTTCGCAAGTCTGTTAAGATAAAGTTTGTTTGAGAATAAATCATGAATAAGCTCTCTCTCTCTCTCTCTCTCTCTCTCTCTCTCTCATTGTTCCTTTAAATATCCAAAGTTCAATTAGTGGCAAATCTTCCATCGCTTATAACTTAAAAATTATTAACTCTTTTATGTTTTATTAGAAATATAAAGAAATTAATTTTAGATTAATCGAGAAGAATTCGTAGATAAAATATGAAGATGTGTGTTCGATAGACACTCTGTATAACATTATTATATAACATTATTATGAAACACACACTCGAATCACTATCGACCAATCGGCATGCAGTAATATAATTCAACATAAATGTAATATATGTGAAGCCAATGTATATAACTCTAAATGGAGTATTAATATTTTATTTCTCCATCTCTGTATCCGACGCGCAGGCGGTGATAAAATATTAACAAATTAGGCAATGATATATTTTGCTGAAAAATTTAATGTAAAGATAAATAAATCCGCCGAAATGTACTTCAATTACGCGGATTTTGACAAGTGCTCAAATTTATCCAACAGTCCGTGCTCCGTGGTGTTTTTTTTTCTAATTTGCGATAAGCAATCAAATCTCTCATTATCCTTTCACGTCTTAGACCAGTTAACATAAGCAACGGCAAAGAGGAGAAAGAAGGAGCGCGGGGAAGGATGAAGCGAGGGGGAAGGGCGTAAGCAACGTGAGGGGGAGACAAGGGGAGGGTACGTATTTCAGTCATCCGACCAACTTTTGCAAGTTTAATGCCCGGGCGCTCGAGTAATTTAACACGACGAAATTAACTTTTCAGTTTTACCAAAGTTTCCTGGCAACTTAACCGCGTCCCCACCCCCTTCTCGCTCCTTTCACGTCGTCCCGCGCTCCCTATGCTAGCGGAATCCGCCGCCCTACACCCCCCTCGAACCAACACGAAGACCCGAGACCAACTTTTAAAGCGCTCGTCGTGGTAACAACTGTGTGGCGCGGCGCTCGCTCCGCCGAACTATAATTCCACCCTTAAGACCCGAAGTTTACGACGTAAACTTCCCCACTCTCGCTACCGCGGTGGGCTGATGCCGATGCTGCGAGTTTGAGAGTGAAAGAGGCCGAGAGACCGGGGGTGGTAATCGAAGCCGTCGTCTCGGCTGATCGTATCATCGATCTAAAATTCGCGATGGTCGATATGCCCGCACAATTGCAATGAAAAAGAGATAATCCATAAAATATATCGGCATTCTATATACATGCTTATGCGTCCAGATTATTGATAACCGCCATGGAAACGAGGACAAAAGGCATTTGCGCATATATCATAAGAGGCGAAGCGCGGTTCAAGCGAAATATCGTTGATGCGAAACGTAGAATATGCTCTTGCTTTGAGCTCTTACTTACGAGAACAAATGACTTTTCTTCTATTTCCTGCTATGGATGCTTGCTTCATTCTTATTCACGCGAACTACTGTTTCATTTATAAGTCGCATCGCGGCGGTACGTGACAATCGATTAATCGTGAATAACAGAAAAATCCGAGACACCTTCGCGAAATAACGCGCTAAACTCTTTCTCTCTCCCTCTTTTTATCCGCGTATCTTTCCTCGACTATGTAGATGCGGGGCGAGAGTGTGTCCCGGTCGATCGGGCATCCGATGCCCCGCGCCAATACTTCCCCAACTAGTTTTGCGTGGCTATTATAGCCGCACGATTGGCTCCCCGTTACTTCCCATTCGTCTGTCCCGGCATCCGCAACTTCTCGACGATCTCGAGTCTTTTCGCCGAGAGTCAGCACGACGGCGAGCCACCGGCCGGATACCGAAGCTTGAGATATAGTCGCCATCGCTCATTCCGGAACGTCAGTTCTTCCGGCAAACAAAGACTTTAATGACCCAGAATTTCCACTTTGGCATTTTCGCCAAAATTCGCCGCGAACGAAGACGCGTCTGTGTGATGAACGAGCGCGCGCGTGGACGCGCGTTCTCGTGAAAATAGAAATCCGCTCGGCGGAAGAAAATAGAGGACCGTTGTCGGCGAGAGATGCGAATAAATATGACAGATTCATGCTCTCTGTCCGCGACGGCGAAGCATACCGCACGGGGGATCGCGCTCCGGTGAAGTTCCGGCGTCCCGGAACTTCTGAACGACATTCATCGGATACAGAAGGCGAGGTTAGCGGAAAAGAAATGGCAACCGTAAAAACGAGACCGTCGGCTGACTGAGCTCATAAAGAAACGTGTCGATTCAACGACGTGATTCCAACTTTCGCCACCGAGTATCCGCCGCCCCCGCAACTCCTTCGCAAACGTATCCGCGACGCAAGATTTCGGGTGAATTATGGAGATCAAGCTCGTCCTCCGTAAAAAACTTCGACACCGGCGCATGCTCTCTCTCTCTCTCTCTCTTTCTCTCTCTCGAATCGATTTCACCGTCCAACTTTTTCGACTGTGTCGTGTTATGAAACCGTTCACGCGAAAGCGTGCATCATTTATTATATTATTAACACCGCTGATTATTTATACCACCGCCGTTTGTAAATTTATATCTTAAAAAGGTAGCTAGAAAGTAATAACACGATATATAGATTTAAATCCTGCTCTTGTCCCATTAAGTTTGCATTCCTCTTACAGTCTCCTATTACAACGCGTTATTGTATGCTGAGCCAAAATGGAGTAAGAAGAGAAATATGACTTATATTCAAAATAGCTCTTACGAGAATAAAGTGCCGCTTGTTAGTTTCGTTGTCATTGCCGTTTCCAGTATACAAACATATTACATCGTAATAAAGTCGAAAATTGGGTCGTCAATTTTTGACCGCATGACACTAATTTCTATCATTCGTATCGCTTATGTATCTTTTAAAATAAATTATTATACCATATACATGTATTGGGTAATACGAATTTTGGATAAATTAAAAAAAAAAAAACTGAAAAGCAAATATTCGAATTGCGATCTAATGAACAAGAAAGCTTAGAAGCTATGACACTTCATAATAAAAAAATTTTGTTTTAAATTTAAGACAAAATTAAAATGAAATTTCTCTCATTAGACATAGAGTGGCCTAATCTAAAAGTATATAACAGCTGTTGTATTTAACAACAAACATCAGTATATTGAACCTTGAAACTGCTACAACAGGTACAACAGCTGTCATATACTTGTAGATTAAGTCACTCTGAACAAGAAAGTCTGTTACTATTTTGCAAACAACACGCAACTTTTTAAGTTATTAATTAAAGAATCCTCTGTACATAGCCATTTTAGATTATTAACAACTCGAAATTTTGCGTGTGGTTTGTAAAATGGTAGAGGACTCTTTTGTTCCTATTGACCTAAACTATAAGTATATGACAGTTGGCAGGCCGTGCGTCAGACACCCTCTATATATTGAGATAATACAATCACAATATATTAAATTAACACATGGGTGTGTTAAAAATTTGACAAAAATTGTAACAAGGACCAAAGTTGAACACAAGTACAAACGTCTTTACTATGTAACTTACATGAAGATTATCCGACTTTTTTCTATTTATCCGTTGATAAATAAATTCCCTTTATGAGGCGTTAATGTGCGGGGAAGAGGCGACTTCTTTTCGCATTCACGTCATCAAGACGTACCACCGCCGGCATTTGCATTCCCGCGGCAAGAAGCTACGCGCGCGCCTGTTATTTCTGAAGCTTTCAACGAAAATAGAAAATACTACGGTTTTACATGCAATTAACAGGTTTCCTTTTCGCGGCGCGCTATTGTGCGTCTTATAATGGATATACACTTACATCAAGCGAAGAGGATCGCGACGGGATATACAAAGCCTGAGACAATACGCCGGTGCGCGTAAAAAGGCGCGAAACGGCACGAAATTAACTTGCGACTTGTGCTCTCCTGAGACCCGGCGAGCCGGGATAACAGGAAACGGCCAGGATTACGACGGTGCCGACGCGAACGTTAACGACGACGTCGACGACGCCGTCGACGGCGACGAGACGCACGCGCGTGGAATCGGGGTTGAAAGGCCTCGGACCACGCTCCGGGGGACTCCAAAAGCGCCCGGCCAACAGCCACTTGGTGGAATTCGAAGCACAATGCCAACAACGCGGAATTACACTGCACGGGAGCCGGGACGATAGCAGCTTAATTAGTACCTCTCCTGCTTCGCCGTGCATCGGACCGCGTCACGTGTGCTGCTAAACGCGGCCGGGATTATTGTTTATGACGCGTTTCGTGTGGGTACGCACGAGGCAAAGAGCGCGGGTTCCTCTCTAGCGCGAGGTGTCAACCGGGCCGAGCAGGTGAAATAGAATCAAAAGAATCGTCCACAGAGTGCTACGTAGCGGCGTTCGCGAATGTGCTCGATTTGCCGGAAGAATAACTTCCAAGCCTTTCGAAATTACATAATGTTACGTCGCACGCTTCCACTGGCTTCGCGCGAAAGTTTACAGCCTCCTGTCTCGCGACGTTTGTTCCTGGTCGCTTCGATTAAATATAAATGAGAAATGAAAAAGGAACGTGTGAACTTCGGAAAGATGTCTCCTCGGCTGAACTGATATTAAATTGATACACGACGATAGTGTAAAAATATGCTGTAAGTGGGAAATAAAACGGGAAGATCGCGAGACACTCTGCACCGTTGAAATTTAACACGGATCTCCTCCGACGTGACGATTACCGAGGCCTAAGTTGCCGATCAACTTTCGCACGGTTCACGAGAATTTCTTTTTCCCTTCTTTTTTTTGTTAAACGTCAAACCTGCAATTGCCCGCGCGGTGTGGATTAGAGTTCTTTCGGTTTCCGATAGAACTCGCCCGGCCAGAGGAGAGGCGCAAAAGTTTTCAACACTCGCGGAAGTTTCGAACGTGCGACGGGTTAGTATTGGTAAGTTCGTAGTGAAAGGGGTTCCCTCGCAGAGGATTAATGTCGCATTGAGTCTGCGCGCACGGAATCCCGATAATCAAAAGCGTTGATACTCTCACAACAAGCAACGTTATATAGTCGAACCAGCAGACGATCAGCTGACCTGGCTTGCTCCGGCATAAATCCAGTACTTGCTTGACTTCCATCGAGCGTCCGAGCAGGCTCGTGTGACTGATCACTCGTACGTTTCGGCGTGATAAAAATGGAGAATTCACGCGGCGATCAGAGACGGGAGTGAAAAAATGACGGGGATAGAGACAGCGAGAAAGAAAGAACACTCAAACAAAGAGGCGTGCGTATCAAACTGATAAAGGATCTACGTAGTGCGTCGAGGGGAAGTAAAAGTTCACAATCCGAACGTGCATGATACCAACTCGTTCATTATGAGTTCTCGCGTTATATATCTCGCTAAGAAATGTTAACGGGGAGATGACACGTGACACGAGGGAAGGCAAGCATCGACTTGAGCAACAAACTACGCAACGTCCTATGTACAAGTGTCGTGCACGATCCGCTAGACCTATTCGTCGGCGGCTAATTGAAGCGTCGCGTTCTAGTAGAAACGAATAATTCATACCTCGAGCGTCTTGACTAAAGCTCGCGATGCACCAAACAACCCGCGCGATTTACACGCTGTCACGTCCCGCACATCTTCGAACTGTCGCGAGATCCGCGCGATTACAACAAGTCCTCCGCCGACAATCGTATCTCGCGTCGTGTTCCACTTTACTCATCCCTTCCGTCAGCGCAGCACGCGACACGTTTATCGCTGGCACGCGTCCTGGCGTTACCGACGGAGCAAACTCTTTACTAGGTTAGAATCCGCTGAAAAGGGGATGCCAGCGAGAACGCACGGGGGTGGCGAGCGATCGTCGCTTCTCCCCTCCGTCAGGCGCGCGCGACCCCTCTTCACCCTCATCGTTTCTCGCAGTTTCCAGGATCTCCGGAAAACTTTGCTGGAAAGCGGCAGGCGGCGGCGGCCGGGTGGGGGTTGGCGAATACATACGCGGTAGGTAGGTAGACTTCGAGTAGGGGAAACGGTTTCCCTCTGCACCGCCGAGCCACCCTCTCAGTCCACCCTTTGTCTGTCTCTGTGTGTAAGCACGAGCGTGGTAAATAAAAAAGTTTCATGTCACTCGCGAATTCGTCGGCGCCGGCAATGCGCAGGCACCAACATGGCCGCGTACTTCGCGAAACTTTGTCGAAACACCTACAGATTATCAAACAACAGCTACGCGAGAGCGTTTACTCGCGAAGCGGCGGGGGTAGTTAGGAAGAAACTAATATTGTCGGGTGAGCAGCAGGCTGAATACTAAACGCGGCCCTCTTGCTGATTGCTGGGGCGTTCGTTTTCGGAACGCTATTTTTGAAAGCGATCTTTCGGGAAGCGCGTCGAGGAACAAAACGACCGGTGACAATAACCTGTCCCGACGCTTCTTTTATGCATCCGGCGGATTATTTATCGCGCGCTCAATTATCAAGCAAACAACAGAAACCGAGCTCATCCGATTGCCAGGGCTAATTATTCGCGAGGCGCGCGCGCGCGAAAGGCGTGATGAAATAATTAAAGGACTCCGATTTTATCCGTGAAATTCTCACTCCCCCGAGGCGACGAGCCTTTCTCGACTTATTTTCCTGCCATTAGAAATTCAAACGGGAATCTTGAGAGACGGTAAGCGCGAGCGCACCGAAGCACGTGGCGGATGTTTGGAAAAGTGCTGCCGAGGTGAATCGAGCGGAGCGAAGTCACGCGAATCGTCCCGTCACGCCGATGGGAACGAGGAAGGACGAAACGCTCCGTCCGCTCGACATAGACCAACTCGCTTCTCGAGTGCATACGATCGTTTCTTTCTGCTCGTCGGAAGCTGTCTACTCGCGGCACGGTAGCCGTACCTGGTTGCCTGCCGCCTGCCCTCGTGGGAGTCAGCTAAGGGAAATCAATATCTCACTAGGGGTAGAGAACACGAGGAAGAGAGAGGCGAAGTAGCGAGAGTAGGAGCCGGCGAAGGTGGAGAAGGAAGAAGAGGAGGAGGTGGAGGACGCGCCAAAGAAGGAAGAGAGGAGACGCGTCGGTGGAGGGTGATCGCGCGCGCTCGTCGACCTCGCTCGCTCGCGACCCTCCGCGGCCGTAGTGCCACGCGTGAACCCGACCGCCGCGGTAGCACGCGTGAACCCCGCGCGCGCCCTCACCCGCCGGTCGACAGTCAGAAGTCACCGCGAAGCGCGCCCACGTGTGTCGATCCCCTTTTAGCGCGCGACTATCGCCACTATTAACGCGCGCACGCTATGTACCCTATGTATATATATCTATATATATCTCTATATATACAGAGAGAAAGAGAGAGAGAGAGAGAGAGAGAAGGAGAAAGAGACAACGGGCAACACGCTAAGCCCGCGTGTCCGCGAGCGTGCCGCCGCCGTAGCCGCCCGTTCCAAACCTGTCGGCCGCTTAGCGGGAACTGGAGACGAAAACCTTGCCTCCGCACCGCGTTACCGTCCTCCGGACTCTCGCTCCAAACTCTATCCCGCTTCCCCTCCTCCTCCCTGCCGCCTTCCCTCCTTCCTTCCGCGCGACTCACCCCCAACTTTCTCCCTGGCCCTCTTTCTCGCTCGCCGCGCGGTCTCACGTTCCGCGCGCGCCGCGTTTCTCGACGAAACTTTCCCGGCGCGTCGAGACACACGCCGCTCCACCACTACCGCTTCAACATCGGCGCTACTACCACTGCTACGATCGCCGTCACCACCACCACCACCGTCAACCACCACCACCGCCACCACTACCACCACGGCGGCGGCAGCAGCACCGACACATCACCGCCGCGATCACCTTCGGCACTTCCACGTTTACCAGTAGCAACCCCGACGATGTGTTGCCTACGGCGCGTCTCCGCCGAACCTCCCTCCTTCTTTCCAACCCCCTTTCCTCGTCCTTTTCCCCCTTTCATTCCGATTCTCCCCTTGCCGCCCGCGCGGCATGCCACCCTGTCCTCCGTATATATCCTGCGCGCTTCCTTCTCCGCTTCTCCTTCAAGTTTCACCCAACTTTTTCCACCCCAATCGCACCGCCGCCCCGAGCCGCCGGCGACGACGGCGACGCTACCGCGACATACGCTGTGTATATCCCGCGCGCGCGGCTCCTTCCACCCTCTCGTCAGCCTCACTTCCTCCCTTTCTCACGCTCGCACCCTCGCTCGCGCTCCTTCGCTCGTTCGCTTCTTGCCCTGGGGATGCGCGCTACGTACTAAAGTGCGCGGCGGGTGGCTCGCGAGTCGCGGGGCGAACTTCGGAGCGGCGCGACACGCTCGCGCCGCAGCCCGATAACTAACAAGTATACAACTCCGAGTTGGCACGCTCCGATTTTAATGGACTCCGGATACGCTGTAGATTTAACCTTAAAACGCCCGGCGAAATACGTACGACAAATAATCGCCCGGAGTTGCGACTACTTTTCAAGATTGCTCGGAGTTATTCCTCGCGTATTACCGGAAACTCTCGACAATATCTCGCGAAGGTTCCCGTGTGAACGTAAATTCGGTCCACCGTATTTCTCCGACGTTATTATCGCGTTCGTATTTGTGGATATTTTTCTTGCACAAGGTACACACATACGGAACGTTCAAAATTACACGGAATGCGCGAGATTCGAATTGAATTGACCGATATACGCTTGTGCAGCAACGACTACGCGCGATTCACGAGTAATCAAGCGACGCGCTCCGCTTTTACAACGCCCGAAGCACCTATAGTTGAAACTTTAAGTTCGAACGACTTGAACGACCGCCTCGCAGATCCGCGATTTCAGATTTATGCAGCCAGGGATATTGGAATCAAAACTTCGATTTCGCGCAGTTCTTAAGCGCCCGCTCCTAAGTATCGACTTTCGAGACTTCCCAACATCCGATTAGACTTTATAAGCTTATGTAACTTGGAAACTTTCGCCAAATAAATTAATCCAAACTGATATCGATCGCGCGATAGGTAAAAACTTTATACACGGGGGGGAGGGGAGGGGGTAACATTCCACAGTAGCCTGCAGCCGCATGTAACATTCAGAACAGTCTTGGCAATCGATTCCTGCATCTGCAACGATAGAGAGCTCGCTTTCCGTTTGTGAAGTTACCAAATAAAATACGAGCCGCGTCAAAGGAAAGTGGATAAAGTTATCGCTAATTAGGAAACCGACGCAACTCCGCGATGAGACCCGGCGCCATTGTCAAGCAATCCCCACTGATCTCTCGGGCGTTACTCGAGAAATATCTCGGATTACGCGAAGCGAAATCGCCGCGAAGCGAGTCATGCATATTCATCGGTAACGAAGTCAAAACACGAGATGTAATTGGATAGCGATTCTAAAATCAATCGAAAGGAGCGTCGTGCCGCGTTGTCCACGAAGTCGACGATGGAATTTCCCCCGTATAAATCATAATGCGGCAAACTTCACGAGCTTAACCGCCCGTGTCGCGGAAAGGGGGAGGGTGGACCGGGCGAGGTGCGCGCTTTAAGCAGCGGCACGCTTCGGTAGGGAGGGTGGTAAACGGGAGTGAGCGAGCGCGCGGCCGGACGTCGCGACGCCTGCGTCAATCTGCGATTCATTGCCCTGGCAACGGCCGACGCTTACCGCCATTCCCCCTATAGGGTGTCTCGGACCTAACACGTAACTATTTAGACAATAGACTCGAATTAAGAAGAATGGGGGGGGGGGGGGATTTCAAAATCCCGAGGCAGCTCTGGAATTGCGGAAGATTGATGTTACGCGTACATCTTTGTTGTATCGAGGTATAAATGAATGTAACTTTAGGCGTGTAAATAAACTAATAACACCTCATTTATACTATTCCGAAAAGTTTCTTTTTTTAATGGAAAACTCGGTTCAATGGCAAGAGTTACTACGATATTCAACGTTGAAAATTCGCGGGGGTGCAAACAAGAGCGGTATTTAGCCTCGACGGCGGGAAAAAAAGCGAGGGGAATTCATTCAAGAAAAAAAAAAAAAACACATTTTACAAAACACGCGTGTGCAGCGTAGGTTTACGATCGATGCAAGTATATACCCTGTATATCCTCGCTTGCGTATGCGCTCCTTCTCAATCACTGTTTCACTTATTTCTTTCGCCACTCGGAAATCTCTCGTTCTCCCTCTCACCCGTATCTCTTTTCCCACTCTTCCTTACTTACTTACTTACTTACTTACTTACTTACTTACTTGCTTCCTTCCTTCCTTCCTTCCTGCCTCTGCCTTTTTTCCCCCTGATACGGTTACATCGCAGAAATGGTCGCAGTCTCTGAGCGAGACGACAACGTAACAAGTGGATTTTGTCATTTCCCCTATCACCGGCCCTCCTTCACGCGAATGTCTTAGTCATCGGCGATAACGATCCTTTGTCTGACTTATTACGCGAGAGATAGAAACGATCATCCGAATTACGAAGAACTGCTCTGTACTAGCGTCACTTTGAATTGCAAACGAACATCATTCACAACAAACGAAATTCTTATTAGCGCTCTTTCAAGTTTTACGTTACCTATTCTCGCGTTAATGTACAAATGAATTGTGCTCCACTTATCCGATTACAAACCCACGCTTGGCAGTCTGTCCCGACCTATCCCAACGTCATGCTATCACCTAATCGAATCACCAACTTGATAGATCAGCTCTAACTTCTAAAAGCATTGACCTATTGCCCTATTCTACCAGAAATTCCACGTGAATTGTGACAACACACACCAGGATTGGTTTTGTAAACAATGAGAAACATTCCCGCAAAGAAACACCGAATAAGATTTTTAAAAATGTACGTTAATGGTATCTTTCCAATTAAAATCGCCGTGTAAAATAATTAATCTTTTTCATTCTCCTACTGTTTCGATTTCAAAATCTATTTACTTGTTCAGGATATTTTTTAAACAGAGCGGAGAGTCAAAATTTTATTACGCCGATATCTACCATATCGACTAATGAATATCAATTGTATATAAAAAAAAAAGACGTTGATATTCGCCGTGAAAAGTACGAACAGTTCATTGAAACTACCAATTAACTTTTGGTAATTGAAAAAGATAAGCTCTCGGATTTATATTACAATTTAGCTCCATCCGCATTTTTATCGTGCTATCGGGTTACGTTTCGTCTAATGAAAAAGTCGCGACGTGGTGTAGACATTTGTCACGTTATATTTGCGAAATCTATTAAAAGAGCTTCCGTTTCGATTTCCTCCGAGCTACATCCGGTCTAACCGCCGCAATCCGCTATCATCGACGAGGAAAGGCGAGCCGATTCTCCCTGACCGTAGATAAAGTTCTCGGAGCGTCATAATAAAGTTCTGCCTCTCCAAATGGCACGTATATCCGTAATAAATTGTTCTTGCAAAGTTTCTGGAAGGCGAGCTACATAAATAGTCGCGCGGACGCGTTTCCACCCCGCGAGCGCGCGCGGCCTCCGTTCTTGCGTCGTCTCTCGCCGACGTCCACATCCACTTCCCCTCTTCCCGCCCCTCTTCCCATTATAGACTTCGCTATACTACTCTTAAAGATGCCTTTCATTGCACCCCCGCACGTCGTGCAGAATCCGATCGATGCAACTGTCTCGCTCGCGCAACCGTCGAAAAGTCATCCCCTTTTCGCGTCCTTCTTCACAAACGGGACCTTCCGGCGGACTGTAGTCGTCCGCCCTACCTCGCGTCCTCCCACAACTTCACCCTCCCCGCTACGAAAATCTTTTTATCCCGCTCCCTCTTAGCTTCTTATTTTCGTTCTGCGATAACGCCAGCACCTTCGGATTCTACACGAGCGACGTCGTTTCGAACTTTGTCTCACTTTCTTTCCGCCGCGAAGAAACTCACGAAACTGTAACCCTCCCTTTGCGAAAACTCGTCGTACCGTCCGCCTCCCTCCTGTCGCCCCCGTGTAGCCGACTCTCTTTTGACAATTCTCATTTCTCATCCGTTTCGTTCCGCCTCGTTCGGTCAGTCGAATCTCTTTTGAGCAACTTTAGTTACTCGCTGCTGTTAGTCCGCGTCGCGAATTAATTGACGCTTTGATCCGCCCGAACTCGAGATAATTCGTTCACGTTGGTATCAATACACTCGCTGTCAATTAAATTTAGATCGATACAAAGCACGAATTTAAGTACAATGAACATTTCGATGGAAAGAAATTGAACACGACAAATTGAAATCGAGATCTCGCTTGCTATAGAACGCGTTATATTTACCCATGAAACTATCGATGAATTAATACGCAACGATCCTGTCAATCGTTTTCAAAGTATTTCAAGTCATTAAAGATTTTGTGGGGCATTATTGACGGGATAAAAAATTAATTGTAGTATCGTAATATACATACACACACACGCACATACACTTGTAATCATATCATATTATATATAATACTGTACATGTATTGTCCAGTGTCAGTGTGTGAGTATTTGTGTGTAAAAAAAAATATCACCTTTCTGAGCTGTGAGATGGTTAAAAACCGCAATCGATGATAATAAATCTGACGAAACACCTGGTACGCGGGAAGACAGATACATTTTCGTGCGCTAAGTTCATGGGAGCTGCTTATTCATTTCTGGCTCGAGAGACTTTGTGCGCCTCCTTCGGTTTACCGAGAAAAGTTTCGCATGCAAGCTAAACTTTGCGCCGACAATTACTCGAGCATCTGAACCGGACGGATAGTTATAACGCTTCTACCCACTCCCCCCTTCCGTCGCCCTTTTTTTACGTTCCGTACCATTCGTGCGAATTTACAAAAAGAAAATTAAGATCGTGCTATGAGCCCAATGCAAAATTACATCAATGTTCGTGCTAAAAATTACCCGTGATATTGCGCGATTAACTTCAATTAAATTTTTCTACACACAACGTACCGTAAAATTTTATATTAATTTTATATCTCTCGATAGTATCAGCTGTAATACATCATCTTGATGTGAAATATAATCTTGTTAGTTACTATCAGTTATTATTAGAGAGTATTGTCTATCATCCTATTAATATCATAAAATTTTGCACAATAGTAACGTGTTTTGTAATAGAAGAAATATCTATTATTTGTATGCGTGTGTGTGATGTATCATTTATGGTATTTTGGTAAATTGTTATTGAATTTGCTGAAATATATAATAACCTATTAAAAGATATAACTTATGAGAGGGAAGAACACATTATTAATAACGAATATTCAATTCTATAATATCACGCAAGATATAAAATTATCGAAGATGACTATATATATAAATCATTGTTAGAATGAAACGAGCAGTTTTTATCGATATAAAATGAAAACGTTTCCGGAAAATATCGATTTCACAAATTTTCTGTGCAATATACATATTATTCAGCTTGAATTTAAGTCGTGAATGATAAAATGCTTTCGGTAGAAAACTATTTCGTACAGGATTTTGTGAAACTTTAATAAGAACGTTCTGAATAAATTCTGGAAAATTATTCAAACTCCAAATGTGCGAGTATAAGTCCGGCCACTGCAAGAAACGACTTTTCAACGAGCAAAAAAAAGAATTGAAACGACTTCGAGAAGTAATCCCTGTCCAGTTCCTATCGGCACGTAAATCGGGTTGGTCGTGATTGTCTTCTTAAAGTAGCGCTGCGAAAGAAACCAAGCGGATCGTAGAAGCATAAACATGGTGAGCGTAGTCAGCGTTCGAGTTACCCTGTTGGACCATGCCCCTCGTCCGCTCCCCTTCCACTCCCTCGATGAATTTGATTCTCTCCCATTGCGTTAACTCAGAATTGCTTCAAATATAGTAACTTGCGTGGAGAGAGAGAGAGAGAGAGAGAGAGAGAAGCGTTGCAACATCGATCAAAACAGCTCGTTTCACAATATCGATACGAAAAATGCTGCATCTATTTTACTTACCAAATTTACCGCAATCGCCATTTTTTCAATGATTTTTATTATTCTAAATTGAGTTGAATATTTCATAACGTGCATAACAATCACGTGCTGATATCACGTATTGATTATCTGAAAGAAGCACATATAGCTCTAAATAAAAAGTAAATATTGGTCGGGAAATGTTAGTGTCCATACAGCATTTATCTAACAGACGTCCCGTGGACGTCCTCTAGACGTCTTTAGGAACGTAGGAACATCCTTTAGACGTCTATAGGACGTCCCTCGGATGTACCGTATGGGTGATACGTCACATTTGGCAGAATTTGTTATAAAAACTTGCTATTAGCGCACTTACCGTTGAAACCGTTATGCAGAAACGCTGGAATAATGGCGGCTCAATTCGGCGTCGAATCGCCACCAACGATCGTCAATGAACCGGGCAATGATGTCTCTCACTCGAAACGGCGTATTCTGCATGTCAGCACGCAATTCTCAAATACGGAGCATAATGACGCGAGATTAACACGAAAAGGACGCGGGATAAAACGTAAACGGCGAGATGACGTGACGCGTGAGCGAGAGGTGTCGACCGCATCGCGAGAGTTTGTCAACTGCACGAAATTGTGACAAATTCGAATCGCAAATGGCGGCGAAACTTTCAAAAGTTCGAGCGCTCGTGGCGCCCCGCGAAATACCAATATTACCAATGACGCGACTCTCTCTTTTCACGGGTCCTGTTGCTCTTTTTTTATAGAATTTCAATAATCATTGCGTAAAATATGCAGCGAGCGTAAATATACATTACTCATACACGTACATGTCCATTTTGTGAGCAAACGCGATATTCGGGATTTGTTCTTTCTTATCTGTATTGCCTTATACTTTGGTCCGTATTCTGAATTCACTTTTATCGATGAAAGTACTTCTAAAGGTGACGTAGAACCACCCAATTGGCTGAGAAGCCACATTAAAGCACTTTCATTGGTAAAATTGAATTTGGAATATAGATTTTCTGTAGAATATATATATATATATATTTGAAATTTGATAAAGAAGGAAAAAAAATAGAATCGCTAGGAAGTCAAAAAGTGTAGTTACAACGAGCCAATCTTCAATATTTAATATTCGGGGGTAAAGTATGCGAATATACGCTTTATAATATAACCTCAATGCGAATGTGTCGAACTCTGATAAGAAATACAAGAAACTGCATCGAAAGCCCTGAGAACGTACCGCACGCGTTCTCCTCGCGTTCTTGGGATAACGCCAGTTTGATCATGTAGGTGTTACAGTTACCTGCCGTATGTACCGTCTATAAACGGCGCGATCAAATATTCGGCAAGCTACAAATACGCTCAGTATAAGTCACTCAATTACATCGACTGACTCTATTAATCCACATTTTTACACTTTATACAATTATACAATATGATATGTAACTTCTAATCTAATATTAAGTAACTAGTCAAAATTAGTTTCGATACTTTAATCAATAGTCATAACACGCTGATATCTAGAACATCATTGCAGTACAATCGTACCGAAATTCCTAAACTACAATCAATATGGGTTGCTTTTCAACAAAAAATGCAGAGAGACTCAAAATTGTTTCGTTGGCTACATATTATCTTAAAATAATCTTAAGATGATACCTATCCAATGAAGTAACTTTAAATCTCTCTGATGGTCTGTTCTTTTTACCTGAACTGGCCGCATTAGTTCAAGAAATCTACATATTTTTAATTTGCATTGAAACGTATGAAGCGTACGTATGAAATTTCACGTTTCAGTGTGCATGAATTTCTTGAATCGATACAACCAATTCAGCTAAAAAGAACAAATCAGATGAGTCTCTTTGCTAGGGTGCATTTAGAAATTCTACTCAACGAGTAGAATAACATTTATTAATCAATGATAAAAAAAATCTCTGCTCTTTCTATTTTAAATAGCTAATTAAATGTTACTTCAGCCGTTGAGTAGAATTTCTGAACGCACCTCTAGAAAGTAACTATAGAATATAGGAAGATGATATGACGACAAATAACGGGTGATTGAACGATAAAATTTTTATATAATAATCTGCTTTATCACACTCATCTTTATGACAATACGCGTCATATGAGAAGTAAAATATTAGCCTAATTCAAAAATTTCCTTGCGCTATATCACAGCCATTTCTTGGAGCCATCGTTGGTGACGCTAGTTTTGCTTGTTCAAAATTTTTATTGGCTATTTCTGAACTGCTACAGCACGTTGACGTTATATACCAATCACAGGCAAATACTGCTTTCCCTCCCCTACTTTCTTCTTTCTCTTTCCGGTTGTAAAACTATTGTTTTCTAAACCATTGGTATATTGCAGGAACAAGCCGATGTGTATACGTATACTAAAAGTAGCACGCGGATATAAACGAATGAACGTTATTGTTATGTGAAACGTTAGACCGTTCTCGTAGTTGTAAAATTGCATTTAGAGATAAATACCGTATATTTTTCACGATGTCGTACCAATTATACAGGAATACGACACTAGGAAATACACTGCAAGAAACTTTGGAAGAATTAATGCATGTAAGTACACAGTAATAATGACAACGCATAAGAGGTTAGATTCTCAAATATGAACAGTATGTATAAATGAATTTATGTACATTATAAGCCAATAAAATTAATGTGTTTTATGTTACAGTATGGACAAATAACACCACAGCTCGCGGTAAAAGTATTATTGCAATTTGATAAAGTTATTAATCAGGCTCTTGCAACAAGAGTTAAATCGAGACTTACATTTAAGGTAAGATCATTTTAGCAATATTTAATTAATCTTCTTTGGTCTTATTGCGACCAAAGAAAGAACATAAGTTAATTCATTATTGTTTTAGGCTGGTAAATTAAATACATATAGATTTTGTGATAATGTATGGACATTTATGTTAAATGATGTTGAATTTCGTGAAGTCCAAGAAGTTGCGATGGTAGACAAAGTAAAAATTGTTGCTTGTGATGGCAAATGTAAGTATTGATACTAACAAATATTTGGTTT
>NW_014554384.1:1203211-1203567 GCF_001313825.1 Dinoponera quadriceps
TGATACTAACAAATATTTGGTTTATGATATATTGAACTTGTTGGAATTTATTTAATCATTTAGTATATTTATCTTAACATATTTAATATGAACAATTTCCATAAGTGCTTTTCTCATAATAGATTTTTATTTTTTTGTAATTTCTTTACAATTGATTCTATTCACATATTCTCTATATAAACTTATATTCTCTTCTTTTAGCACTTGATGTTGATGGAGCAACAAAACGATAACAAATCTAACTTGGAATAAGATTTTTATTATATTATGAATGGATCTTGAACAGGATAATGGGGAATTTTCATAATAAATAGTAATGTTAACAAAATACAATACATGAGATCAGAAGAGCGTCG
>NW_014554384.1:1203775-1235203 GCF_001313825.1 Dinoponera quadriceps
AGTAATGTTAACAAAATACAATACATGTGAAAATAGGCATAAATTTCTCATTACTTCCCTATAAATGTTAAAATTATTTATCTGGCAACTAATAATATATATATATATATATATATCAGATATATATATGTATAAATACGTGAAATTCAGAAAATATTAAAATATATAATTTCGTAGCTCACATTCAAAAAAAACTTATATCTTTGGTGCCTAAATATTTTTTATGCAACGATACTCGAAAATTAAATGTGAAGATATTTAAATTGATATCACGTATAAAAAATTACATGTCACCGAAAATTTTAGTAAATCATTAAAATAAGCATTTAATATGTATGTGTGGGCATTATATTATTATACAAGATATAGATGAAAAAATTGTAAATTTACACCATAAATGTTGGTAATTGAAGGTGGAGAAAATAAAAGTACATTGTGAGATTACAATATTTTATTCGTAAGTAAATACATTAAGTTTATTATAAGCAGCAATGTACCTATACTTGTTATTGTAAGTACGGTGGCTTCTCTAATATTTTTATTATGTGGCCTGGAATTTAATAAATAAAGTACAAGTACATTTATAACATATTGACCATCTAGAAAGAAACAGGGCACAACATTAATGATCGCCAGCCCTGCTGAAAACACCGTGATGTATTTACAAAGTAATACCAATGATTCGGGCAATTTGGGATGAAAAAAAGAATACTTTGGTACCCAATCTGACACATCGACAGTCCTATAAATATCTGCTGGATGACCAAAGAATAATATATCCTTACCTACTTTCCTCTTTATTTGTACAATCTGTAAAATAAGAAATAGAGAAAGAACGATATCCTTTGATAACCATGTTTATGAAAGTCTATTAGACACAAATTTCTGGTTGTACCTCTTACTTGTACTTACCTTTGTCACATTGTCTAAGGAAGGTTTCATACAATGAGTGTCTTGAGATAAACACTCGTGACTGGCTTGACAAAAATTTTGCGACTGGTTAATCATCACCCTCGCTGGAAGGCAAGAATGCGGAGGTAGATGAAGAGGGGCAGCTTGTGGTCCTTCGATATATTCAAAGCATAGGCTACCACTCGTTTCGCTATCAGCTGTACAGCAATTCACGACTCCGTTCGTTTTCTGCTTAGCTGGCACTGATTCATCAAAATCCTGAAACAATAACACGAAAATATTACAATTGTAATTATAAACGTTTCTTTCGCAAATTGTAAAATAATAACATAGCTTATAAAAAATAATGCGAGCAATGGAGATTGATGAGTATCCTCCAGAAATATTACCTGGACAAACGATTGCCTAACGCAGTAACCAGGAGTTGGATGTTGCACTGAGTGCAATATACAGTCATACCAATCCTCGCTATTCTTTACAGGACAATTGTTTAACTTGTATATTACATCGTGTTCCAGAAGACCGGTCGGTCCCAACACAGGTGAATTCTGCACAAAGAACATTGTGAAGTAAGTTCACTTGAGTGACAAAATATTCAGACAAAATCTATTGCTAACATGATCTCGACAATACTCACTGGTAAAATAGTCTTTACATAAACTCCATAGCCAAGACTATAGAGTGGCGCCCACAGCCACGTAGAAAACACAAGGATTGCCGCAGCTACTGTGGCAAAAACGATATTGTGCCAAATTCCTGCACATGTAACACGTAATTGATTTCGCAAGGGCAATGCAACCAGCTGCTCATTGCTTATGTGTACATAAGCTATTGGAATGGTGAAAAAAATAAAAATTCCCAAACCAAACAGTTGCACGTCTTCTCGTGCTGCAGCAAGAGCATGTCCTAATTCATGAACTATACTACATACTGCTAATGTTGTTACATAATAACCAAGTTCATTGAATGGAATATCCACTCCTGGTAACTAAAATGTATAAAATTATAAAAGTTAAATGCACACCGAAGATTATACCAATATGTATACTCTATATAAATTAATATAATTATACTACTAAAAGTCATACTATATACATTAATATATCATAGTAAAATAAAAATGAAATTCCTGTCACAGTTAGATAAATTTTCCTATGCATCGAAGATTATTGAGAGTATCTTGTCTTGAATATCTTATTTTCAAAATGTACCATTGGCTCTAATATAGCTCCTGAACCAGTATCACTTGAAGATCCAGCCAACCACATGTTAAATGTCATCTTTAAGATGATGAGAACAGCTATTGGCAATAATATAATGCTTATAATAACACCAGCATTAAACCAAGCAGTCCAAAACTTTGAGCGATCCATTCCCCATTTTATTATTTTGCGATTGAAAGCAGTCGTAAACCATTTTATTCTCAATATCTGAATTTCCAAGCCGGTATTCTTCAGAAAGTAGAAATATGGTAAATGTGAACAGGACTGAAAAATAAGTTGTAAGATTGTCTTATATGTTTCTAGTTTCAATAATATGTCTATAACATAATCAAATAAAGAACAAGAGTATACAAAAGTTGATGACAGAAAACGTCAATATATTAATAACATAGGATGACTCTCTTAAATTTTAAGAAAATTACTTTTCACATCATAAATATCACCCCTCGTAATAAACTATTTGTATTAAATTTTTGAACACAAAAGTATGACAGAAATATCGTGTGAAAATGGTTGATTTACCTTAAAAAGTGTATCAAAAAAGAATAATGAACAGTGTATCAGAGCTATTACAATTAGCACACTTAAAGCATCCATTTTCAGTTTATTTTTATTTGGACTTCTCTCTGTCACATTACTACATCACTGTCTTGTTCTGCCGAGTGACTGGAAATCACATACGATATTCGAGCGGTTTCCTAAATATAGAATAATATTCGATAATGACGTCCCCACTAGACCATTTTTGCAGAACTTCTACTGCTCACACAATAATAAACCGTGTATTTTCAACGATAACACTTTCAGCATTATAATTATCAGACATGTGAATACAATCTCAGCTTTGATAATTTTAATAAAACATCACAAACATGAATTGCTGACTGTCATAGCGAACATAACTACAGTAATGCCAATTTAGACGAAATATATTCCGAACTTGACATGTGCTCGTGACCACTCGTGTAATCTCCGGAAAGAAGACGGTTATCATTCTTCCGTGTTTTTCTGAACGCAAATATCTTTTTTTAACAAAATATCTTTTAACAAAATACTGTAAAGAGCATTTCCCGAAGAAATAGAGATGACATAGGGAATTTCATGATGCGGCGCGGGCATCAGTAAAGACGCAACTAAAACCGCACATCTCAATTTACATATTTATCGTACGTTTACGTATGTACTAATTGCTGTCACTTTCACATTGTATGTCAGTTGATCGTGCTAAGATCTTAACGATCGATAGTTCACGTTTAATGAATATTTTAAGAACGTGTCGCACGTGCAGATAACGCGGCTTAGCGCTTTTATTTGCGTGTAATATGTCAGATTTTATAGAGAATCAAGTTCAATCTCTACTCGCCGGACAGGCGTTAGAACCCGACGATACACATAATGTACACGTTCTCGCAGATGACACAGCAGGTATGTCAAATCCCTCTCGCACAACAATTACTGTCGCAATGTTCTTAGTAAGTCCCGAACGTTTTTCTTTTTCTAAAGGGAAGGATTAATACGACCAAACTAATATGCATTTCAGGTGCGAAATCAGGTCAACTGACATCATACATTCCTGTTTGCCTGAAAACAGTGACGTACATAGTCGCTGCTGTTGTTATAAATGACCAGGGTGAAATGTTGATGATACAAGAGGCTAAGGCCTCTTGCAATGGAAAATGGTATTTGCCAGCTGGTAGAGTAGAAAAAAACGAAGATCTGCTCAGCGCAGTAAAAAGAGAAGTCCTGGAAGAAACAGGACTGGTGCTAGCACCAACGACTTTAATACTGGTAGAATGCGCTAATGGTACATGGTTTCGCTTTGTGTTCACTGGAGATATAGTTGGTGGTACTCTAAAAACACCCGATCAGGCAAATGAAGAATCTCTGCAGGCTTGCTGGGTACGAAACATAAATGACCTGCCACTAAGGTCTAATGATATCATTTATCTACTGGAGAGAGGCAAGAGTTATGTTTTAAATAAGACTGTATCTCAGCATCCTCATTTGATGCCTGTGATTAAACCTCATTCAAAACTATTGCTAAGATTAACAGTCACATCTAAGAAAAGGGCAACGTGAGTTATATAATAAATTTATAAGCACATAATAGTTAATATATATAGGATAATAAATAAATATATTTTATTATCACTAGGAACAGACTGCATGTGCTCCTTTCTGACACAGAACAGTATGAATTACCAATCTGTGAAATCAACCCAAATCGTAGTTTATTGTCTACTTTGCATAGTTTTATGACAGTAAGTATGTTACAGAAGTATTATTTTATAATCACAAATATTCACATATAATTTAGATGTCAATATATTTTCTGTGTATTTTGCAGTGAAAATTTCTGTGCAAATCTCAAACCTAATTTTATCACATAATAGCTTAAAAAGTTATTAATTCTTTTGGAAATAAATTTTTCTACAAATGTTTACATAACTATTACATTCGATACAAATATTTATATAGTTATTACATTCTCTTAGGAAATATTCGGAAACGACGTAGCGCAACACAAGCCGCATGGCTTATTGTCCGTAGAATTTAGCAGTGGTCAAGGAGGAGACGGTCTGTGCTTAACGTTATTGGTATCCTTCAAATTGCCTTTGGAAGACGTGCCTATAATCGGAAAGTACATTTGGCATGAACTTTCCGAAAACGTAGCAGGAACTCTTGAAGCTCGTCTGCCACGGAACATGACTGTGCCGTTGAAGGTCGTACGTTAATCGTACGCGAATGTTTTCAAACAATAACATTGTTCCATGAAAGTAACCAGTATAGTAGAAGGCTCAAAGAATCTTTTACTAAAACAATGTTCATGACATTAACACCATAGTTACCCTAGTCTAAACCAATGACTTTATAACAGATAATACTTAACAGATAACATTCCACATTTTTATCTATATATATATATATATAAACAAAGTAATAATTATTGTAGGCAGCTAAAGTATTAATTTTATAATGATAGTAACATGGGATCAAGCTTCTCACCTGAAAAGTATTATGATTCATTCCGAGTGAAAAAGAGATTGTATGCAATCATTACTGTTACATATAACATATTGTTAAATATCGAAGTATTCATGATGTAGATTGGATATGTCTAAGAATATGACTAAGATTTAGATGTTATTTCTAAATTATAAATTTGATAAGTATATATATATATATAATATAAAGTATATATAATTTGAATTATATAAATTGTACATANGTTCAGAAACGTTAAATATAGGATAGAATTTTACATTCGACCAATATAAGCATACAAAAGTTACATAGTTTTTAACTTTTATCTCACTTGCAAACTATATCAATCGATATCTGCTATATGAACAATATAAAAAAATCGAGAGTAAATAGTTTAATGAAATGAATTCTATAACAATTGCAAATAAATATAAAAAATAGCGATAACAAAAGTTTTAACGAGCAATTTTACCATTGTCATTAATTTACTATATATATATAAAATTGCACATATAGAATTTTAAAATTCAAACGGATGTTACTCATTTTTATCATTTGTGCTTTATATGATTAAGATATTATAATAATTGTTTGATTTAACTCAAGACAAGAATTTAAGTTGATATTATTAATTACAAAATTTTTGTACGAACAAGAATAATTAAACGCGATGAATATAAAGATGTTAATTTTTCTTACATGTAAAAGCTGAACGATTCCTGAAATATTCCTACCATTGCCTCAGATCCTATTTCAATAACTCAAAGAATGAACACAGATTGAACAAATCACAGATAAAAAACTATGCTCCGTCCAGTTAATAGATGAATGTGTGTAGAACTTAATAAAACCAATCTCTTACTTTGCTATACAATAAAATTACATATTTGAGACTCAGGAAGATCAAGTAGCTGAAACATGCCAAACATTGCCAAATGGAATATAAACATTGCCAAATGAAAATAATTTTCTACCTGCCAGTAATAAAAATTGCTCGTTAGTGGATAAAATACTGAGCGAAGAAATGTTGTGGAGACTCAGTATTATCTTAATAATCTCTTAATACATAATAATAATGACCTTATCTGCTTCAACTGGAAGTGGATGTTAATAATCCCATAGTACTCAACACAGGATCTTCTGTACTTTCATTTTTTATAGGAACCACATTATTAGTATTATGCATAGACTTAATGTTGTCGTTAAGCGTTAACGGCACATTACTTAAATAATTTGTAGAAGCGGTATCATTAACATGCGTATTGGTATGCAGTGTACGCTTTCGCTCGTTTTCACAGTCGGTCGTGTTCGTATTCGCATTTGTGGTATGTTTCTTCATGTGGGTCGTCAAATTTCCACTGTGATAGAACTCCTTGCCGCATACTTTACATTGGAACGGCTTAATACCGGAATGTATCCTCTCGTGTATCGACAAGTTACCACTGTGCCTAAACTCTTTGCCACACACGCTACATTTGTAAGGCTTCACGCCCGAATGAGTTCTTAAGTGAGTCGAGAGGTTACCACTGTGACTGAACATTTTCCCACATATCTGACAACCATATGGACGTTCACCGGAATGTGTTCTCATGTGAATAGCCAAGTTGCCACTGTGTGTGAAACACTTGTCACATTGACTACATTTGTACGGCCTCTCACCGTTGTGAGTTCTCATATGTATGAACAAATTACTCTTGTGTCCAAACTCCTTGAAGCAAATCTCACATTGGCATTTCAATTTCTTCCCTGGACCAGATTCCATGGAGCTCTTGGACGGTCTTCCAAGACGGTTACTTTTTACAGCTGTTGACTGTGCTGTCGATATCTGATTAATGCTTCGGACATCCTGCAAATCTTGCTGCAGTTGTGGCTGTCTGTTCTCTTGTACCATGATGACACTGTTTGCGCTCTGTTGGCATTGATTGTTCATCTGCATTTGATTGTTACCATTTTCTTGGAAGAATATACCATTTTGTACATAGTCCTTAGCATATGTATGTAAGTTTCCACTTTCCTAGAATGGAGATACGAAAAATTTGATACAACAGATAGAACATACTTATATAACGATGCTTAGATTACTTACTTCTACCTGAAACATAGCCTGCTGGTCATGAACTTCATTTTTTGCAGGCATCTCATTCGGTAACTGCGTTTGCTCCCAAAATTGAGATAACTGACGGTGCTTGTACTCTGCATCTTGATTGATAAAAATAGGATATGCAGAATTGTCTGAAGTGTTAACTCTGTTACTCGCATTTATATCCTCTACACCCGTGGATTCATGTTTTATCTGTATAGGACTAAACATCTGTAAATGTTTACGAGTTCAGAAAATAGCAATTTTTACATTTACATTAGTGTACTCTGCATAAATGAAGTGATACGTAAGAAATCTTCATGTTGTTTAATCACAACTACTTGCTTAACTATATATATCAATACTATACATAATGTGTACACCAACATTTTCATCTGAAGAATCGTTAACAAGGACTTCCGGCCAGAAAAGTATCAATTGCAAGTACTCGTAAGGTTGACGAAAATCACTGGGAAAAATGTCATAATTGACACGCACACTCTCTCAGCCGTGGACTGTTAACGCACAAGATAACACGATAAAATTACTTGTGCAGTTGTTATTGTTATAAATGGCCACTGGACGTCCGAGAGATCGTCCACACGCTACCATCGAAAACTACTTGTGTATCCATTGCTCACAAGGATTTCCAATCTCTTTGTTCCAACGTCATTTTTGTTGAGCGTCTGAACGCCACCTACACAGCGTGCATAGACGTTATTCGGAGGTGTGTACGAAATTTTACTGTGCACAGTGCGAGGAGTATGTCATCGCGGAAATCCTGTGTGAACTGACATAAAATGGAAATGTGCCCGAGTTAATAATATAACGATCGTACTTGAAACCGTGCTTGAAATATTCATACGTTCGCCGAGTTGTTCGTAACGTCGTGAACGTATGCCGCGTGTCTTATTCGCACTTTAATTCACAATTCGTCTCATTGTCGTTTCGGAGCTATGTCCTATAAACAATACGTAGCGTATGACATTGCGGACGAGTTGTTTACGACGAGGGAAGTTGATTTGCATAGGATATAGGTACGGGTTCAACGTGTGCTTTTGTTTACAGTGACATAACACAGATATGTTGGGAAAATTGTGCCTGAAGAAGTCGTCACGTTCAACAGAGTTTTCTGAGATTGTTGCAAAATTACCATTACGACAATGTGGCTTGTATTTCTCGTAAATTGTAAATAATCGATGTGCCTCGAACGGTGCAGCATGCCCGGAGGTAGACGAAATGCCGCCAGTCGTACTGGGACGATTGGTAAAACCGGCAGTACTTATTCCAGTTCTACTAATGCCAGCGGAAGAAGCAACAGCGGGGAGAGAACGGTCGGGAATAGCACGGACGATAAAAAGATTGATGAGATTTATAATGGAAGATCTCTGGCGCCGAAGCATGTTCCTATACCGGTGGTACCAGTCGATGGACAATTGACCTTCGAGATTATGTCCTTAGCCATTTCGATCATGACGACTTGTATGCAACTGTTGAATATATACAAGACCGTATGGTGGTTACCACACTCTTATAATTCTTATGCTATGGTATGGTTGCATTTATTACATGTTGATGCACTGATATTGTAAGGATTGAGAAATTGATTATAAATTCTGTACGTGTATAACGT
Source organism: Dinoponera quadriceps (assembly GCF_001313825.1). Taxonomy (NCBI): domain Eukaryota; kingdom Metazoa; phylum Arthropoda; class Insecta; order Hymenoptera; family Formicidae; genus Dinoponera; species Dinoponera quadriceps. The sequence goes on from NW_014554384.1 coordinate 1,212,609, forward strand.
GTTTCAGAATTTTTACTTGATAGACCCTTACGTGCTTGTATTTATTTTCACAATTGTGGCACGTAGAGTAGTTTATATATTATTAAGTCGATCTATCGATACATTATCACCAGTTCGATGGTTACCTACCATCCAAAAGATCATGAGGTATTATTATGCATATATTGACTAGTAAATGATTCACGTTTAACACAAGAATCAACAATAGCATCAAAATGTTTCAATATTCATGTAACTATTCCAGAATGTCTCTCTCGATTACTGTGATGATCATCATTTCCTGGTGCCTGTATCATTTGGCTGAGAAACATGACCTTTTGAAAATGTTCTATCTATGTTATCCGTGTGTATCTTATCTTCCTGTATATTAGCATGTAAAATATTTATCATTATTGTAACATATCAATATTTCTGTTTTGATCAGTTAAAATTGCGGATACAAAGGTGTGTTACTCATAACGTTTATCTATTTCAGAAGTTTGTCGATATATTTTAGTATGTTTGGAGTAAGTTTAACACCATTTTTCGATATCTCCACATCATCCTCATGTGGAAAGGAGGAACGGAAAACGAAGTACCTATTAGGTAAATGTCATTGTTGGAAAATCATACGCGTACAATTTCTCTAGGATTGCATGTCTCTTTTCTCTCACACAGACAAACCTCTGCACAACTGTTCGCTGAATGCGTCGGCCATCCGAGCGGAAGTGTCCACACTGAAATTCGATTTTAATCGACGAATAAAGCAGGCCTTATTCGCGTCTTCTGGTACAGCGTTTATCTGTGGTGCTGCTCCCATGATTTTCGCACCGCCGCATTTATACTTCAGCCGGCCATGGGTGATACAGCAGGCGATCTTCTTCTGGCTTGGAAGAATGATCGCCTATTTCGTTCACACTTGTCCCGTCAGGTCAGTACGTCCCTTTTCGCTCGGCGAGAATTGCCCATCAATATTGGAGACGATAATTATCCGATAACACCGATGAATTTTTAGATACTACGACGTGTTACATAGAGCATCGTTGCATTTAGGTCGATGGGTCAAGATACCCAATGAAAATCGCAATAATCACATGTACAACATCCAACCGTGGAACGACGCGGTGTTGTGGCCGCACGGCTCAATCGTACGGCACAACCGAGAGATTTACCGTTCCGAGGGTTTGTGCACAGCGGCGGAACCGGGCAACACGGATCATTCCAGATTTCATGTACGTGAGACCGGAGTATCGGTTCAACCACAATGAAACGCTCAATCGGCAAGCTTACTAATCCCATTCGTATTTCGGCAGACCTTTTTCTACAACCCGACCGTGCTGCTGTGCTCGGTACTAGGAGCACATTTATTATTGGTCGGCTTTCAGTTGCTCATCCTATTACGCACAACCGAATGGTGTCAACTGCTGTCGATAGCGTTGTTGCTCTTTATGAATTACTACACTTTGTTCAAAATCGCCAGGGACTACTTGATTTGCTGGAAAGTGTACCGCGCCGAACAAATAATCCAAGAGAGATCTCAGATGGTTGTAAACCCAGTTGCTCAATAAAATGCAAGTGATATTTCTGCAACCTTTATTTCATATCATTTTCGCATATATGCCTACTAATAGAAAAAGATAATAAAAGATACTGCAATCGTTCACGAGAAGAATTTACGTTTCGTATAGTAATGGTTCAAAAACAAGCCGTGTACAAGTTTCTGCATCAACTAGTTGATCTATGTGCGGTATAATTTTTTATTATCGATATACTTTATATAAACGATGATATATTAATATGTTAATAATATATTAGTAGAAATATTAATCAAACGTGGTCTCTTGGGAAAAATGCGATACTTGTACCGTTTATGCGGTTATAATTTAATAAGCTGCAAATGTAATAATGATAATAGGTGTATGTATGCGCGCGATTAATTTTGGAAAAGAGTACGCGTAAACTCTATATAGTCCAGTGCGGCTGTTATCGGTCGTTCCGACTTGGGATCTACGTAAGGTTTCATACGGGCGACGCAATAATCGGCCATCTCCTTCGTGAGGTTCTGAAAAACAAAAAAAAAAGGGAAAGAATCGATCGATTCGGCAAATTGTATCAAGATCATTGTATTCTGGATTTCCGAGTATCTTGCGACGAGGATACTCACAGCATATAATTCCTCCTTCGTGACGTATGGCCGATCCGCCGCGGTGATGGCTCGGAAAGCGTTCTCTATTTCCTCCGAGCTCTGCACGTTCTCCGTTTCCTTGCTGATCATAAACGCCATGTATTCTTGTAACGATACGTAACCATCCCTGTTCGGATCCACGATGTCTGCGAATAAGATCAGGCGTTAAATCGGAAATCTGAGGACCAGAATCAGAATAAACCCAGACGACATAACGTCTAAAATCGGAACATGAGACGTCTGGAAAACGTCCTTAAGATGTCTTATCTGTAACGTCTTTAAAACGTCCCGATTTCAGACGTTATGTTGTCTGAGAAAGAGTACTGAAAGCAATAAAAAGAACCTAGTATATTCTCGAACTCTGGATCGGGCTGTCCTTCCTCCATCATGGGCAGATCGTAACCCAGAGCTCTCAAGCACGACTTGAATTCCTGGTGATTCAGACGGCCGCTCTTATCCTTGTCGAAGTGCTTGAACATCATGGAGAATTCTTTGAGCGCGTCCTCAGACACACCGGACTGGTTTCGGGCTTGGATCTGTTGCTCCAAGTTGTGCTGCATGCGCATTCCCAGTTGGTCCAACTGGTCCCACTGCTGTGCCAGGCCTACGGTGCTGTGTTCCGTGTAACGATTGTCCAAAATCAAATGTTCCTCCAGAATAGCTCCCAAGTCCTCGATCTTCTTCAGATCCTGGCGACGTGCGCGCACTTCTTGTGTCTTTCGCTGCAAGTTCGAAAATGTATCACTTGTGCAAACGTAACGAATATAAAGATCGTTCACATCATTTCTGCCGATTTTTTTTTACTTATTATTTTTAATTTCTACGTTTTACCCCTTTTCATGATTTTTGTCATTTCCTTATCAGTTTTAGAAGAAACACGTTTATCAGTAGAACAAACCTTGGTGGCCTCCAGTTGCTGTTCCAGAGATCCGGATCCTTCCATCATAGACGTTCTGCGGCATAAGTGTACATTTGATTTTCGACCGAACCGATCAGTCGGGTGAAGAATTTCTCCGAAAGCAATACGAACCTCGTTTCCGCAAGCCATTGATGGAACGCGTTGGCATGCTTGGCGAATTCCTTGCGCAATTTGTCATTCTCCTCCTGCCGCTGCGCCTCCTTCGCGAGCTCGACGTCGCGCTCCTTGATAATCTTCTGCAAGTTACGCCAAGTATCCTCCAACGCCTCCATCGTGAACCACGTGTAGGGGTTCGGTCCGACGTTGAAGCTCTTAATCTGCCGGTCGAGGGCGGCCAACGCCTGGAAGTCGGCCTCGGCCGAGGACAGGCTCGCCTGGAATTGCGCGTGCGCCTCTCGGAGGGCGCGGATCTCCTCGATGCTGTTGCAGCGCACGGGATCCGTCAGGTCTTCCTCGGCGTTCTCGAACCAGGAGTTGAAGGCGGAAGCTTTCTTCGCGAATGTCAGATAGAGCTCTTCGATCTGCCTGAACTGATCCTGCATTCTCAAGAGGCGCTGCTTCCTCGCGTCCGAGTCGGCCAGGAGCTTCTGCCAGCGGATGATGACGTCGCCGTGGCGCTTCTGGATACTGGGCGTCTGATCGTGGCCGGAGTCGACGAGCATCTCCTTCAACGAGGTGATGTTCTGGATGCCCTCGTGCTCGAACGCGTGAAGACCGGCGTCGAAGGTCTCCTGCTTCGTCAGCAGCGTCTGCACAGTGGAGAGGTCTCGGCCGAACTCCTCGGAACGCACGTGGGTCTCCTTGTCGGCGATCCACGACTCCACCACGTCGGCCTTCCACATGAACTGCAGGTAAGCGGAATTGTCGTTCAACCTCGTCTTCCTGCGAGCCGCGAGCGCTCCCAGTTGCTCCAGTTTGTTGCGCAGCTGATCGCACCGCTGGCTGATCGCGTCCGCCCGATGATTGCCGGCCTTGATAAGCGCCTCGCCGGCCTCGCAGATATCCTTGCAACGCTCTCCGTGGACAGCGAAGTCGGTCTCGAACGCGTCGTGCTTCTTCAGCAGACCCTGCACAGCGGCCATCGTGTCGCCGTAATCCTCGACGGACAACAACTGCTGCTTCTCGGTGATCCACGCCTCCTCCTCCTCGACCTTGGCGAGGAACTGTTGGTACGTCAGAGACTCGTCCAACTTCTGTCCCCGAGTGGCGGCCAACTGCTTCAGTTCCGCCCACGCCTGATTGAGAAGCTTCAGACGCTGCTCGATCTCGGGCACTCCCAAGTTGGAAACGTCCATGAGTTTCTCACCGGCTTCCTGGACCGCCTGTATGGCGGGCTCGTGGCTGCCGAGCTCGGCCTCCAGCCTCTTGTGCTTCTTCTTCAAGTTCTGCACGCCGGTAAGGTCGCGGCCGTAGTCGTCCGACCCGACGAGGAGCTTCTTCTCCTTGATCCAGGACTCCTCGTCGGCGATGTCGCGGAAGAACTGGTGCAACGTGTTGGCCTCGTTGAGTCTCGCCTGTCGGTGCGCCGCCAGGTTCCTGATGCGCTCGTAACGCTCGTTAATGCTCTGCCGCTTCTCCTGGATGCCGGCGGCGTCGAACTGGCCGCTATCGATCAACGAGTCGGCCTGCGCGTTCATATCCTTGATTCTCTCCTCGTGCGCCTGTATGTCAGCCTCGACTAGCTTGTGCTTCTTCATGAGGTTCTGCACCGACGCGAGGTCCTTGCCGGCGTCCTCGGACGTGAGCAGGCTCTCGACCTCGCCCAGCCAGAAATCGAGATCCTTCACAGCCGCGATGTAGGTGCGCTGCTTATTGGCCTCCTTCAGTTTCATCGACTTCTCGGTGGTCTTCTGCGTGAGGTACTCCCATTGGTCGGCGATGGACGCCAGTCTCTTGAGAACAGCGTCCTCCGAGCCGGCGCACTGATGTTTCTCCACCAGATTACCTCCCATTGCGAGGACCGATTGAATACGGTCCGCGTTGGCCGCCAATTCGGCCTCGAACGCCTGGTGCTTCTGATGCTTCGACTGTATATTCGCGGGGTCCTTGTAGTTCTCCTCGGTAGCCAGCTGAAGTTTCTCGGCGATCCAGTTCTCCATCTCGTCGGCGTCCCTGGAGAACTGCTGCAACGTCTGAGACTCGCCCAACTTGGACCGCTTCTCGATGAGAGCGTCCTTCAGGTGCCGCCAACGGTCCAACACCTGGCAGCGTCTCTCGTCGATGGGCTTGGCGGCGTAGTGCTCGGCGGCGATCAGCTGATCGGCCAACGTCTGCAACGTGGCGATCTTCTCCTCGTGGGCGTTGATCGCCTTGTCGAAGTCCTCGTGTTTCTTGATTAGTGCCTCGACGTTGTCGCTGCTGTCGACCGCGTCCGCGCTGCTCAGGAAAGCCTCCCGCGCGCTCATCCAGTTCTCCGCTTGCTCGCAGTCCCTGCAGAACAGCTGCAGCTCGAGGTTCTGGTCGAGCTGCATGCGCCGTTGAATCCAAGCCTTCTCCAGCTCTTGCCGCGCCTCGGCCATGGACTCGAGCTTCTCCAGTATCTCCACGCTGGCGTAATGGCTGGACTGCAGCAGCTGCTGACCGAACAGTTCGAACGCCTGGAAGGTGCCCGCTCTCGCGTCTATCTCCATTCGGTGCTCCTGCAAAGAGCAATTGCGGGGAATTCAACGCGGATTAATAATCACTGGAGTCTCTCTTGTGTCAAATGCACAACCACCCCCGCGAACATGGTGACGTATTAATGACGTCACTGACCTTATTAACCTCTTGACCGCCGATGGCGAGAATGCATTTTCTCGTCGTGTATTATTTTGTCATATTGGAGCCCTCGAGTGATTTCACCCTCGAAGCGAAGTGTTACTGGAGGGATTCTTTTTCAATGTATCTGACACCGTTTTTGGGTGTGATTTGCAAAATGTTGCCTCGGAAAAAAGACATGGCCGTCAGAGAAGTGAGAATCTGCCGAATCCTCGAATATTCTCGTCGTATTTTGTTATATTACACGATGAATTTAATATAACATTTAGATAGTTTAAAAAAACTTCTACATTTCTTGTAAACTGACATGAAATCCCAATGAAAATTTGCCACATTAGCCGCCATTCTTTTTTTATAGCGAAACATTCTTTAAATTCGTCATTAGCACCATCAAAACCCTCTGTAGAAACTTCCATTAATTTTCGAGAACCCTTTGTTCTCGGACGATTTTAGGACCAGTCGAGGAAAATGGTGGCGGCAGTGAAGGGGTTAACACGTCATTATGTCTGCCGGGCACGTTTGTTAACGTAGACGATCAACCCATTCGACAGTAGACACTACGCCAAGCAGAAAGGCAGCAATTACGCTAGAAGCATTGAAAATACTCAAACTGTTAATAGGCGGTATTTTCATTGCAAAACATCGACAAGATCAGTCTCAGCCTCCTCTCGTGAAGAGAAAGAAGAAAAAAAAAGGGGGGGCAAAATAAAAGAAGGAAATCCGTCAACGGAGACGGTCTGTGCGAGATGATGATTAATTTCAGCCACTCTCGCCGGCAAATCCGTGACTTCCCGCTCGATGTATGCTCAAACGTTCTTATACCTCTGGAAGTACGTCGTATCGCGCGTCTATCTCTGCTCTGTGATTCTATAATTCAAACGACTGGTGAACGATGCGGCCGGTTGAACGGTGGCGATTGTACATTGCAAATGATTCACGGCGAACGTCGGAGGACGTACCTGGTGACGTTCGAGCAGCGCCTCGGCGCCCGTGACGTCCGAGGCGAGTTCCTCGGAGGCGACCAGGCCCATCATCGAGTTGATCCAAGCCATCAGGTCGCGATAGTCGCTGAGGAATCGTTGCAGATCGTACGAGTCCAGAAGCTTCTCCTTCCTGCTGTTGGCCTTGGCGGTGAGCTGAGTCCACTCCTCGTTGATCTCCTTCTGCTTCGCGTAGGTCTGCTCGGCGGTCTCCGGATGCGACTGCATCAGCCGGTTGGCAGTCTCGTCCAGCTGCTTGATCTTGTCTCCCAACGCGGCCAGGTCCCTCTCGAGACCCTCGTGCTTGCGCTGCAGAGCCTGCACGCTGCGCAGGTCTTTCCCCAGGTCGTCGTTGTTGAGCGCCGCGTCCTTCTCGCGAATCCAGTCCTTCGTCTCGTCGACGTCGCGATGGAAGCGCTGCACCTCGTGCGCCGAGCCGAGCTGGCTGGCGCGTTCGGCGGTGAGCGTCTGCAGGCTGGTCCACTTCTCGTTCAGGTCTTGGATCTGCGTTTGTATCTTCAACGCCGCCTCGGTCTGGCCGAGGCTCATCAACTGCACGGCGATCTCGTTCATCTCGGCCAAGCGCACCTCGTTCGCCTTCAAGTCCGCCTGGAAGTCGTCGAACTTCTTCTGCATCACCTCCACCTGCTCCAGGTCCTCGCCCACGTCCTGCACCTGCGCGTGGTTCTCCTTGTCCTTGATCCAGGTGGCCAACTCCGCGGCCTCTCTCACCAGCACGTAAGCCTTCGCGGTCTCGTTCAGCTTGTTCTGCCGTTCGCGCGCCAGACGCAGCAGATCGTCGTACTGGCCTTGGATCTGCGCTTGCCGCGCGGCGATCGAGCTCTGCTCCCTCGCCAAGTTCTGCTGGGACGCGCTGAGACCCGCCTCGGGCTCCACGCGCTTCACGTACGCCGCCGGCACGAAGCCCTGGCGATCGTTCACCTCGACCTTCCACCAGTCCTTGTTGTTGGAGTTCAAGAGAGTCAGGGTGTCGCCCTTCTTCATGGACACCTCTCTGGGTGACTTCTCGGTGTAGTCGTAAAGAGCGACCACGCACTCCTTGCCGGTGATGTCGACCGTCGGCGTCTCCTGCTGCCTGCAAGCGGCGGCTTGATCCCTCAGCGCCGCGATCGTGCTCGCGAACGCCTCCAGGTCGCTGACCAGGGCCTCGTGCTTCTTCAGCAGAGCCTCCGAGCTGTCCTCGTCCTTGCCGTAGTCGCCGTTCATCACTATCGGCCGCTTCTCCTTCATCCACGACTCCGCCTCGTTCGCGTCGGCGAAGTACTGATGCGCCTGCAGGGAATCGTCCAGGTCGTTCTTGCGCTGCCGCGCCTTGTCCTTCAGCTGGCCCCAGTGCTCGTCCAAAGCCGCGAGTCGCTGACTGATCTCCTCGGCCGCGAAGTGCCCCTCCTGCAGCATCGCCGAGCCCGCTTGGCAAACCGCCGCCACCCTCGGCTCGTGATTGTTGATCTCCGCTAGAACGGCCTGATGCTTCTTCTGGAGGTTCTGCACGCCGATCAGGTCGCGGCCGCGATTCGTGGACGCCGCAACCGGTTCTTTCTCGCGAATCCACGCCTCTTCGTCCTCGATGTCCCGGAAGAGCTGTTGCACCTGCAGGGAATCCAGCAGTCGTTGCTTCCTCACGCTCATCGGCCGCTGCAGAGCGCCGTACCTCGCCTGCAGTTGCTCCTGCTTGGACTTGATGTTGTCAGCGTCGAAGTGACCCGACTTGACGAACTGCTCAGCCGCCTGAGCGATCCCGTCGATCCTGTCGGCGTGCGAGCCCACATCGGCCTCCAAGAGCGCGTGCTTCTTCTGCAGGTTCTGCACGCTGGTCAGGTCCTTGCCGTAGTCCTCCGACATGAGTTGCCCTTCCACTTCGGACAGCCACAGCTCGATGTCCTCGACCGTCCGATTGAACTGCTGCTGCTGAGAGGCCTCCTGCAACTTGGCGCCCTTCTTCTCGGTAGCTCGCGCCAGGCTCTCCCACAGGGTGACGATCTCGTCGGTGCGGGTGCGTATGCGGTCGCTGGCGTAGTGGCCGCTGTCGATCAGCTCCTGCCCGGTGGCGACCATCTCCTCCATGCGCGTCTTGTTGGCGTTCAGTTCCTGCTCGAAGTTCTGGTGCTTCTGAACCTTGCCGTTCAAGTTGGTCGGGTCCAGGTAACTGTCGTCGGTGGCGAACTTGAGCTTCTCGTTCACCCAGCCCTTCGTCTCGTCGCAGTCCCGCTCGAACTGCTGCAGCTTGTACGCGTCCTCCAGACGGCGGCGCCTCTGGGCGGACTTCTCCAGCAGAACCGCCCGTCGCTCCAACAGCAGCTGCCGTCGCTGCGCCACGTCGTCCGCGGCGTAGTGCTCGCCTTCGATCAACTTCCCGGCGAAGTCGTCCAGCACCTTGATCTTCTCCTCTTGAGCCGCCAACGATTTGTCGAAGTCCTCGTGCTTCTTGATCAGCGCCTCCACGCTGTCCAGGGAATCCCCCAAGTCCTCGTTAGCCAGGAACGCTTCCTGCTTGGCCATCCACGCGTCCGCCTGCTCGGTGTCTCGGTAGAACAGCTGTAGATCCACGCATTGCTCGTACAGGATGCGTCGCTTCTCCCACAGGCTCAGCAGAGACGACTTGTCCTCGGCGAGGGAGTTCAGTTTGCGCGCCACTTCCTCGGCCGCGTAATGCTTCTCCTCCAGGAGCTTGTTGCCGGCCAACGTGGTGGCGTCGAAGCTGTCCGCTCTCGCGTCGATCTCTCCCTTGTGCTCCTGATGCCTGTCGACCAACGCCTCGGCGCCGGCCACGTCCTTGGCTAGCTCGTCCGCGGAGATGATGGCGCGCATGTCGTTCATCCACGATACCAAGTCGCGATAATCCGCCAGGAAGCGATGCAGGTAGTAAGACTCGTCGAGTTTCAGCCGGCGCTCTTTCGCTTTCGCCGTCAGGCTCTCCCATGACTGCAGGATCTCGGCGCGCTTCGCTTGGATCTGCTTGGAGTGGTCCGCCTCGTGAATCGCGGCGAGACGATCCGCCTCCGCGCCCAAAGTGTACACTTTATCCTCGAGGGCGGCCAGGTCGCGTTCGATGCCCTCGTGCTTTCGTTGCAGGGTCTGCACGCTGGCGAGATCCCGACCGAAGTCGTCGTACGACAGGACCACGTCCTTCTCCGCGATCCAGGCCATGGTCTCGTCGGCGTCGCGGTTGAATCTCTGGATCTCGTGCGCCCCGAAGAGCTTCTCCTGCCGCAGGATCGCCAGTTGCTTCAGTCTCTGCCAGGACTCGTTGAGCTCCTCTTTCCTCCGCAGAATGGTGTCGCGCTCGGGATGCCCGTCCAACAGCAGCTTGTCCGCCATCTCGTTCACCTCCGTCACTCTGTACTCTTGGCTGGCCATGTCCTTTTGGAACTCGTCGAATTTCCTTTGGAGCACCTCCACGTGCTCCAAGTCGTGTCCGAATTCATCGGTCGTTACGAACGCCTCCTTGTCGTGGATCCAGAACATCACCTCGTCGCAGTGACGAATGAACTGCACGAGTACCAAAGCCTGTTGCAGCTTCAGCCCTTTGTCAGCCAGTCGGGATAAAAGCAATTCCCACAGGTGATGCAGGTCCTCTGTAAATAATTATATATATCACGTCGCAACTAATCAATTGATTGATCATAAGTGCAGTGTCCTTCTCTTCCGCTGGAATTTCCTAGCATACTCAGAGAGCTACTACAGAGGTATTTGAATAATTGATCACAATTCTGTCCGCTTCAAAATCAAACTACTGATCTCATAAGGGGATGTTAAGGTCAATGACGAACTTGATAAGCGTCCATAACGTAGGAACGATCCTCAAGTTGTCACGTTATATAACACTGACACCATCACATTATTCTTTTCATATTTCTTGTATATGTTGGTCTTACGCGAGTATAAGTGTGATATAAATGTGAACGCGATGAACGCATATGTCACTCTGTTTTATCGTATCTATCAAGGAAAACCTATAACCGAGATGTGTAAGAACTTTTATAAATTTTTCTTATCTTTCATAGGCTTCTAAATTTGATTAAAAAGGTATAAGAATGTTCTGTGAAACTTTTCTGACCGGAGCACTGACTGATTCGGTACAAACAAGCTGCAAGATTTCTGTATCAGGTAAATATTTATGCTGACAGCTGGAGATGTCAGTTTAGAAATTTTTAATCGTTCTTGTTGCATATTAAGTAATGCTTCAATTTATTTTAGCACATACCTTCATTATGTAAAAGCATTTATAACTCTGTATCAACCAATAAGACTAAACTAAACTTCCCGAAAAAGAATCAATATTCTGTCGGTAAAGTTTTCAAATACGACATCCCCTTAACAAGGCACTTTAATTGACACCCAAACACACCTAATCTCTTGCGAATAATATCGCTGTCGAAATGATGTTGAGCTATCATCTCTGAGCCGGTATTGTCCAGCAGCACGATGGCGTTTGAGTGAGCTGCGACTTCAGCCTCAAAGGCCTGGTGCTTCTGAATCTTTGCCTGCAGATTAGTCGGATCCTTGTAGCTCTCATCGGAAGCTGCCTGGAGCTTCTCGTAGATCCATCCTTCGAGTTCGTCCGCATCTCGCTTAAAGTACTTAAGAGAGAAAACGAGAACGTTAAATAACGTAACCGCAAGAGAAATCGTGCATAATCACTTAGTCGGACAGTTCGGAGAAGACACTTCGGCACATACCTGAAAGCGACGGGAGTCCTCGAGCCTCTCGCGCTTGTTGCGCGCCTCCACCTTGAAGTTGGCATATCGTCGCAGTACCTGCTCTCGTCTATCCTGAATGTCCTCGGGATTCTCGAGGATCTTCACCTCCTTGGGCGTGATTTGATCCATGGTCGGGCGACAGCAGCAGAGACGAGCCCACTGACTGTCGGGTCCAAAATGGCCACGAAACTGTGGGGTGTGGCAAGATCAATCCGCCGCTGCCGGGATCGATAGAGTATCGCGCACTGATACGCCGCCGAATGTACGCGCGCGACGATGAATCACCTTATCGATAATACGGAAAATGTCAGTCACTGGGCCAACAGTTACTCGTACGATTCAATAGTGAACTCCTGAACTCGTCCTACTTAGGTCTGCTACGAATGACGTTCTGATGACGCTTTAACCGGGCCAAACGTCGTGCAGACGTATTCGGAACCACTTCCCGTTAGGACCCGACGCTAAGTGGACGCTCGATTGCGCCTCGGCGCCAATGATAGCGATGATACAACCGGCCGGCTCGGTCGATCGAGTTATATATAACTCTTACGTCACTACGAAAGAAGAATGCACGCGTGGGAGACGTTAAGGAGTAACAGTTAAATAAATTAATAAAAAAGTATGGACCTCTGCTAATCGATCACATCTTCGGAACATCGAGAATAATTAATTAAGTTTAAATTCTTTTTTAATTATTTAATATCTACATACCGAGTCTTTGGTAATATTTCCGAAGACAGAGAAATTGCAATTGACGTATTTACCGTTTAGTTGTATTACTTGAAAGCAATTAGATGCGTTCGACTTGTCATTGAGTCGTTTCACGAATCTCCGTCGTAAAAGTGGCGACTCGTAGCGGGGAGCTTTGGAACTAAGTTGCGCGTGGCGATTGATAAGTACATTTTGGAAGACCGTTATGGTAAAGTCTCGACAATGTTTGGTTCCAAGCTTGGCTAAGGACGTTGCAAATTAGTTTCCGAGTCTCCGCTAGGAGCCGCCACTTACCTTAAAGAAGATTCAAGGCGTCATAGGCTGCGTTGAAAAATAAATTTAAAAAATTGGTTTTGTTTAAAAATCAGTGTTTCGTTACAAATTTATATATTTATTCAAAATAAATTTTCATAGAAAGAACAATAAAAAATATGACACGATCGTAACTTTTATACACGATCGTAACTGAGGATCTCCGTGCAAAATCATTTGAATTATGTCACGTGACTGTGCCAGTTCGCAATTGTTTCACATCGTTCCTCGGAGTACATATCAATCGTACCGTACAAAAGAGATCGAACGAGACGTCTCTCGATATTCGTCGAAAATATAGAAGTAAACGAGGAAAATAGAGGGAATGCATTCGTTTTTACCGGACGAAACAAGTACTATAAAATTTGACACTTATGTTACGTTTCGTGCTTCGATTTGTGTGCCTCTCGTATTCCTTGCGAGTGATCCTAGCTGGAAGTCGTATTTTACTTCAACGTTGAATAGCTGTGTATGATGAAAAAAATCGCAGTGGAAGTTGCAGGTACGTAAATGAGAAAAAATAATAGTTCATGTTTTTTCGAGCACTATTTAAACGTCATTCGTATATATATAGGCGACTCTTCATTTGTACGATAAAATTTGACAAAACAGGTTATAATAAGTATAAAAGCATACTTTATGCTACAATCTGTCAAGTATCTGCATAAAATGTGATTACTTAAGTTAATATCGACGTAAATAAGATCGTTTTTGTTGAGAGCAACCCAGCAAGAAATAAACATTAAAAATCAGCATTGATTTGACGTTGATTCCATGTAATTTAAATTGTTTCAATGTTGGTTCATTCCTCGCTGCGAATCAAGTAGTCAGAAATCCATAAGACAGAATTTTAAACAGTGTCATAGGAATGAAAATTACACACAAGAGTGTATTATGATACAATAATCTTTTATTAAATTTCACCTACAAACAACGAATCACAGAACGTTACATTAGAGTTCCTTACGTCAATCCATCGTGTCTTCATATATTTTACAGGTAAATAATTATGTATTTATCTCTATTACAGTAAAGTCTTATTTGTTAAAATATCTCGTAGTGTAGTGGATTGTTATGTATATGTAAATTTAATTTACCTAAAAATAGGATTTCTGTTGTAGTGTCCATTCATTGTTTATAAGTGTCTGTTATCGTGTATAGAAGTGGTATACTATAGGTACTTGCTTTTTTGTCCATTGTACTCTGATATATCATCGTCTTCTCTTCTTCATTTTTTTTATATATTATCATTATTATTATTAATATTAATATTATCATTAATATTTCCCGCCGATACATTGTATTCGAAGTACGATAAAAGTCGCCACGTACCAAAGAACTTTTTTTCGCTGATAAAATTACAAAATTCAATTCTTCGCAAACGATGCTAGGTATATGTAAAGGGCTTTTTAAGTACCTGGACAAAGTGACGGTATTCACGATACAAATCGCTAGAACTCTTTTTTCTTCTTTATAATGCATCTTTTTTTTTTTGTTAGAAGGCAACCATCTTTGTTAATACGAGAAGGCAATTTGCTTTGTATCATCGGTATATGTCTGGTGTCCCGAAAAACACTGATCGATCTGACAGCACTGTGCGTGTGTGCTACCGTCCCGAGAGACAGATTTCGGGCTCGAGCGGCAAAATGCAGAGAGGGATCGTTTCTTTCTTTTTTTTCTTTACAGGCATTATTGGCAGCGCTGGATCCACTGTTCAAATGTATACTGTATACACGTGTATTTCTCATTTCTCCCCGGAGTCTGTCGCGCGAAATCGGCCTGTGTGTGTGCACGACGCGCGGATATCTAACTACGCTTCCTCTCCCCTCGTCTCCCGCCGTTCTCACGCGTTCTCATTCTTTCCCGCTCGTTCTCTCGCACCTCATATCGCGAGGATGAACCAGCGTTCAACACACGGCTCTCTCCTTGTACAAACGCATTCTCTTCTCAACGATTCTCCTCTTGTATGTACAAAAAACTTAGGACTATATAGGATACACTTGCACTCGCGCGCACGTCACGTCCCGGGGCGCCAATAAGTTAAATTTTGCCCTAGAGTTATATCGTTATATCGTTTATTACGCATCCCCGATCGGCCGGGCTTCTTCTTCGGTTGTTACGTGCGACGTCTCGGATCAGTCTGAGAGCAATTTCTTTTGCAAAAGACCGGCGAAATTGTGTGCGTTGCGACTGCGACTAAGAGGGCTCGGACGCACGATCGGCAGACAGTTCGCGCGGGCACGCGTTTCCGATCGCGACTTATAAGCGTACAACGTATAAAAGGAAATAGTAAAGTTTTTTTTTTTTTTTTTTTTTTTTTTGAAGAGAGAGACGTCGCACGAGACGGTCAAGCAGCTCCCTTCGCCAGTGCCGACCGACGTGACGGCAAATCTCATAGAGACACATCAACTCGCTCCATTTACTACATAACATACAATATATATATTTATATAATATATATATAATATTCAATAATATATATATATATATATACTTCTTCTTACTAAAGGTATTCTTTATAACTATATACAGGGATATATAATGTGTCTGTCTCGATAATCTTTACGAATCAGTAACACTAGGTTTGCTCTAAACAATATTCTTGGACCTCGTGTGTGTTATGTATGTACGCGTATGTGTGTGTGTATGCGTGTATGTGTATGTACGTGTATTAGCCAGCACCTTGCGTTGTCGAACCCTCAGCTCGCAGTATCAAAAGGGCCAATCCCTCCCGCCTTATACTTAAAAAAATATAGTGCGTACCCCCTCCCTGAGCTCGCTCCATAAAACTTCGAGAGACGCCTCTCTCTCATCCTCTCTCCCGTGCCACCTCTCCCCTCTTCTCTCATCTCGATTCCGTAATCCCTTCTCACAGCCCTCGTTTCGTTACATGTCGTTTCTCTTTTTTTTTTTCTTCCTCCTCCTCCCGTTCTGCTTTTTCTTCTTGTTCTTCGTTTTTTCCTTTTTCTTTTTTTAGACTTTGCTTCCGTAATACGTTTTTTTTCCCCCGCTCGCGAATCAACGCGCGTAACAATTTCCTTAGGTAACATATATAAACGTCTAATATACAATAAATAATTTATCCGCGCTCTCGAATATACAATTTCATTTTTCGCTTCCGCCACGATGATCCATGCTTAAGTAATTTGTCCACGGCGCCCTTCCTCGCAAAAGGGTATACGCCCGATATATAAACTTGCTCTCGGCATTAAGAACTAAATTTTGTACAAATTTCGACGAGTGTCGGGCGCGCGCGAGCACGCCGCAGCCCGTCTGCAGCCCGCACGGCGCGGTCCTGTTCCCGTCCTGCGGGCGGCATTCGGCGCGCGGGAGAGGGACGGACCGCAGGAAGAGGACGAGGTCGGGACCACCTCCGACGACGTCGTCACCCGGCGCCTTACAATATACATTTACATAGGTATAATATACAAGGAACAAACGAAGCCAGAGAACAAGAGAGAAATGGAGAGAGAAGCGGGGAGGGAGAAAAGGGGAAGAGAGGGTCAAAAAAAGAGATAGATAGAGAGAGAACGCATTTTACAACGTCTGAGGGGTGTGCCAGGTCGGCGCGTCTCGACGGATAGAGGCGTCGTCGCACGACGACGATCTCTCGCGCGGAAGAGGCTCCGCGACGAAGCCGCGACGCCGCGGTGGCGATCGACGTAGTAAGCGCGCGATTCGCGCTGAGACGCCGTATTGTTGTTGCTGTCGCTGCTCCTCGTGGTCACCCGCGGGACGGGTCGGCCCCCTGTCTCATGCGCCCGTACAATCGATCTCGACGATGTCCTTGGGCACGTCGACGAACTGATACACCAGACGTTGGCCGTCCACCTTGGCGAGGATGCCGCGCTGGTAGTAATAGCGTAACGCCCTGCCCATCGTCTCGTAGTTCATGTCCGGCTTGTTCTTGTGCAGGCCCCAGAGCCGCGAGACCGCCTTGCTGTCGACCAGCTTGAAGACGCCCCGCTCGCGATTCGTCCACTTGATGTAGCGCGGACAGAACTCCCGGTCCTGCAGCAGCTTCAGCAGGAACTCCCACAGGTAAGTGGTCGAGCCCTCGCGCGACTTCCGCTTCACCGCGGCGCCGCCGCTGCCCCCTTCGCCCTGCCGCGGCTTCTTCAGCTTGCTCTTCTTCGTGCGCGGCGGGAAGCCCAGGTCGAGGAGGTAGAGGTCGTCCGAGACCGAGCTGGTGGCCGCCTGGATCACGCTGGTGGGCACGCCGCCGGGCCCCCGCGGCGGACTCGGGGTGCAGGGGGTCGCGAACTGATTGGCTCCGCCGTACATGGAGTTCACGTAACTGCTGTAGCTCTCGGACACTGAGGAGAAGACAGAAAAAGGGCCGGGATTAGAGAAATTCGCTGCCGGCGGGAAATGAGGATATTCTCTTATTCTCGGGAATTTCCCGCAGCGAAATCTCGCAGTCAAAACGAGCGGTTACATAAAGCCGTACGAATAAACGTTTCAAGATTTGAGGGTAGATCTGATATTTGAGCCTTTCGCGGTGTGGAGAAAAGTAAAGTGAACTTGCTTTTCCGACGTAAATTAATAATTTGATTAATAAAGGTGTAACTTACAAGGAGACAACATTTTCAGTGTTGATACATTCTATCATATGTGATGCTCGTGCCAAATCTTTCATTACCCTTACTAAAGGACATACCGATTGTTTTAGCTGCTCAAAATGTACAATCGAAAGAGAGTGTATTGCGAATAAAATTTGTTTCCCCAATTTTTTTTTAATTGCTACAAAAGAACAAACAATAGCTCTTCTCTAATCGAATTCAGGAACATCATCTTGATCATTCTATCCTATTAGACATTCAAAATTTCAGTATAAAATTTTGGTGTTTCAAATTCCATTGGACTATATACATCTGATATGCATTGGCGTTGTTTAGAAACTTATTCATCGCGCGGTAACAAAATTTATCGCAGATTTTCGATCTTCAATTCTGAACGAACGTATTCAACTCAACGATTCAAAGAGTAAATACTTCATAATAATTTTAAAAGCCACTCGGATTCCGAGTGACTCGGCTGTCACTACACTTTTTGAGTGGAATTTTACCCGAAGAAATTTGGAGAGTATGTGTGTTACGCCGGGACAGACGACGACGTAGCCTTCGCCTATGTCCACTAAGCGTCTCGTTGCGCAAAACTTCGCTAATCTCTCACTCTTAATAGGTGATTACTCACGAACATTATAATTAACGAGATAACGTAATTACACGAAAATTATCTGAGGGCGTCGATCTAGAGAGGGGTGGTTCAGAGTTTATCGACTATCTTCCGACTCGTGAATACGCACGGAGACTATCTTCCTGTATTTATTTTTTCCTTTTTTATAGAACTGTTATTTATAGAGAAATATCGCCATCGACCGTGTATTCGTTTAATCGCGCATCGCGTGTATCGGTGAGTTAGAAGGGAGCGCGACTTGCACGATAACTCGTACGCGGATCATTCCGCGGTGTATTCACCGAAATAATCATGTCGCTGCGCTACTACGACAATGGGATCTATTTTATCGCGGCCGAATGATACGGAACGTAGAAATTGTTTCAGCATCGCGCGCGCGAAACCCATAAATCAAGCTCCTCCCGCGGTACCTCGAGAGAGATAGAAAGAAAGAGAGAGAGAGACGCGCTTTAATCGCACCCCGAACGAATCCTCGGCCACGAAGCGGCGTTATTATCTCGATTATTCGCGACGGAGGGTCGAGTTAACGTCTATCGAGTTAGTTTTCGCACCGCGCGGCGGTTAAGTACATACGTCGCAGTTGAACGTGCAATGAACTATTAATAGCCGTCGTTCGCGGAGCGAGAAAGAGGGAAAACGTCGTGGTCACCGTCGTCGTCGTCGATGCCACTGTCGTTCCTGTCATCCGATTGATCGATGAACTCGATATTCGCTTTCGATAACCCCACCTTCACGTCGCCCCATATTCCGCGCTAGGATAATCTCATTTCCGGCATACCAGCTCTGTCCTGGAGAGATTAAAACGCGGAAAACCGAGCGGAACGGTTGCTTTTATTAATAGTTGATTTTTATTGGTCACCATTGGAGCGCTCCCGATGCGCAGCCGGCGAACCGCGACGTTCGCGCGATTAAAGTCGCATCGAGACGGGCGCAACGTCGATCACGATCGTACAGATGCGAGTACGCGCGATCTGAGATTTGAACCGCGCAAGCAGAGGACCCCGTGTGCGTAGAGAACGTCTGACGCACGTTCGCGGATCGCTGTTCCTCCTCCACCTTCTCCTCAAGCGGGGAATTTCCTTGTTTCGCAAAGTCGAGCGATCTCCTAAAAAGCGTCGTCGAGTTCCAGCAACTTACTTACGAAAGTTTAATCAATGAACGAAAGAAAGGAGGCGCGCGGATGCAATAGACTGAAAAGTTTTATCACTCAAATCCGCGCGCGCGCGCACACCCGTCGATCTCGACGAAGTTTATCTCTCTCGGAAACCGATGCTCGTATTGTCTCGTTGAGAAAAAGAAAATCGGTTTAACATTATTAATATTTATTGGGGCTGGAAATTATATATTCGAAGCTTCGGCTCTTCGAAGCTTCGAAACACCGAATTGTTTAATCTTCAATACGCTGTATTCGAATAATGAAATTTTAAAGCACGAAAATTCGAACATTCGGATACTCGAATGTTTGAATATTCGAAACATTAAGTGTGTTCGTCCTGTAGGCACAGTAAGTAATATTTATTATCCTAAAGAATGTGATCTTTTCTTGTACGCTGTTATACATCATGACGAAATTTGCATTGATTTTAAAATCAAGTTAACGAGATTTGTTTATATTTATACTTCCTTCATTCACTTTGTTTTAAACAAGACAAGTACGAATCGCAGAATTGAACTAAAGATACTCAAACAACACGTATGTCTAAAAAATGTCTCAAAAATGCCCTTTAGACTTCTTATTATCTAAAAGACGTCTTTACGATATCTTAGGACATCTTACTATCTGGGTTAAACTGATACTCTCTAATTGCACTGCATTTTGTTTCACTCTCCAAATTAATTCTATTAGCAGCTTTTTGATATCTCGAATTTTCAAATAATTCGACTTGGAACTTCCTCGTCAAATATCGAATTATACCGAAGTTTCGAAACTTCAAATATGTCGAGTAGCACTACTTCTATTTATTTTTGGTGGGCTACTCGTGGAAGATCTTTCGACATATCTCGAAGTGTAGGGAGAGGGTGTTGCTTCACACGCGAGGAATGACGAAGAAAAGCAATAGCTTTGAGGCAACATCCTTTCCTGCCGCCAGCAGACGCTGATCCGAAGGACGCGACCGGGCATTCGGCCGGTTCGCCGGATAGATACGAGCTGAAGTTTCGTAGATCGTGCATCGCCATCGCGACGACGAACCGTATACGTTTCTTGCGCCACCGTGATGCGTGATTGATGTCGGCTGTGTTGCGTCGATAGACGCACGCAATTCCGTGGCGAATCTCCGCAAACACGTTCCGCACGAGGGGATATGAGCGAAGATATGGAAGAATCGCGAGAAGACGACTGTTGCGAAAGAAATTTCGCGTTTCCTACGTCGCTGGAACGAAGCAACGAACGAACGTCGTGGAGGTAGTGTCACCGCACGCACTCTCTCGTAAGAAGAGAGACATTCGGCACACACACGCGCGCTCTCGCACGCACGCAGATAGCGGTGTACCAAATTACGCTGTGGAAGAAAGCAAGAGTGTTTCGAAACCGTATTCGTCGACGGACGGAGTCGTTCCGCGACTTTTACGCCACTGAGAACGCGCGCTCCGCAGTGTCACCCCGTGTAGCTCCCGCGGGGGGAAAAATTCTCAGCATTTGATACACACGCTGGCGCGCGCGCACACGCACGGCGGTGTACCACATTATGCTGGAAGAAAGCAAAAGTTTCGAAGCTGCCACGAAGCAGAGAGAAGCGTTCCCCTTTACGCCACTGGCCACGGGAGGAAGAGGAGACGGGTCGAGATAAAGAGACGAGGAGAGAAAGAGCGAGAGAGGGTTAAGCGCGGCGGCGGCGGCGAACGGGAGAGAGGAAGAGGGGCGGACAGCGGGAGGGAAACAGGAGGGGGGAGTCGGGGGAACTCTGCCTGCAGTATGATAGAGGACTGACCCGAGCCAAGGTTGCACGGGTGACGCCATCAAGCTACTAGTGCATAATAGCGCCGCTCGTTCTGAGGCCGCCGCGACTGCGCTAAAATCGGAACTCGTTCTCCGGCCCCTCCCGCCGCTCCTCCGCCACCACCTCCTCCGCCTCCTCTCTTCATCCTCATTCTCCTCACCCCCCATCCTCCCGTTCCTTCGTTTCCCTTCCCCCTTCGTCGCATCACTCTCTCTTTCTCTCTCGTCTCTTCCCTTATCGTCCCTCCTCAACTCCACCTCGCGCCTGCATCCTTCTTTCGCGTCGTGCGTTGCAGTTCCGTGGAGGCTCGCGCACGGTTGAACGATTCTTCGGGCTCTATTCGAGGTTTTCTGGTTTGCAGCGAGATGAGAGGAAAAAAGAGGGAGCGAGAGAGAAAGAGAGATTAAGAAGGGGAAGGAAAGACAGAGAAATATTTATTTAGCGTCCCGAGGTGGTATCTTCGCCCGGCGATAGGATGGCAAATTACAAGCGGTTGCGCGCGCGAAATAATGGCATTCGGTATAAAACGGCTGATACGTGCGCGAAGAAATTCAACGGAAGTAACTGAAGACCGTGCGGATCGGACGGAAATTTTGAAAAACGCATCTGACCAATGATACGCGCCTGTAGAGAGGCAGAGAGAGAGAGAGAGAGAGAAACGAACAAGATTTCGATAACCGAACTTCGCGATATAAATAGCGCGGTTCACGAGAGACGAGGTAAATTTTGAAAGAGGAGGGAAGAAAGGAGCCGGGTGCGGGACGAAGGACGAAAAATGAGGGGGCGGCGGAGGGTCGGATTTTCGCCGGTGGCTCTAAAAATACGGAGAACGCACCGTTGTTCTCGGGAAGTGCGTGCGTACACGCGCGCGCGAAACGGTAGAGCACGCGAGAGAGCACGGGAAGAGAGACGGGGCGAGGAAAGGAGAGCGAGAGAGGAAGAGAAACCGAGAAGGTGGGAAGGAAACGGCGAGGAAGAGGAGCGAAAGGAGCGAGAGGAGGAGGAAGGCGGTGGAGGCCCGAGTGCGAGAACAGCTGGAGCGGATCGTGTTTACGCGCGGTATGACTGGCTAGATGAGTCAATCGTAGACCCGTTGTCTAGGAGCCGCCGCGGTAGGGGAACTGCTCCTACTTCACTGACCTATACCACAGGCGTCGTATAGCGCAGGAAAGCACCGCTAGAGAGACGACGCATCGCCAGCCGATGAGTCTGGTGCGCCGCGCCGCGCCGGAGACCGGATAGAGAGAGAGATTCCTAGAAGCGTAGGAGAGTCTAGGATCGATCGGAGACGGGCGGCGCGTGAATGGGATACGGATTCGGCTAATTCTCATTCCGGGAGCGTCCGTAGGAAAAATTCACAAGCGCGCGATGCAAAGCGAATAATTCCAAGACGGGAAATCGAGACTTTCAGGAAGAGACGCGCGCGCGGAGACGAGACGGAGATTCCCGAGTTTGTCTGCGTGCGACTGTCTGAAAATAGTAAAAGAAAACGCGAACGGACCGCCAGGATTTCAGGATCTTCGGCACGCGGAGAAATCGAAAATCCAGACCCAGACGAAGAGACTACGAATTTTATATCCGCCTGAGACACATTGTGATATCGGCGAATTAAAATTTCACAGACACGTCGCGCTGAATTCGAGAATGTGCAGATATAAAATCTAAAAATGGCGAGCTACATTTTTGCGAACGAGAGAGAGAGAGAGAGAGAGCAAGAGAGAAATGTGTAAAATTAAAGTTTGTTATTTCAACTATTCTCGTGCTGTATAAGTGACGTTTCGCAATGGGAGAATCCGTTGTGTGAAAAATTTTAAATATTCGAGATGAACGAAACTGCGAGGAATTTTAAGGAGACGTCGGCTTCTCGTTATTATTTGCCCCCCCCCCCCCCCC
>NW_014554384.1:1235245-1252205 GCF_001313825.1 Dinoponera quadriceps
CCTCTCTCACTCTCTCTCCATGCTTGCATAGCTCGCGCGTCCCACCACTACCACACGTCGATCGCACCACAAAGCGCAGCCGGAGGTCGGCTTAAGGCGATCATTGGTCGAATTTAAATTCAAGTTTCGCTCGGGCCCGACGAGACGATGTTCCGCGACAATGAAACAGTCTAATGCGTCCCCGAGGCCGTATTAATCTTCTACTTAAGCGACATTCCTCGTGACTCCTGTAACGCGCCACGAAAACAAGGTGGATACAGGGCGAGGGAAGGAGCGTATTTTGTTCACCAGGAGGGATCCTGCTAGAGAGAGGAGCATCCAGCGCGACACGAACGAGGTTGCGGAAAGCATCGAGACAAAAGTCGATCGGACTCGACGAGATTCCACAACGTTCGGAATGAATATTTTAAACGAAGGAGAGGGAATAAAAATTCCAAGTCGTCGTCTGTCCGGGTTCCAATGCGACCGTTGAATACGGACCCGTCATTTTCAAGCGCTCTATTTTACACCATTGTTTAAAACAAACCGATCTGGAACGGTTTGATCCATCTTTGATGAGCTCGCGATCGATCGGCTGATACACACATTCGGACCCGTAAAGACCGCGGAGCACCGTCCCTCCGACGCTTCTCACATCCAATTTTTCGATCCCTCCTCATGAAAAATTACGCTCGATCGCTTCCAGATCGACCCCATCCGCCGCGCTTCTCGCTTGGACACGCTATCAATTTCTGGATTTAACGAGTTTCGCAACCGCCGCGCGCGAGAGAGAGAGAGAGAGCGCGTGCAACCGGCGGCGCGCCGCCGAGAGACGGAGATCGAGAAAAGGGAAGCGGATCGGACGGAGGGAGAGAGACAGAGAGCTCCTCGGTAGGCGCATTTCCTCGTGGCTCTCGGGCCCGCGTTCCTTCCTGACAGCGTCGGCAGGAAGTTTAGCCGAGGGACTCGGTAACGAGTCGATAGTTAAAAATACACGGAAGGGTAGGCGCGCGCGGCTGCGGCTGCGACGCGGCGCGACGCTCGTTTATTTTGCGGAGGATTTCGCGCTAGCCGCTCTCTCCTCGCGGGCCGGAAGTACAAGTATAGCGAGAAGGGTAGGACGGGTCAGACGGAGGGAGAGAGACCCGGGGGGAAGGAGAGAGAGAGTAAAAAAAAGCGCGATGAGCCGAGAAGCAGCGGGAGGTGGCGGCTCGGCCGACGAGACGACGGTGGGGATATCCAGGGACGTACGATTCGACGGGATGAGCGGTAAAAAAAGCGGTTGCGCTAAAAGCGAGCTCGACGGAAGAAAGATGCTGCCGGGAGACGAGAAAGAGAGAGAGAGAGAGAGTAGGAGAAAAGGATAGAAGCAGAGAGCGCATTCTCACGTAGTGACGGACCCGGATAATTGGCTGGGAAGTCGCGCGCGCGCTCGCCCGCGCGATCTTCCTTTCGCCTTCGTTTTCGATGGGCTCGTCTTCTTAGGGATGCTATCGACATACTCCGGTCTAGCGGGCATCTCCAGTGACCGGGGCTCGGTCGCGTTTCCGCGACGGCTCCTCGCGTCTGGGAATGCCCGTCGAGGTCCGGCGAACGGTTAATTACCATTAACGATACCGACGTCGCGGAGTATCGGTGGCGCGTCCGATGCGGCATGAATAAACATGATTTAAGCGTCCCTCCGGACGCATGTCGTCGCGCCGGAGAATAACGAGCACCGTTATTCAATCCGAGCGGCGAGTTATCTCGCGCCGGCGGCTGCCCGCGGCAATTCTATCATTCCCGTAAAGATGACGCTTCGTGATGGATTGACGCTCGCGTCTCGTAGGGACGTCAGCTTGTGCCGTAAAGGTAGCTAATCGCGCAGCGCATCCCTTCGGATCGGATCTCCGCGTACGTCTTCTCTCACCTCCTTGGACCCTTCCGTCTCGAGTCAAGAGAGCTCGTGTAATCGTAAAATCTCTGAAGCGGAGCTAAACGGCTTTTCCGGTAAGAAGACGAGGAACTCGCCCGGCTACCGTCGGAGGGGGGAAGAGAACTCCCTCCGACAATCGACACATTTTTCGTACGCCGGGCCGGAGAGCGAGTCAGCTGGAATTCTACCGGACGAGAAACTCGCTGCCTCCGCCGATCGACGACGACGTGCTCGCGCGCGAGCATAGTCGCGTGACGCGAGTTCTCACGTACCAGGATTTCGAGAGGCGGAATTCCGCGTGCACCTAAGTGCACGAGTTACTCGTAGCCGGAGGAGAGAGAGGGACCGCCGGCTCCGACCGATGGGATGCACGGAACGAGGGGAGCGGGCAGGATTGGAATATAGGGGCCACCGAAAGTGCTCGTCCGGCATAAACAAAGCGATCGTGGATTATGGTTCCGACACACAAGGCTCCGGAGAGTAGGCTCGGCGTGTATGTGTGTTTGTTGCGCACGGAAGAGGGAGAGCATGCTGCGGCGAGGGGGGGTGAGGAGGGTGGCGGAAGGGCAGGGTGAAGATGGGCCGGGCAGTGTCGGTGATAGCGGAGCGACGCCGATAGTGGTGTAGCGATGGTGGTGGTGGCGGTGGTCGGATGGTGTGGAGTGGGCAGGAGGAAGAAGAAGAGGCAGCAGCGCGCGGAGGAGGAAGAGCGAGAGGCGGAGGAGGAGGAGGATGAGGTCGAGAGAAGGGGAGAGTTGACCTTCAGCTGCGCCGGGAAAGTCAGGCAGTCACTGACCGACAGACTAACTTAACTGCTCTATCCTTCTCCTCCTTCTCTCTCCTCCGCCTCCATTCGCGACCGGCTAGTCCGATGCACCGCGTTGCACACAAACACACACACACTCGTATATACCGAAATCCCTCCTCTCCCGCCGTCTCTCCTCACCTCCTACTTCTCTCTCTTTCTCTCTCTCGGTGTTTCTCCGTCTATCTCTCTCTTTCCTCTTCTCGCCTTCCTATCCTTGCGCTTCCTTCAGCATCTCCCTACCATCCCACCCGACGTCTCGACGTCGTGACGTCCCCCCCCCCCCCCNAAGTCTGCTTCTCTCTTTCCTCTCGTTAGACCAAGACCCCCGTCCCTGCCTATTATGTTACCCTACTGCCTCGGGCTACTATCTTTAACCCCGAAACCCGTTCAAATTGCGAGCTCTTCTCCTCGTGCACGTGTACGTGCACCGCCGACATCGTCGTCGTCGCTTCTTCTCTACTTCCATTTCTTCCCCCTTCCGTCATTCCTTACCCCTCCCCCCCGTTCTGTCTCTCTCTCTCTCTCTCTCTCGGCACCTGGAAAAGGATAAAGAGCGACCGAGGAGGATGCGGGGGGCATTGATAGTCGAGGAAAGATTCCGACTTCAATCCTAAACTTGGCGATGCGTCCTGCGAGACGCGTCTCTCCGCTTTTCGCAGCCTGGACTTCGAATTTCCGTCTGGCGTATCTCTTGATTTTTCGAGAAACATGTTCCTTTCTCTTATTTCATCTCTTCTGCGATTCTTTATCGCAATCATTCTGTTACGTGAGCCCACCGCGTCTCGAGAGAACTTCATTAAAGGAACATCGACGTTCTAAATCTTTCGTCATGCCCGTGAGATCGCGAGCACGCGTTTTCTCCGTGCTTCACGGCATTGCAATATTTCAAGTTCACGTTCTCGCCGCTTCCACCGAATCTCAAGATAGCACCAGGAAAGATCGCGCCTTGGCAATCATTTCGATCGTCGAGCACTTTTTCACGCTCGAGAGCGGTCCATCGACGGTGCCCGGCCGAAGTCGCCGGGTCTGTTAATATTTCGTCGTCCCGGTCGTTCCGGGACGATTTACCACGCGTACGCCGTACCTCATCGGAAGGGAACGCTCTTCCTGGTCGTTACGTAAATGCGTTTTCGACGTTGGGAAACGAAACTTTGTATCTCCGCTCAGGTTTGCATCGCCGATGAGCAACGCTGTTTTCATCGTCGGCGGAGGCGTGGGTGGTGGTCTGTGCGTACCTCCCTCCCCCACTCTCTCTCTCTCTCCCTCTGTCTCTCTCACTCTCTCGTGGTTTCTGTTTTCCGCGAAGTGTCGGCCGCTCTTCTCAGCTCGAGCTTAGAGCGAAAGACAACCGATGGAGTGAGAGAAAGAGGAGAAGAGAAAAAGAGGGAGGAGGAGAGCGAAGAGGAGGACGAAGAGGAGAAGAAGGAGGAGAGATTTACGTTCCGGTCGCCTTTTTCCACGCGACCACCTTGACTGCCTATAAAATGCTCGCGAAACGTGTGTGCGTGTGTGCGCGCATGTGGGTTTTGCGAATCCGCCGACCGCGTCGATTTCGCGACGAGCAATATAACGCGCGCTCCGCTCGACGCGGGAGATGACGTTAACGAGGAAAAAGACGGCGGCCGTAGCGACGATGACAGGCAGGAAAATTCCTGGGAAATATCAATTATCGCATCTATTCGCGGCGAAATATCGATGACCCGGAAACGTCCAATGATCATCGCCCGCGTTTTGTCAATTCTGTCCTCGCGAGCATCGGCGCGATTTTTTCTGTCGTTTCCGCTCGTCCGCACCGAAAAACTCCTCGCTCCGCGGAACGTCGATTTCCGCAATCGGCGATGTTGACGCCTGGTTAATATTTCGCGGCGGCGACGACGCTGGAAAAATTGCACTCCTCCCGAGCATCGCCCAACTGAATTTCAATCCGATGATCTTGACCTCTGCGATATTCGCGGCCGGCGCTATCGAGGAACGATAGCGGCCAACGGTGATGTCCTCGATGTAAGCCGTGCAATTGAAACATCGCATCGTGCATCGCCGGGAATCGAAAGAGAGCGTTGTTGCCGAGCAGATGAAGAAAGAAATGAGTCGGCGATCTGAAAATATATCGGCTATGCGCGCGAGGGCGTATCGTTCCGCGGGGAATTTCACGTCGAACATCGCTCGACCGTTCGGAAAGAAAAAGAATTCGGTCCCGCGTGGGACTCGCGATTTTCCGCGTGGAATCCTACAGAATGGAAACCCGAAACGCGACGACGAGGGAAATTCGTCCGCCGTTACCGCCGACTGGTTTCATGAAACACGAACGCTTTCGGCGGCGGTCACTTTCGCTCTCCCTGACGAAACGAGCTCCTCCGCCATCAAATTACGTGCAATGGGCGCAATTACTCGTCCAACGCGCCGCGGATACGCCGGATGTCCCTGAATTAGCGTGTAAAACATCGCGCAGCGGCGGAACTCGGCCCGCGAAAGACCGACGAACGCCGCCTCGTGTAGGCATTTTCGCAGATTTTCCCGGATACAGCGTAGACTTCGTGTTAGTATACCTGAAGTTGTCCCAGAATAGGCTATTCCGTTATGATACCAATTAGGATCCCATTCTTATCCCAAATTATCGGACGGAGACTCTCTTCTGTGTTGATGTTCGTTCCCGATGATCGTTTCCGTTACTATAGCGACACTTACTAGAAAAATGATTCTCTTGACCATAATTCTTTTACGACCGATGATTATAGTTACAAATACCAAACGTTTCACTCTCAGTGTAGGATCTGTTTGTATATTTCCCACTTGGAATCGTACGTTTGAAACGTCACACTTCTAACCGAAACCCACGCAGATTTCCCCAACTATGGAATCGATAATTATTTTAAGAAATCCGACTGGGATCGCCGATTACATCTCAAGAAATTTTCTGTCGGTGACACCTCCGTTACCGTTTCGATCTCGATGAAATAACCGAGAGAGCGTTGCCGGGCGGCGTATATCTGCCGGGGGAAATTCACTCGAGGAACGATAACGTTAACGTCATCCGCAACCGGCGAATGCACTCTCTCTCTCTTCCTCTCTACCACGCCGGCCGCAGCGACGGAAGGAGGGACGCGAGAAAGAAGCGCGCGTCGATCGCCGGTGAAATACACGCGTTTTCGTTTCGCGCGGGCGAAATAAATGCTACGCGCGATTTATAACCCGCTCTCGCCGCTCGGTCCGGAGCGCGGCGTATCGCCGGCGTGCATCGTTTGCGGAATACGTTTTGCCCGGCGTGGCGCGGCGGGTTCGTCGATCGGTCGATGGGATTCTTATTGTCGGTTTCCTGCCGCACGCGTATCGCGCCGGATAGCTCTTTGTAAGTTCTCTCTCTCTCTCTCTCTTTCTCTCTCTCGGTATCCGGAAGTCTCGACTCTGCGAAGATCAACTGCGCGCGACGGCGCGCCGACCGAACGCTGCTCCTCGTCGTTCGGCGAATGACGCGTTCCGCATCGCGAGATTCCAACAGGTCTTCCCCGATCGAAGGGCTCGGATGGCTTTTGGACTAGCGGAACGCAGGCGGAGGTGATATCGCGGGCCGGAAACGGGCCGATACTCGGTGATCGGGACTGTGCGCGACTACGGGAGCGCGCGCGAAACGCAGTTACGCACAATGACCAGCCGCAAGTCGCACGCTACCCACGTCGCGTCGTTCCTTTTGGCGCGACAGGCGAGACAACGACGACGGCGCGAATGAAAAGAGCGACAGGTGTAGGCATAATGCACACACCGCCGGGCGACTTATGCGGAGAGACGATGCGTGTCCTCGGCGATGTCCTCGCGACGATGTAGCGGCGGCCGAGAGGGCGCGGAGAACAAACGAGAGAGAATTCGTTGAATTAATAATTCAGACAGAACCGTTGGCCCGGACCAGCCCTTCGAGAAGAGGTCCTTCGAAAAAGGCTTGTTCGTTTCAGCCGAATTAAATTGCACCTTTTGCCTTTAACCGTCCGTTAGTCGCAAATGTATCCGACAGATTCAATCTACAGCGTCGTTGCTGTACGGCCGCAAGGTCAAACTCATCTTTGTTCATGTTTCCTCTTAGTTCTCTTTGCTCTTCATTAGTTTTTTTTATGCACTTCAATGCCTCGTCTATTAGCCAAGTGCTGAGGAAAGAGAAATTGTTTCAAGGAGCAAGGAGGGACGAGAATAATGGAAAAATCTGTGAGATACGATCGCGACCGTTCATGGGCGAAAAATATTGCGACTAACGGGAGGTTAAAGTGAAACAGGCCGCGTAACTTGGCGTTGAGGGGAAAATAACAGAGTTCTGGTGCGGCATTAGTTGAGCTGTAAAACGAGCGAGCAATTTACAATCCTGTCGAGAAAAATGTCGTCGCACCGGCAATTCGGTTGTGTCGCTGTCAGAAATAGAAAAGTAAAAATCGTACGAAACACGCGAACCATCCGGGGATTCGGATGGTCGCGGGGAAAAAAGACGGTGAACTATTCGACGAAGCGATCGAAGCGAGCGGCAAGAGGCGTCATAGGCAGTCGCCACCTTATCGCGCACGTCTTCTATGCACCGATCCGATCGCTCGGGCGCGTTATTTCTTTCCGTTCGGCGGACAGCGACAGGACGAGAAAGAGAGAGGGAGATCGGAAGACTACGACGACGACGACGGGCGAACGGTAAGAATGCACGACTCCTCTCTTCCGTCGTCGCGGACGACGCGATGTGTGCGAGGTCAGTGACCATGGCGCGCACTCTCGCCGGTCGCACTTCTTGCTGCCGGGAGAAGCGGCGGCGGCGGAGGGGAAGGGGGAGGAGGAGGAAGAAGAAGAAGAGCAAAGGGAGCGAGGGGGCGGTAATGCAACGGGAGAGCAGAGAAAAGAGAGAGAGAGAGAGAAACGGAGTTTCGCGCGACGCAAAATACGGCTCGGTGTTTAACGGTCGGATGATACCGAATTTAGAGGCCGGAGGTGGCATCTCGCGCCTTCTCCTTCGACGAGGAATAGCGTACGGCTTTTAATTGGCGGGAGGAGGCGAGCGTGACAGAGCGAGAGAGAGAGAGAGAGAACGACGTCCGAATTCGGCCGGTGAAATACGGCCTTGGGGGAGACGGGTCCGCGTTCGCGAGCGCAAACGTATTTACGAGACCGTTAATTCCCGGCCAATAAGAAAGCGAATTATCCCGCGGGACGTATCTCCGCGTCTTCCAGGGGATGATATTTCGCGCGACCCGCGGCGTATAACTTCTTCGGTAAGACGACGATGTAGCGGGCGGCGTTACGCGCGTAATGGGATTTATGTCGCGCGGATAACAGGAAGAACCATCACCCGATGACGTTGCGTCAAGGCGGCACTTAAATATCCGCCGGCTACAAAGAGGAACGCGTCTCTGAGATTGTTCCCCGCGTGGGCGAGACCAACACCTGCGCGAGCCTCGAGAGTCGATCCTACGCGCGTGTTGCACGCGGATACAGTCTCTCTTGCGACTTAATTTATCATTTAAAGTGGCGCGAGGAAAACGTAATGGTGAAAGTTTCCGTTCGGCGTAAGCGGTGACCTCTTGCTTATTTCCTAATATATTGCACCAGAGTGCTGCGATGATTGCGAGATCGTGAGTCCGAAATTGGGTGTGTGACGATTTGACTTTTATCGCCGGTCTTCGCGTTTCGAAGAATGAATCGCTTTTATCTCTCTCTCTCTCTCTCTCTCTCTCTGTTATTTGATGTTATTGCAGTCCGGAGATTACCGATATCTGCACACATTTAATGTTTGTACCATTTTGTCTTGAATTTTATATATATATTTTTTAATTTTATTTCTTCTAATTTTTATTTCTTCTGTTTTTTTTTTCATATCTTATATACTATTATGCTTCTTTCTTTTTCTGCGTTTAAGAGGATCTTTTCCAGAATGTAGAATCTTTTTCTCTCTTTTATAAACACACACGCACACGCATATTGAGAAACCCACTTAGTTAAATCAATAAAATTCTTGTTTAAACATGGGCAAACAAATATTTTAGTTATAAGAACCAGGATTTAGTTTTCTGAACCAAGGTTTGATTCAGAGAATCTTGATTCGAGGAAACCTTCCCAATCTTGATTCGATCCTCCGAATCTTGATTCGAGGAAACCAAGCCTTAATTCTTATAACCCAAGTATTTGTTTGCTCATATCCAAACGAGAATTTTGTTGAATCAACTAAATGGGTTTCTCAATACACTCTCCCTCTAATTATCTGTCGCGATTTCAAAGCGACGCGTCAGGCACTTGCCTCTGCCGGGATTTCCCGCGAGAAAATCTAACCGCCTGAATTGCGAAACGAGAGGCGCGGTTTATGCGCCACTCGTGCGTCATGGAAGTAACAAACGGCGAGTCAGCGTACGATCTCGGAAGAGGAACAATCTCATCGGCGAAGATGTCAACCGGAAGCGGTCGTGTTTGAAACGTAATCAGAAACGCGCGATTACGCGTCTGCCGCGAGATAAATACGCCCGCCGTCAATTTCTCCTGGCAAATCCCGTGAAACGAGTCAACGTTTCTCTCTTCCTCGGAAAATGTCTAAGAAGAAGGGAATGAAAGGACAATATCAATTTCCAGCTGTCGAACGACGAGTCAGTGGGTCAGGATCGCGAAGCTCGGCGACGTGGACGACACGCGTCGGCAGAGTTGCGCAAAAAGAAATCGCCCGATAAAACTCGTTTCGTTCTCCATGCGGCGAAGTCGAGTGCGACGGTGCACTCTTCGCGAAGCTCGTGGACTCGCTCTCGACGACGGTTATCGACGAGACACAGATAACCCCTCCTGGCAATTGCCAAAAGCGTGGGTTTGCAGCAACTGCGATAACGGCCGGAGTGACTCGGGTCAGCGTCGCTGACACGGACCGTCTTCCCTTGGGCGGACAGCCGCTCTTATCGACCCCGCTACCGACCGATTACAATAATAAGATAACGATTGCACTGTGAGAATGCAAATAAGTCGAGCAATCCTTTACCATCTGGTTTAGAATCAATAGGACGGCCGGCGACGCGCCTGTCTCGGCGCGTTATGCAACTCGGAAGAGAAAGAGATAGAGGCAGAAAGATTCGCGAAAATCACGTTCCGCCTCCTCCGGCAGTCAGCGATAAAGCGAGCAGGCGCCTTCCGTCTTCGCGCGGATGACTTCGCGAACACCGCGCTCCATCGCGAGGAGATAACGCGCGCGCTCGCCATCGAGGAGCCTCTCGAGGAAAGAGATATGTACAGAATTGCGAGATAATTAAAGGATCTGTCGCAAATGTAGGCTATCGGGCCCCGGGCGGGATAATATTGCAATATACAATCGGTCTTGTTTATTGCAAACTCGTCTCTTCGCCGAACGTCCATGTTCTTACTTCGCCGAACCGTTTCGTACTAGAATGCACTTTCCGAAAAATACTAACAAGCATCCATCTTGCGTCACCGTGTATTCGTTAATTGGGGACTGCTCTCGTCCGTTTTAAATAAGATTTCTTATGTAAATGTTACTTCCGTAGATGTACATGTTATTACTTTCTAAAGCGATCTTTTTTTTTTTTCTGGAAAACGTCAATTTAGAAAAAGAGGACATTTCACGTCCACCCCAGGGTTAAGGTAGTTGGTCCGTAGAGTGCTGGATTTTCAATGGCGATATTACGGGGCCTCTTCGTAAGTTATTATAATGATTATTCATTGAAAAAGACTTTCGTATAACTTGATCGGACTATCTAAGTAATAAATGTTAATTTTGAACGAAATTAAAACAAATATATACACAATGTTATAAACACGGAGGTATTATTTATTTTTTATTTCTCTTATTAATGCTTTATTTATATCGCGAGTGTCACTATAAATCGTTAATTTTCTATGGCTATATCTTCAAAATAAAATGGTAAGAAATTTTGAAATGTTTATATATATATAATGTCTCTATATTAGTCTGTAACATTACAGTAGTTTTTCATTAAAATCCTAAATATAGCTGAGAAGAAGTTAAAAAATAGAAGTTAAAAATAGAATATTAACTTCAAGGAACAAGTATCGTTTCCAATTGCGAATATCTCAGCTTCCGAATCAGTCAATCGTTTTCTAACTTTACGGACGTGTAGATAATACTTCCATCAGTATGCGGTTAAAATTCGAAAAGAATTCTTAAGAAAATGGTTTGACGGACCAAACTAAAGCGTGCGACGAGCGAGGCGCGCGTGTAAACGCCGCGTTTCAACCGGAAAAGTAGAAAGCGTGTCAGATCGAGTTCACCGGTGTGTGATCCGGCGGTGTTTAGAAGCGTTTGTGTCGCGTTCGCTCGGAGAATATAGACGTGGCACACGCTCGTTGTTCCCTCGTTTTCCGCACGACATTGCTCATTAAAGCATCGAGTCTCTCTTTTCCTCTCTTTCTTTTCGCCACGAGCCCGTCAATTGTACAATCGCCGATCCATTTCTCAGATGTATTTTTATCCTGCGCCGTCTTCGTGCGAGAGAGAGAGAGAGAGAGTCTTCCACGACTTCTGCGTCGCTCTTTTGCGGCAACAGCACGCGTGGGAAATGTAGCGTTCGCGCGGAAAGTGCGGAAAGAAGAAGGGTGGCTGCAACGTCGATCAGAGGGATGCACCCGGTGAAGGGATGCATTCTCGCGCGAGGAAGCGGTATCTCGGGCTTGCAAGGTCGCGCAAGGGAGCTGGTTTCTCTCTCTCTGTCTCTCTCGTGCGTTGCAACAACAATAATGTGGTAACGAAAAGCGGCGAGATTGTGGCCGGCCGGCCGCGGCGGAGCTCTCTAACGCGAGCTCGCGCATACTGAGGAGGAGCAGGAGAGCGTGTGCACAATGCGCAAATGTGGGTCGAGAGTTTAATGCGGCGGCTCCGAATATAAAAGAGGCTGCGCGCCGTCGAGGCTGCCCCGCGTAACTCGCGCGCGATGACGTAACGCGTCGCGAGTGTCCGGGTGATCCGGCGAAAAACGAGTATGCCCCCGGGGGCCGTTTTCGTGCGGCGAACTCGTTTCACCCCTTCTTCCTCGAGCTTGCGATTTTTGGCGAACTGAAAGAAATCGGACGGTCTCGCGCGCGAAGCTACGCGGTTACCGTTGACCCGCGGAAGAAAAGAATTAACTCCTACAGCCAGAAACTAGCTTCTACAGCTAAAAACCAGCTTCCACAGGTGAAAATTAGTTGTCCATATATGCGATGAAAATTTAGTTAATTTAGCTAATGTTTTTGTTCCTATCTCTAGCTTTTAGCTAGAAACTAAATTCCGATCTATAATAGTGTTTTAAGCTTCAAGACTTAAGAAATTGACCGATCACAATCGACTGTTCTCTTCACATTCGACTGTGATTGATCGATTTCTTAAAGCTTAAGGCTAAAAACACCTCTGGTCTGGTAACTAAATTTCAATTGTATTATGTGGACAATTAATTCCTTTTTTCCCCACCGGGATTATACAACGCGGAGCGAGCGATAGTAGTGGAAGTCAGGTCGTGGGACGCGATTCGAACGCGAATGTAAACGACTAGCAGGCGGCGGGAGAATATCGACGACGACGGTGCCAGTGACACGGGGCAACTTTCGTCAACTACTGTCCGTCGAACTGAAAGTTGGCGCCACGTGCGCGGCGATAACTCTTCGTCGAGTGGCCGAGCTCGCACTTAGCGAACACAAGGGTGGCAAGGAGATAATTTATTCAATACGCGCACAGGGTGGACGGCGGAGTACCGGGAAACCGCACATCGATACGTTGACAAGCACACCGTACAGACACACACACACACATACACGCGTACAGTCGTGAACAGAAAGACCGTCCATTCCTTAGGCATAGTGATATCGGAAATTTCGAATTTGGAGTATCATTTCTTCGAACGCTCGTGCATCATGGCTGCTGATTATTCTGTGAACCGGCAAGCACGCTGCCAAGAGCAGCACGGTGATGCGCGAATATTCGAAAATGCCGCGCTTAATTGGAACTTTCCGATATCACCCATACGCCTAGGGAATGGGACAAGCTTTCTGCCCACGACTGTACACGTCTAAACGCGACAACTCCGTGTAGTCGGGCGTATCAAGCGGATAATAGAAATCGAACACGGAGAAAGGAAGGCGCGACTCGCGCACAACAGGAAGAGTTTCGCGTGCGAAGCAACCACCACCAACCGCCTCCGCCACCGTCCTCCTCCTCGTCGTCGTCGACGTCGTCTTCGTCGTCGCCGCCGCCGCCACGTTCTCTCCACGCCCGTTCACTTTCTCCGATAGTACTAGAAACAGCTCCGTCTCCCTCCCTTCCGCACCCCTCACCGAGCGCGCTCGCCACTCCTCACCACGCCGCGCCTGGTTCCCCTCCACCCCACTCGCGGGCGCATATGCCCGCGGATCTAGGCTAGCTCAGTGGGTCTAGGTCTAGGCTGGCCGCGGCGTCGCGTGCAGTATGCACCGGCGATGCAGCCGCGCGCGCGCACGCTCGCCTCGGCGACGCGCGAGAGAGCCGCGATCCCGC
Organism: Dinoponera quadriceps; assembly: GCF_001313825.1. Classification (NCBI taxonomy): domain Eukaryota; kingdom Metazoa; phylum Arthropoda; class Insecta; order Hymenoptera; family Formicidae; genus Dinoponera; species Dinoponera quadriceps. Next base: position 1,248,419 of record NW_014554384.1, read on the forward strand.
GCTCACCGCAGCGAGGAACGCGTTTTATATTTAGACGAGGGGCGGCGAACGTGTGCGCGAATTCGCGTCGAGGCGCCCTTTTCGCTCTCGAGCGAATGCCGAGAGAATGAGGCGAGAGAGATATACAAAGAAAGGGAGAGAGAGAACAGCGTTTATTTCATCCTAGAGCAAGCCCTCTAAAGACAAGTAAGATACATGATGTAGTCGAGGAAAAAGAAGTTAAGTTACTTTCGATTAAATTAAAAATTACGTTTAACAAAAATGATAATTCGAAAGTAAGAGAAAACAAAGCTGCAAAAAGAAGCTACGCGGGGGAGATATGCGGTAATAATTGGCACAAAATTTTGTGATATTTGCTGGACCGTATCGGAATTATGAGTGAAATTATAATTTGTATCGTAATCTTAATAATGTGTACAATGAAATATTTCACTAAAGATTACAATACACTTCATAATTTCAGTTATAATTTCGGTATGGTACAGCGTTTTAGTATGAAACTATATTTATAAAATTTTATGATAATTTTTACTGCAATATTTCCTCCATGTACAAGTAAATTTAAGCTACATGTTAAAAAGATTAGACTATAAATAAAAATATATTTAAATTGGCGTACAATATGGAAGAATATTTAGTTATGATAGGGAGAAAGAACGGGTCGATCCCCCACAGAGCGCCGGAAATGAATCATTTGGAATTGTCAACTTTCAATTCTGCGCTGCCGGGGACACGCGCGTTTATTCGCACGCGTGCAGCTCGCGTAAATAAAAAATCTACGGTCGTGGAAGCTGCCGGCCGTGTTGCATCGCGTTACATCGTGAGGAGTCATTCTTCTTTCGGAAACGACCCGCGGGTTACGTAAAAGTCGTTGCATCCGCCGTCGCTTTCGTCCGTTGCGAAATTGCGGTGAGTTTCACGGTTAAAGGGAATGGCGGTTACGCGAACGGCATGCTGTAAGCGCCAAACGAAATCGCAAGAAGATCTCCGTGGGGAATTCGACGTGGTTCGACGTGGTTTTTCAACACGACGAGACGCGCAGTCGATTTGGAGAGTCAGGGTTGCCACAGAAAATTAATTTTAAAATCCTCCGACTTTTCCATGTTTTCCCGGTAACAGTGGAAAATTTTCCATGACCGTTATGTAATCTTAAATTTTAACATTTAGGAGCAGGGGGATTGCAGATAGTTTATATTATCAGAATACAACAATCAACATAAATTTAGAAGTTTAATAACGTAATATAATTCTGAATGCAAATTCCCAGGTCAACAAAAAATTTATGAGTATTGGAAAAAGGAATGCAGTTATGACGAAAAAGGACGATTAAATAAAAACGCTGAATAAAATTGACCAATCACATTCGATTATTGTCCTTGCGGTCGGGAAATAATCGACTATGATCGACCACTTTTCTTACTATTTACGTCTTACTACTTATGTTTTTCTATGTGTCACGGTCCTAACAAGAAATCTAAGAAAGGACTTGTAAAGTTCGCGACTTTTGAATACATTTGACTATATAAATATTAGGTATAATATTAAAATGATAATTATACTTTGGAATAAAAGTATTTAAGGGAATTGTGTGAGTAAAATTCAAAATTCCAGGCTCTTTTATAACTTTCTTTGATTTTCCAGGTTTTCCTGGCCAATTCCATGACTTTTCCCGGTTTTCCTAGTATCTCAGGTCTACGACAACCTTGAGAATAGTGTCGTTGTAATAGCGGAACGAACGGCCGAAGAAAATCATTGTATTCACGTCATTAAGTGATCTGGATGATTTTATCTCTCTCTCTCTCTATCATTCTCAAAAGCTTCGCTTTCTAGCTGAAACTCTCTTTGTTTTACGGCTATCTACGACACATTTCTCAATGTTCTCACATTCTGCGTCTTAATCACGTGCTTGGAGAAGAATTCTCGAATTGCATGCGCCAGATTACGCTCGGATTCATACTGTTGCTTCCACGACGGACATGGCTTCAGGTTAACCGCGGCATTTAGTAATAATCGTGGGCTGATTCAGACTTTGGAACTCGTCGAACAACGGGCATAATCGGTGACCGAGTACGAACGGATATATGGGACAGTAGTGTATAATTTACGAAACAGGAAGTGCGAGACAGGCATGTAGCAGATAATGAGTATCGGAGGAAGAGAGAAAAAGAGAGTGAGAGAATAGGGGAGAGAGAAAACGGAAGAAAGGAAGAAAGGCTAAAGCGACATATGCACGTTGTATGCACCACCACCGAAACACGGCATTCAGTGTTTCGCTCATTTTGAATCGCATTATCGAGTGTTCGATAATGACCTATCTATTCGATTAATCGAGCAGCGTGAATCAAAAATTCCTATTAAAATAAATTACTATTATTATTAACTTTATTGGGTAAATAATAATAAAATAAAATATATTGGGTCAGCAGTGAGAGATATATTCAAACGCCGCGGCAACAGCTCATTGATTTTATGCCCGACGTAACATAGATGTACCAAACAGAATTATTTCAAAGCGGTAATATGTTTAATAAAAGCAGAACGAAAAGATAAAAATGCATTTGCCGAGCGAAATCAGTCGCGAAATTAATTGCGAAACGAGCTCGCGCCGTCCATTTGCATTGGTTCCCGAGAATTGGCCGGGCACAGGTTTTTCGATTTGCCTCGTTAATTAATTTCGTAATTAGGCCGCCATCGCTGATTTTCTTGAAAGCTTTAGCAGATATCGTGCGAAATACGCGCAATCTGCGGAGGGACCTGTCGATATCGATGGAAAGGAGAAGGACGGAGCGGAGAGCGAAAGAGAGAAACGAAGGAGGAAACTTCGCGCGACGACGATTCGTGGTTTCTTCAGCCGCAGTCGGCACCGCACACCGACGCGAACGAAAGTGAGCGCGCGGATGGGAAGAGATTCGCGTGCTCTCTTCTTCTTTTTCTCCGCGATCTCTCGCTATCCTCACGGTGAACGAGCAGAAAGTATACATCTCCGCGGAAGGAGGAGACCCGTAACCCTCGGACGAGCGAACTCGACGGGAAACGCGTTTCCGCGTACGCGCGAGCGAGACTGTGCGTCGAAGAGGAATGAGACATTGAAGAGAGAGAGAGAGAGAGAGAGAGAGAAAGCTCATGTCCATCAAAGGTCCATATTTTCGAAAACAGATATTTATTTACCTTCGTCCTTTTTCCTCCTTTTTTCTTTCTTTTCGATACCGACGGTTCGAAAGAGCTAAGCTCTCCGATCGTAAGCATCAGTGAGAAGGAGGAAAAATTCGACTGCGCCGGTAGGCCCAGAAACAGAGAGGAGAAGGAAGGAAGAAAAAAGGAGCCAGAGGTGGTCGGGAGACAGGCGATATATCTAGTAATGCCCCACACAAAGAGGAGAAGACATGTAGTGGCTTTCGTCATAAACGGAGCGAGGAGCTCGATGACGGACAGAGACGGACGTAGCTTATCGTGCAGAGGGAGGGAGAGGAATGAGGGGGACGGTGGCGGGAGTGAGGAAGAGATGGAGAAATGGATGGGAAGAGAGAGAAGTGGAAGGACAGAGGCGCAGTCTAGGGCAAATGAGAGATAGAGGCCCGTCGCACGCGATACGCGAAAACGAAGGAAGAAGAGAGACGGATAGGGACGGAAAGAGCGTAAAAGAGAAGAAGACAGAGGAAGCGAGGAGAGCGGCCGAAGAGACCGAGGGAGACGAGATTACGTCTCTTTCGAGGAGTGCGACGAGAACGGAGAATGTCGGACGTGTCTGTCCACGCGCGTTCCGACAGAGAGGACCGACGGGGGGGAG
>NW_014554384.1:1252409-1389554 GCF_001313825.1 Dinoponera quadriceps
GGGGGGGAGGGGGAGGGAGGGTGGTAGGTTGTTGGGCAGGGTGTAGGAAACGATCACACCACCCCGAGGAGCCGGGCGGAAGGGTGGAGAAGGGAAGGACACGGCGATGTGCGATGTCGGAAGGCGGCGGGGAAGAAGCGGGACCGACGGCGAGAAAGAGGAAGAGAGGAGGAAGAGGAGGGCACACCGCGCCGCTCCGGTGGAGGGGGGACGAGAAAGAGAGGGGGGTCAGACGGGGTGAATTGCCGGCGACAAGGTCACCGTCTATACCTCGCTGAAACCGCCGATACGTGCCTTCGGCGTTATACTCGCACGGTACTCTCTAGCTGCGCCGTCGTTTCTCTCTTTCTTTCTCCCCCTCCCCCCTCTCTCTCTTTCTCCCTCTCTCAGCCTCCTCTCGCGCCCCCTGCCTCGCCACCCTCCGCGGCCAGTTACATGTATGCATACGCGCATACATGCACACGCGCGCGCCGGCCCATGCGTGAGCTAGCATAATAGGAATAAAGAAAGTGACGCTCATCGCGAATGCGACGAGCAGAATGCGTCGGTCAGAATTTCGAGGATCGAGAGAACGGAGAGCGACGGCCGGGGTGGAGACCGCTTTATTTTGTTAATGCGCGTAGCCGTGCATCTTTCTCTCTCTTTCTTTCTCTTCACGATCGCCGCCGTGACGACGACAGCTCCTCGATTTCCGTTTATTTAGCGTCGTCTTCGGGGAGGCTCGCCGGTGGATGATGACGCGGCGGATGACGCCCGGATCAAAAGTACCGAAAGCGTGAGAAATTATTTTGGGCCTCGCGCGCGCGCTTCCTCCTCGCTACCAAAAGCCGCGTTTAAATGCCCCGAAGGATGCTATTTTCGGCGGCAGGAAACGCTCGCGAGATACGGACGCGCGCGCGTCGCCGGAGCGAACACTCGTCTGAATTCCCTTATCATCGAAAGCTCGTTGTCGAGAGAACGGTAAAGAACGAATTCGAGTCGTCTCGAACCGATCCGCTTTGAGGGTCCACGAGTGAGAAGGACGGCGCGGCCGGATTCGCAGGTTTCGATTCCCGGTCGAGTCTCGGAGACGTAAGCATCTTGTTCACCGGCATGGAAAAAAGAATTAGCTCCTACAGCTAAAAACTAACTCAGGTAAATATTAGCTGTGCATAAAATGTATTGCAAAATGAAGTTGTAAAATACCTGAAATATAATGCTTCGCAAGCGCGTGCGCGAAGAATTAGAATATGGATTCGGTCGGATCCGACCCAACCTTATTATTCCGTGATTAACTAAATTTCAGTTGTATTATATGGACAGCCAATTCCTTTTCTCCGTGGAAGAATTTCCGTCCGCGCCGTCGACCTCTAAGGTTGATTGGAAATCAAGCGAAAACGTGAGACGAAGTCCGCAAACGTCTCGTCGTTGTCTTCTAGCAACGTTTGACGTAACACGCTGCAACCTTGTCTGGCTCTTGCACTCGGCTCTGCCCGCGATTATTGTCATCGTGAGCTGTCATTGTCGGCGGATTTCGAAAATATCCGCGCGACACCGAGAACCAAGCCAAAAGGTTAAAACGCGCGCGCACACACACCGCCTCGTCGCGCGAGCGCCCCGACACTCGTCGTCGTCTCGGTAAAAGGAGGGAAACCTTGAAGAGGCGTTTACTCGACTTACGAACACACTCTCTCCCGCTTCCTCTCATGGTGACACACCATCCTTCACTCGCCGATTATCTCTATCGCCGCGTCCGACTGAATCTATCGAACGCTGCGCACGGTATCTGCTCCCTCGAGAATAATTCCGCGCCGCGAAACGAGGCTTCTTATTATTTGCGCGACGACGACGACGACGACGACGATGACGGGTCGAATTTCGCGGCGTGAATTTCACCCGACAGTGTTATTATTATTGTTATTATTCCGACATGCCGCCGAATATCGGCCGTCGAGTTCCCAGCGAGCAAGCCGCAAATAATTAACGCAAATAATTAAACGTAAATATAACTCAAAAACCATCGATATGAATTTGCCGATGTCTAACTTCAGCAACTAATTCGAACGCACCATTTTCCGCCCGTACTCCGGGCGGAAAAGTAGTTTTAAGAGCTAAAAAAAAAAATATTTTTCTTCTCAATTTTTTCAGTAGTTCAATAACGGCAGTAGTTCAATAACGCGAAAAAAACGTTTTCTCCCGTTTTTCTACGGATTTTTTCGCGGAAAAATTGAGGGAAACGTAATTATACGAAAAAGCGCATAATAAAAGAAAATCACACGAATCAAATTTACACCGAAGCCTCCCTCGGTCGCGCGTTTCCCCGAAAGAGCAATCGCCCGAACATCTCGGAGAAGCGATCTCGGCCGCTGTCCGGTGGTACGAAAATCCCGAAACGTCCGCGGCGCGCGCTAAACGCGAGCGGTTGAGAACCGTCTGGTGCAACAGCGCTATGCATTTTTGCCGGCGGCGGCAGCGCCGGTGGTGGTGGTGGCGGCGTATGCACATGCACACGCACACGCGGCCGCGGCGCGCGCGCGTGCGGCGGGCACGGCAAGTGCACACAGAGGAGCACGCTCTGATAATATGTACACTGCAAATATACAATACTACAATACACACGTCGGTAGGGGCAGAGACCCAGGAAGGACGCGCTTCTCTGTCAGCCAGCCTGCCAGCCTATGCGCCTATCTGTAAAACCGAGTGTTCCCGTCCTCCGCTCCTTCTCCTAGTCTCTACAGGGCGATCCACAAAGCGACGCGCGCGAGAATTACCGCGATTTTTAACACGCCCGCCGGACTCGCGTTCGGATCTATGCGAATTTCTCCTTGAGGATTTTTTGATTTCGGGTTCAACGGATTTCGAGTTAGCCCGGATCGAAATTTCGACGCTACTCCGACGCTCTGGATAGTTTGCGCCTGCATAGACGGTCTATTTTGATAAAAGTCTACTTTGGCGACACAGATATTTTTTAATTTCTCTTTTGAAAATATTGTAATAAAGATCACCACAAAATTTTGTACCGTACCGGAATTATGATTGAAATTATAATGTACGTTGTAATCTTCAGTGATATATTTCATTATATATATATGATGATATGTGATGATATATATTTTATTGTATACATTACCAAAGATTACAACACATATCATAATTTCAATTATAATCCCGGTGTAGTCCAACATTATAAAATTTTGTGATAATTTTTACTACAATATTTTCTCAGTATAGTATGTTATAGAATTAAAGGTTTAACATGGGGCCGAAATTTCGATGCGGGATACGAGCGATGATTACTTTTTATCTCGTCCGCATTGGATGATCCGAGAGAGATAAGATGCCGCGTAAGACGCGACCTTAAATTACGTATCTTTCACGGGCCTCGAGCGCTATTCAATGGATTCTTACTTGATTGAGCTTGATTTTCGAGTGTGAGCGCGATGCGCGTTCCAATTAATCAGAATTTCCTCGTCGGTTGCTGCTCGATCGCGAGGATGATTCGCGAAAGATATGCAGCCTTGAGTCTCTTAATGAGGTTTTTACAAGTAATAGATTCCCTAGTACGCACTCGGCAATCTAATTAAAGTTTTCCTCCTCATCTACAAGATCAGGCTATTACGTACTTCTCTGTGTGCATGTTTGTAAGGGCACACATGCATTAATGGATTCTTTTGAAATTAATGTTTTCCGAGTAAACGCGAACGCCCTAATTAATGTTATTTCCCCATCTGCGCGATTTGCCAAAAGATAACGCGCGAAAGACGCGATTTCGAATCGAATTCTTATAAATTACTATATGCGCGTTAATCGATTCTTCGATTGCACGGTCTCGCGATGATACGGAAAGCTATATGATTACCACCGTCTCTCCGATCTTGTCGACGAGAAAATTGTATATTTCAGAGCACAGCAACAGAGCACAGCAGAAAATAGATTGTTTAACACATTTCACGTGTTCCAAAAATTTTTGTGTTAATATAACACAAGATGAATATGTTGAAAAGTAACACAAATATTATGTCGAAAATTAGCACAAAATTCATTCATTGATCGACACCGAAGTATTAAATATTATTAACACTTGCACAACATGTTGAATGTCGACACGACACAAAATGTTGAAACGAAGTAAACACGATATTTTGAATTAACATACGGGTATGTTAAAAGTTCAGTATAAAAATGTTAACGAGGACCGACACGGGTACAAAGTGTTTTTTTTACTGCGAAGTGTAATGCTCGCAAATAACTTTCGCTCGACTCGCGTCGCTTTACCCGCGTAAAACACAGCTCTCGCAAAGCGGATTCGCATATCGAACTATTTAATTCCGTAACCTTCCGGACGGTATCGTAACGAATTCCACGCGGCGGTTTAACTTCCTCGTGAATATTCAACGGACGCTAGCGGGGCTATTTAAAGTTGCTTTGCACTTATTATTGAATCGCGCGATTTCAACGCGATGCGTCGCGAAAAAATCGCGCCGGGGTATTTTTTTTTCCGACGCCCCTCCAGCGGCGGCGAGTCGGTAACCCCGAACTTTGGCAAGAGACTGAACAACCGTATCTAAAATTACACCGTGATAAAGACGCGTTAACGAGAGACGCGGTAGAATTTACGAGAAAGACCGGCGAGAAAATCCAAATCTTTCGATTGTTCTACGACGTGGACGCGCTCGGATGCGAAAAATAAAGAAACGCGTCTACGGAATGTAAGCGCAAAACAAAGAGAAAGAGGGAGAGGAAGAATGACGCGTTTCTCACGGGACGCGGATTGTCAAACTCCGACTCGAGAGTAACATCGGAAAATTTCGCTCAGCCAGGAGAAAAATACACAAACGGGAGCTGGCATGCGCAAATCGAAGCTCAGTCCGAGCTTAGCGCAGGCACGTTCGCGTAGCGACCCGTTATTTTCTGCCTCGCGTGCAATTTGCGAAACGTGCCATGGCCTACAATAAAAAGAATCCGATATCGCTTGTACTTCCGGAGTCCGCGAACGCCGTTAATCAGCAAGTCACGAGAATGTCACGCGCGCGCCTCGGCGATGTGAATGCACCGCTCGACTTTCGATTTTTACCGTTGAAACGTTTACCACGCTTTTCCAGTTCAGGGTTATTCTTGCGCGGAAACAAAGGTAGAGCCATACGAAGCGCTCCAGATTCTCATCGTTTAGAAAAATCCGTGTTTTTATTAAAAAAAAAAAAAAAAAAAAAAATCCGCAATAACCGGGAACCGTTTGCGGAAAATCGACATTCTCACTCCGCAGAGCATTGTCGATGTTTTTCCTCTCGCGGTTGCTTTTTTTTCCTTTCCGTTGAAATCGCGGCGCGATCGAAGCGAGGAGAATCCGCGCTTTTCCTCTTCTCGATGGAACGAATATCGCGGGAGCACCGACACGGTTCTATTGTTCCGCGCGCGCGCGCCACGCGTTTCGCTCGAGCGATCGGCGCCATTTCGCGCCGAGTATTTCCGAGGGAAAAGCCGGATTGTCGTCCTCGGCTAGGAAGTAGACCGCCGCGCCCCTTCCCGGTCGACCTAGACCTACACCTAGACCTAGACTCGGCCGCGTCGCTCGTCTCTCGTTTCTCTGGCATTTGCTCGCGCTTTTCCTCTCTTCGCGGTGAAACGCGCGCGCGCCCCTTTCGGGAAATGGATTCGTACTTTCACGTTCGCGCCGCTCAGTCAGGTAACGATGCACAGGTAACGCCACCGTTTGCGCGCTCAGTCTAGTGGAGGATAAAAAAATCGTACACTGAAAAAAAAGGATACTCGGTAGCAATTAGCAAGATTTGATTAAATAGTTTCACAGGGATGTTCCGACTCGTAACGATACTTTGAAATATCGGTACACGGCTATTTGATATCCGATATTTTGCACCGATGCTTTGAGTTTCAATATCGTAGCGTGTCGGTTAACACTTTAGAGCCGAAGGCAAATTCTTTTCCCTCCTATAATGAGAGGAAAGTATAGTTTTTCTCGGGTACAACAATATCCTTTTCTCATTTTCACCATAAAAATAATCAGAACTATTTTTCTAATATTACTATAATGTCAGTGATAATAACCTTATGTGCATATTGCCACAATTATTTTTAAAATAAAAATGAAGTTAAAATAAAAGAAGGAAAATAACTACATTTTTTTCCCAATGTAGAACCGCAGATGGCTTACTTTCTTACTCTCAGACTTCTCTCTGATAATATATAGAATTTAGGATTTTATCATTATCCACGAGCAAAGTAATACCTAAAAGACTCGTCGACAAGTAACGATATCCTCGAATATCGATACATTTCTAATCAACACATCGGTATATCGGTATTATGTATTTCGATTCGTATCGATATTTTATGCACATCCCCAATAATTTCAACTAAATTGTTTGGTCACCGCAAACAAACCATCTAGTACATACATTGCATATAATATATACATGTATTAAATAATTCGGTTGAGTAACCAAATAATTTAGTCGGAACTATTTAACCAAATCTTATCAATCGTTGCCAATCCTTCTTTCAATGTACGGGAAGAGGCAATTTCAGCGAGAGGGCCGAAAAAAACGTCGTTCGATCGCGAGATAAAATTTATTGAACGCAATTGTATTATTTCCGCGATAAGATAATGCAATCTCATTAGTAGCAATAGATAAAAACGCGGAACTCTCTCTCCCCCCTCCCCAGCATACATGTATGTACACCTGCAATGGCCCGGATTAACGATATTTACGAGGGAACGTCGATCGCACGGAGCTCGATGCATTTTACGCGCCGTGGGGACGGTCGCGCGAGGACATGGCACTTTCGACGAAGGAAGTCCGCTATCTCCGATCAGGAAGTGGACTATCATACTACGAAGCGCGGCACATACACGTACGGGGGCCGCGCCTAGTCGACCTAGACCTAGACCCACTCTAGCCTCAGAATCCACTCTGCATCGCGTTTAGTTCCTTTATTTTTACTCGCCGCCGCCGCTGCTCGCCGCTATGCGAGAGAGAGAAAGACGAGTTACATAAGGCCGCGCACCCTTCCACAGGGCGTCGTATAAATGCGCTCTCACGACTTTATGAAATTCCTCTCGCGACTTGTCGGTCGCGTCGACAATTTTTCATGACTTGGAGGGAAACGACGTCGAGAGAGAGAGAGAGAGAGAGAGAGAGGGAGAGAGGCAAAAAGAGTTATACGACGTTATATGAAGAAGCCGAGGAGGAGCACGCTCGAGTGCCTCAGATTCGTTAGATACCGTGTCAAGGGCGCGGGAAGAAATAAAGAAGCGAGACGGGACGATAATTCGAATAGCCTTTTCGTGTCTCCTCCTCGATCGTCTCACGAAACTTCAAAGCTGCGAATAGCTTATATTTTCTATTAGCAAATTTTCGGTCTCCTACGCTACTGTACACTGAGAAATGTCCCCAGTTCAATTATTTAGCTCTAATAATATACTGAAGTGAGTTATCAAGGAGTGAGAGTGTCCAATTCGTAGAAAAGGACGCGCATATGCCGGATGCATCCTTATCTTTGTCATAGTAGTACGAAAAAGACGGATGTCCCTCCAATCGTTTATCTGTCCTTTTCTCCGGCGAGTGGCAAATATTTTACAACAATTCCTAGTTTACAGGAAAGACTTACTCCAGTATATTACAGAGTGCAATGAGTGCAACCCATTTCATCGATGCCCTCTGTTTTTCAGTGCTCTGCACTCGTATTCGGTCATATTGCGTTACTATAGCACACACTTTGTGTCGTGTTCGATGAGTGTCGTATTAACTTAGTGTAACACTGACTCTGTATTCGGATACATATAAAACAAATTGAAGGAGTGCATAATTTATTACACGACCAATTTTGACAATGCAGTTTGCTACCGCTAATGAGAAGTTAGCAGAAAAGTAGAAATTATGACTCTAACCGACTTATGTTATATAAACGAAATATTAGAAAGCAATAGAAATGACGAGAAAAAAAATTCCTTGTAAGCTCTTGACAAAAGAAAGACCAAAAATATAAAATTGTATATATTATATTCTAGATATACAGTTATGTAATGGCAGAAATTATAAGTCGAGCATGTAAAAATATCAAATAAAGATATAAAATGCGTTACCTGCTTCATTCTCCGCTTCGCACAAAATATGAATCTCGTCCTCTATTATTCGATTGTTCTCAACTAATATTAATTTTTAGAAAATCACACTCATATCAAATTTTACTGCGCACCACTTCAGTTCGCTTTTGCCAAATAGAATATTGGAATATACGGTCGCAGTGTTGGATGAAAAATTGCTGTTGCATTGAGAAAAGTTAGTGTCGACCGGGCTAGTGCTGCACTCGTAGAGTTTAATGCAACACGGATATAGTGTCGGTGCGAATCGACCGAATTCACTATGAGATATGTGGGAACCTGCGCGAGACAAAGGAGCGATGATGATTTCGATGACGATTCGCTCGGTACATTTCCATGTCGTCAGCGGTGTACAAAAGCGCCGAAGACAGAGGAACGGCAGCAGGTGGTCTCTCGTTTATGCTCTCGAAAAGAAAGAAAAAGCGCACATATTGACCGAGGAGCACTTTGAACCCATCGCAAGCATCCGATTCACTTTCGCCGTTAAGGACACACACATACTCGCGTTGCTCCGCTCCTTTCTCTCGCAGATAGCGGAATCGTAAAAATGATCGATCATGCGTGCAACGAGCGTCCCCGATGCCTTGCCCCTCTATATTATCTTATTATCGGCCATCGATCGCGCTCGTACCAAACAAGATTTCAATCGCGCGGGTAAACCGTACGGCAGAAAAATACTCGGGTGTACATGACGCTAACGTGTCTCTCTCTTACGGTGACTGATAACCGACAGTTGTATTAAGTGTGACTCGATTTACATTGAGCAATTGTGAAAAGATTCTTATTTCCCTCCGGTAATCTCCCGCGAGAAAAAGAGAGAGAGAGAGAGAGACGGAGGAGGAGCAGAAGAAGGAATGTCACAAAATCGCGCCATACAGCTCGTGGATCGAGTTATTTCTCTTTCTCTCTTTCCCTTTACCTTACCCTTATACATCATTGCATTTTTCTTTTTCATTCTTATATATACTTTTTTATGACGACTGTCTGTATTTTTATAAAATATTCATTTTAATTGTTGCTCTTATAGGATTTATCCTGTAACATAATAAAGTTAATTCTATTCTATTATTTCTCTCTTCCTTTCTCTCTCTCTCTCTCTCTCTCTCTCTCTCTCTTTACATACATTATTGCATTTTTCTCTCTCTTTGTCATTTTCATATATACTTTTCTTTTCTTGTGACAACCTTCTGTATTTTTATCATGTATTAATTTTAATTGTTACTCTTACAGGATTTATCGTAGAACATGATAAAGTTAATTCCACTCTATTCTATTCTAATTTCTCTCTCTCTTTCTCTCTTGGAATCTACCCGACCGAATGACGCTTCGTGAAGATAAACTAAATTCTACCATACGCGATCTCGCGCACGTATCAAAAAATATTTAAAGCGCCCCGCACAAGAATCCACGTGATATTAATATCTGATATAACACGTTCCCTCTCCCTCCTTCTGGAGCGTGTAAACATCGTATAACGCGGAAGATAATTTCGAGAAGATTACATAAATCATGTTGTTACATTGCCTGCCCGATAAAAGTAAATAGATACGTTTGTGTTTATTGTGTCAGTATTATCGTAAATTTCTGATGCGATAACGCGGCGTCTCTGGCGTAGCTAATATAAATGGCCAATATATAATCACTCGAAAATCCGAAGATATATCAGTGTGATAAATTAGAAGTACTGTAGCCGATATATATTTACGCTAAATACCGAGACTAGATTATCCTCTATAAGATAAGAGAAATAATCTCTCGGAATAAATGAACTTCCCATCTACAGAAAAAAAAGATATTTCGATATTTTTCTCTCGGTATATTTTTCACAATATATTTTTCTCGATATTCTGAGATAATATTTTTACCTCGCATTCTCTCTCTCTCTCTCTCTCTCTCTCTCTCTCTCGGGGCGAGGCTGCACGCGGAAATTTTGCTGTGATCTCCCCTCTTTCGTAAGCGGCTGTTATTCGTCGGCAAATTCGCGCCGTTCTATTTTTTCCTTCGATTTCCCGCGGTGCCATCGTAAAAAGACGTGCTCTCTTTGTCTCTCTTTCCTTCCTCTCCTTCTCTCTTTCTCTCCCTCCCTCTCTCTCTCGTGTTCCCCGTTTCCCGCCGCCGTCGCGAAACCGACTTCTTCTCGTCCGCGCGCATCTCGTCCAAATTACGTCGGTGCGCGCGTCTGGCGATCTTTTAAAAATATCCCAGGAGTACTTGATCTAGGGCAACCAGGACATCCTCGATCCCGCGGATGGCTCGGTTCCCAAACACACGCATTTTTGTGCATTTTCTCGCGAGCGCGGAGAGCTCCCGCCGGGAAATAAATCGCGGCTGCGAGAGTCTCGCTTTGTTAAGAGGAAACCATCGAGATTCTACGAGAATCTCAAGTGTGCGAAATAATAAATCATCCATATTTGGTGTGACATTCTTGCAGAGGGAATGACGAATCGACTAAAAAATTATGTATAACGAACGACGAGATTAATTAATTCAAAATTGAATTTTATAAAAACTTTCAACGGAATTCCCGAGAATCTAACAGTCTGCCGGAGTAAACACAAAAGACCGTGTTTTAAAGAATCTATGTTGTTTTTTGAGACTTTGAAGGATCGGACAAAACTGGTAAGACACGCAAATGCCGCAAAAAACGTTTGGAGTCGCCGAACGCGTGATATCATTTCCTCAAACGGGGCCCACCTGGTGTCTGGACTGTTCGTCATTGCTTGCGGAAAAAAGGCCAAAGAGTTTGGACAGCACCTACTTCTTGGCCATCAACATGGTAATGTATTCGGCGGCTATATTTTGACGTCGAATGTACAATTCCAGAATATAATTGATATTCGCGCGTTCTCATACAAAACTCGGACTCGCCCTTGACACGGTACACACGCTCGAACGACGCGCGACTCAGAAGAAGGGAAATATATATTCGTGAATTCCACGCGTCAATTTCGAAATACTGCGTGCGTTCCAACGTCATTTTCCTGGAACGCAATGTTTACGAAACCACGTCGGCCGAGTGCGATAATAAATTAGAACAACAGGATATAATTCACACCCGATAGGCGAGAATAAAAAAAATAAATGTATTCGACTACGTAAAATGTCCGGCGGTTTAAAAATCACATCTCTCCAGGGAGATTCCGCACGCACGCAATGATCCAGAGAGAAAGGAAGAGAGAGATAGATAGATGATAGGTGAGGGAGGAGGGTGAACGATAAGTATATTAATGAGTTTATACAACAATAGAAATAAAGTAGTTATAAATCAATTACATACGTAGGTTTAAAATAAAAGAAAGAATGAAAGATAGAAGAAAATTCAAGGAAAGAAAAATATTGTTGGAAAGAAAAATTATTAGAGCCTGTTGCAACACGCAGAGAGAGAAAGAAAATAATTAAGAAATTTTGAAGAGAGAGAAATGAAATAAGGCGAAAAAAATGCAGAAAAGCAGTCATAGCGATCATAAAATATGATTTATGTAGTAGAACGTCGTGAAACATATGTAGAGTACATCCGAGTTGAAATTTTGGCTCTATGTTAAATTTTGAAATTTCATCTGTAGAATTGAAGGTAAAACAGAGAAATTAAAAACTATCATACCATCAAAGTAGATTTTTATTAGCCTGTAGACCGTTTAAGGCGCACACTATCCTTGAGACCATCAAAGTAGTATCAAAATTTCAACTTGGATGGAGTTGCTTAGAATTTGATTCAGTCAGGTTAAAAAGATTTCGTTTAAGTTTGTAAAGGTTTATGACCGACACTGTCCGTTACATTTAATAGAAAGAAAGAGAGAGAGAGAGAGAGAGAGAGAGATCGTTCGACGATTCAATGAAAGGGACACGAAATCGGGATTAGTGTGTGGCAAATATAATATCGTGCTCGAATCAACGTTCTATCGCGCCTATTGGGAGCCTTGTAACACTTTCCCTTGACGCGCCGTCAAAATTTGTGCCACGCCACAGTTAGCCAACGTGGCTCGCGAGCGGTGCGCGGCGTGCGCTCGATCGCTCGCTCGCGCGCGCGCGCGCGAGCTCGTTCGCGTCGCTTTCGTTCCTGGCGTGCTTAAAGGGTCTTTCACACGTTCCCCGAGGCGCGCTAATGGTACACGACGAATCGCGGCTCGATGATGATCGCTCGAAAATAGCGTCGCACTATGCTATTCTTTCCCCCGAGTCGCTATTCCGGTCGTACATGGCGCCCCGCTATATGTGAGGTCTCGCACGTCGAGAGCGCCGACAGGCAAACAATCCGCTCGATAAACGGCCCTGATTATTTTCTACTTCGTACGGCTTTTCCTGCCTCTTTTTCGCGCCTATTGATCGGCGGACCGAACAAACGAGTTCGACCGTAACAAGCCGCGCGCGACTTATATAAGATAATCGCGATCGATTAATAACTGTGAAGGCGCGATCGATTTTTCATTCTGCCGAGCGTGAGAGAGAGAGGTGGAGGGGGACTGGGAACAGTGCGATCGTTTTCAGGCGTCCTGTATACACAAAGTTATACCGGGATCGCCGTTACCGAGTTTCGCAATGTTTGTGTGGTACGGTGATCTAGATAAAAGGGGCTGATGTCCAATTGGCTTCGGCAAAATCGCGGAAAATGCAGGATTTGGCAGCGTGCGAATTCTCACGCGTGCGTGCGTGCGTTCGCAGTGCGATGTGTTCCCGCCCGGCGACGGTCCGCGACCCAATCTGCGGAGATTTACTCGACGCGGCAACGAGCCGCGTAACGCTGTCGAGGAAGATCCATCGGCGTGAACAGAATTCCATTAAAACCGATGATTTATTCCTCTCCCCCTCTCCCTCTCACAGTAGCCGCAGTTCACCGTGCTCTCTCGCGAACGAGAAGCGTGAGCTTTTTTGCGCGCTCGCAAAACGAAACAGCCCAGTTTAATCATAAATTTCAATCAATTATAACTCGATTATATATATAAACTAAATGTGAATTTTAATTTACAAACGTGCATGGAGGAAAATAATTTGCCGGCATAGCAAATTTTATGCTGTCGCAGCGAAATCAGCCGGCTTTACTTTGCGGACAGCAAAATGATTTGTCAAGAATATTAATTGTCAGTTGCCGGATCATTTTTGCTGCATCTACGAATTATTTTGTTGCCCACAAGAACGAATTAGTAATTGTAGAAAACACTATTTTGGTCTAATAACATTAACACGTTCTAGAAGCGAATTCATTCAGCAGAATTTTTCTATCCTAGTAACAAAACTGTTTTCGCTCTGATTACGAATAATTCGCTAATTTGGTTCTGCCAACTAAATTTCATCGCTGTCCCAACGAATACGCAGTAGTAACGACGGTTTCACTAACAACAGCAAAATTATTTTTTTCCCTGGATGGTAGAAAATTCCAAACTGGAGTAAACTGGAAGATAGATTCACGATGCGTCCCACTCGGAATTTTATTCATAAATTAACCCGATTTAACCGACGAGAAATCTGACCTGTCGCAACCTTTTTTTATAATCGTATATCGAATTAAGATACTGACGATTTCCGCCTCGCGGAGATTTTTGACCTGGGAATTTTATTGAACGGCGCGTGCACGTTTCATCATGTTTTAATTTCCATTAGTAAATACATCGCGGGGACTGGGTTTCCAATTAAAAATTCCACTAACGCAAAGTCCACTCGATACGAATCGCGCAAGTGTATTATCATCGAGACACGCGGTAGCGTCTCGTGCGGCAAATATATCAGTGAAAGTTGCCGTCCGCCCGCCCGCTGCGCACATATTTCCGTCCATCGAGGCGCGAGATGTCACTCGGGAAATTATTGATCGTATCTTTCTCGTGTGAGATCTTCGCGATATCGAAATTCAAGAAGAAGCCATGTAATATGTGCATAATGGGTAATGGACAGCAGACGAAATCCACGATGAAATTGTCGTACCTTTTTCATTTATTTCTTTATCCCTATTTATTTACGGGAAAAATCTCTTTGGTAGATAATAGTAGTTTAGCAGACAATAATAATTCAATACACAATAAAATGAAAAATAAGAAAAAAAATTATATTATAAAGTCTACAGTTCAAATTGAAATAAATGAATTAAGAATTTTTTTTTTTTTCAAAATGAATAAGGCATACATCATAAATGTCAGTGAACACCCACTAATTTTCATCGAAAATCAGTGAATAGTCACTGATATTGTTGCGGCATGCCTTATCGATTTAATTAGAAACACTATCATTTATTCTCTTTAAGAGAATAAAAGGCATAATTAAAAAACACTGGTTTTTTTAATCGCTGGAAAAATCAAGAAAAAACTTTTTCCTGACTAAAAATTGCTTTTTCGCTATTTAAATATGTTAGATAACTTTTAATGTCTTTCATCGCTTTCGTACGTTAAATAACGGGAAAAGTAGTCTAATTTTATCATGTTAATCGATGACAAACCCTTATAAACCCAACGTAATTTTACCGAATGCAGTGTTGTACTTCTATCTGACCCCACTGATTTTCCCCCTGATATAACACAGTGATTCCATTTTAAAGACTGCTCTTCTCGAATCGCGAATCGCGCTAAGTAGAGAACACCATGGCTGGATATCGATCGTTTCTCTCCGGCCGGTACGCGCGAAAACGCGCACACATCCGGTATCCGCGTCAAGACATTCGCGTTGCGATCGTGGCCGACCCTTAACAGGTTGAATTTTCTCCGCCATACCTCCGCTACCTCCGCCTGCCCGCCCGCGCGAGAATTGCCGTCGCGCCCACCGCAATGGGAACACGGCCGTGTTCGCCTGGGGGGAAGAAGAAGAAGAAGAAGAAGGGGGGACCCGGCGACGTTACCAAATCGCTATGGCGTAACATTTTGCTTATTCACGTTCGATTATACAATCTGGCACACTTTTACTCGGAGCGCGCGCGCGCGCGCCGCAGCGCGGCGGTCCGTCGAGCACGCCTCGTTGTAGAACGTGCGCGGTGTGTCGCCACCGCTCTTCGTTGCCGAACTCACTTTCCTCCCCCTCGCTTCCCGGACCCCGCATGGAAGATTACCCTTTCTTCTCAAAATAAGAAAAAAAAGCGAAACAAAAAAGGACCGAACCTTCCGCCCTTCCTCACTTTTCTCTCTCTCTCTCTCCTTCTCTCTAACCCTTTCCTCTAATTTAATTTTTCTCTCTATTTATCCCCCGCTTATTTCTCCTCTTTTTTCCCTCCCCCTTTCCCTTTTTTTCCTTTCCGCTTGTTAAAATAATTTGAAGGGAGGGTACAAGTGTACACGTGGGACAAAAACGCGCGAGTTACTTTCGTAGCTGCTTGAAGGAAGAAAATTGTATCGCCTAATTGATCCAGTGATGCGTGTCCTCAGCCTCTTAGCCGGGCGCATTACAAGCGCACGTTCAAACACGCTCTCTCTCCCTCTCTCTCGTACGGGGGGAACAAGACGCGGAATTTCACACGGGCGTTAGAATGAAATTACGACGCAGCCCGTAGAGCGCATCGCGTTTTTGCGAAAAACTTTATGGACTAATCAACGACGGTCGTATTAACACGCGTCGAGGCGTCAGCTCCGGTGCGGAGCTGAAAAACTGGAGGAGTCGGCTCTCTCGCTGGCCCAATGCAAATCCTCATTAGGGTCTTCTTATTATCGTATCTCGAGCGGTCGGAAATTACGGGCCGGCGCGAACGGCCTCTCTTAACGCGCTTAAAGACACGGCACATACACGCGGACGCGGCAATTTTTCCGTCCGGCCGAAACGAGGGCTGGCTCGAGGAGCACGGTCGTAAAAAAGGAGGTTAAAGGCGGCCGTGGTGGCAGCACGCGCGCGCTCGCGGGAGATACTTTCAATTAGGGAAAGTTCGATCTCATTGTCGACTGCCGGCGCAATTGCAGCCTATGATGATAATAAAACGCAACGAGTGTCGGCCGCTTCCGGTCAACGCGCGTCTCTCTCTCTTTCTCTCTTCCCCTGGCCCTCTCTAACTTTTTTCTCCCCTTTTCCGCGCCGCGACGATAATTGATACTCCGCGCTCGGAGAGAATTTCACCGCGATTTAACGTCGGCGCTTTCCACTTCGGTTCTCTGCGGCTCCTTCGGGGAGGAGGCCAACCTTGGCGCCGATCCGAGCGCGGCCGGTCTCTCCTCTGGAAATCACGCGGCGGCCAGGTGCGTCCCCGACGAGATCAGCTGCCGGTCGATGCGAGAGTCGCGGCGAAATTCCCGATGCGATTTCCGTCGCGCGTCGCGTCATAAAATCGCGGCCCGCGGAACGTCGATTGCAACCCTGATTAATTATGCCTCGCGACATCATACCGCACACGGCAGCCATGCACCTTTCCCGACTGCTGACCCACATCGCCTCGCGTGCGTAATTAATTTCCGCGACATGTGAATATCCTTGCCCACACAGCCGGATAGCCCCGATTACGACATCGATGCGAATCGATGAAATCGTTTAATTCGCTCCACACTGAAGAAAATCATGATCATTTCAGGCGTATTCACAAATGTATTTTATAGTAATAGCAGTATGCGTGTATAAGGTTATTGTCACTGACACTATACACAGAAAAAAATTAAGTCTTAAATCAAGAATAGATACTCTCATGTGCGAGCAGGAATATTATAATCCTAGAAGATTTTCAGTCTTGATTTGACTGAATTTATATTGATGCAAGTATTACTTGCACTCAATTCGAGACTAAAATTTGTTTAAGAATATTATATTATTCTAATATAGTATTATAATATTCTTTGCTTATATCTATATGAATATGCATATGAGAATATCATTGACTTAAGACCTTCTTTCAAAGAATAACTTGTCCAGAATAACTTGTCCAACAAAGAAGTCACTTGAGCAAAAAAGTAACACTCTTAACTTCCCAGATTTATCTTTAGATAACATATAGCGAGTTCTTTTCATAATACGGTTTGAAAATTTGAAAATTCACAACGAGAAAAGACCAAGGATACGAATAATACAAATACGTTTTCGGAACCGTTTTATCAAGAGAGATGGCAAAAATATATGTAGAACATTTATATTTTGCAAATTTAATAACAGCTCAGGAAAAAATAGTGACCCATTTTGGACAATAGTGAATTTTTTAGTGACTGAATGGCAGCGCTGGATTTAAAAAAAGAAAAAAAAAAGAGTACGCTTGGCGCCGAAAATAATTGTAATTTTTTATCGGTGTAATGTCCACGATCCATACTACTTATTCTGTGTCGTCCTTGATTTTAGGACCGTCCACTTGCCCGACCCCGTGGCTCATAAAAATTGCGTTATCGCCGATCGACACTTCGCGAAACGCGACTGCCAGGAAACAGCTAATTGTACGGGAACTCAGATTTAGAATATCTCCTCTGACTCTCGCGAATCTTTCTTGTACGAACACTCGAAGATCCGCAGATTGCCGGCAGGAGCAACACTTCGGCGAGTCGAGTAAACGGATGGTGAGAGTCTTTCACGGGGACTCGCATTAACGATAGAAATCAACAGTAACGCGACGAGCAATAGAAGCGAAGCGCTGAAAGAGATCGAGAGGGACGGAGGGAGAGAGTGGGAAAAGGAGAGAGAATCGCGAGCGCGCGCGAACTGCATCTCCGGAGATCCGCGTGCGGCCGCAAGAGAGCGGAGACGGAAAGGCTTCGGCGGCAGGAAGCGAATCTGGGCCGTCGAATCGGAGAACGGCAAGTGGGTCACGAGAACGAGACGAGCGGCTCGCTACGGAGGTGTCGGCGTCGTCGTTGTCGACGACGGCGGTTCGCATTGCGTGCGCGCGCTCTCCTCTCCGCGTTTTCCGCGAGAACGCGACAGGGCGAATCCTTTCACTTGGCATCTGCCGCCGAGGGGAAGTCATACTGTCGCGGTTTCGTTTTAGACGTACTAGATCGCGACCGACGCGACGTCGTCACTTCCTGCTTTCGTTTATTCGTTTGCCCGCGTGCTCGAGAAACTCGGCCCGGTCGCAGTCTTGCGACAGCGACGCGTTTCAGAAACGAAGCGCGCCCATGGCGACATTATGTGAGAATCGCGCACGCATTTACGTCTCGTTAATCCTTCTGATGCATTTCCCGTGGAGAATTGCACGGCGCGAGAAGAGCAGAGAGAACAGTCTCCCTTTTCTCGCGTGGTAGACGGAGAAAAGGATTTCCTTGGATTTAGTGAAATTTCGCTGATCGAAACAAATTTGTCTTTCAAAACGGAGCAAATGAACGGATGTTTGGACTCAACAACAAACAGGATTGTTTGGCTTCTCAAACGATAAATATCTTTACGTCAAGTACTTCTTTTGTATTTTCACCCAAACATTACAATGGTTGTCACAAATGATTTAAAAGAAGTGACACTGTGTTAGAAAAATATTTAAAGAATTTCCTTTTGTTTCAGAGGGACAATATTTAATATACAATGAAATAAATTCTTTTTTTACTGAAAACCAAGTATTATTTTCTCTAAATAATACTGTTTCTTCCATCAAATAACATGGTTTACACTGAGAGAAAAATATTAGTTATTTTCGGAAACAATAATATCGTTTTTTTTTACATTAACCACAAAAATATTCAAGAGAATTATTTGTCTAGTATTATTACAGTGTCAGTGATAATAACTTGACGTGCATGTTGCTACTATCATTTTTGCGGTTAAAATAAAAAAGGATAATATTGTCCTCGAAAATAGCTATGTTTTTCTCCGGTGAAACAGCATTTTTATTCAAACAAAATGATATTTGATATTAAACTGTGTTGTTTATATTAAATACCCAAGTCAAACAAACACGTACAAGTAAACCCCCCCCCTAGAAAAAAATGTTTTCCTCTGTATCTCGTGAAAAGTCCATCGAGCCTCCGAAGCTGATTCTATTTATTTTGCAAACCAGCTGCAAGCGAAACAACTTTTGACACAAATAATTTATCGAAAATATCCGTTAAAATAGAACGTAGAGCTATACAGAGTAATCATTTGGCAGAAAAGACGGTTAACATCCATATATCTGAAAATTTGTATAAATTTATTATCGATCCGACGCGATATAAGGTATCGCGAATGTGTAAAATAGGATGAAACTGTCGGTGGATCGCTATACCGGCCAAATTGACACAATTGGTGCGTCGGAGAGAATTTCGTTTCTGTCTATTTCGGAAATATGCGCGAGTAAAAATTTAACTCCCGCGGCGAAATTGGTATCGTATCAATATACATGCTCGTATCCTGTTATTTTATTTCGAGTTGCCGCCGCCGTCGGCGCAGCGCGACGAATGGGGGCAGAGAGAGAGAGAGAGAGAGAGAGAGAGAGTCGCGCGTTTCCCCAAGTTTCCGCCGATCCGGATTATCACCGATGCGAAACTATCGCTCGTACCGTTTCGCTCCTCCTCTCTTTTTTACCCCCATCTTTTACGTCACTCGGCTCTCTCTGACGGTGCGCCCGCGCGTTATTAATGCGACGAGAGCATAAATATTTCTTAATCGCCGGTCTGACGGCGAATTAATCTCGCGCGGTTCTGGCGCATTCGCGGAATCAAATATTCTCGCGTCGCTCGGCCGGCTTTTACGTTGGCATCCAATATAAAAAGCGATGTCTTCCTCTCCCGACTGCTGAATCGTGCATGGGGCCGTCGTCGTACAACCTCCTCGCGCTTACACTCGCCCGCGTGAATCGTGAGCCGTGAAAGGCGAAAATATTCCGCGTCGTCTGGTTGGACGACGGCGATCTAATCGATATCCACCGAAGTCGAAATAAACTCGGGCTGCCGCGAGTGCCGTTACGTCACGACGATCCAGTCCTCAGATGCCACTGCGAGATACCGAAATCACTGTTTCATCGAGTATTCCTCCTTTCCCCGCCCGCCCTTATCCCCCCGCCCTCCTCTGACCGAACGCCCCAACGATCGATCGCGATGAGAACGGAGATACATCTGCTATCGTCGAAATTGCCGATAAGTAAACGAGGTCAAAGAAAAGGCCCGCCTCGTTGGTAAGTCTGCCACTATAGCCTGGATCCGACTAGCTGGAAATCTACTTCGATCGCTATCCGCCACTACCACGTACGGGGTGATACGCGAAATCTTGGAAGCGAAGGATTAACGTCCGTCGAGAGGTGATTGCCGAGATACATCACGCGCGCTCCAACTTCGTCGGAATTCTGGCACGCGTTTTATCCCCCCCCCCCTCCTCTCCATCTCCCCTCGGTCCTTTCGCTTTTCTTTTTTAATTCTCCTTTGATTCGTATACGTTCGACGACGGAGCGACGAGCACGGAATTTTAACGAAGCGCGCCGCTTTCAACGTCAGCCGAGTGTCACACACGGGCGAGTCGGCCGCTCTCCCGTCGAGCACCGATCATCTTTTACGGAGTCTTAACGGCGCCGGGAGTCCGTCGACGCCCTCGATCGTCCCGGCGATTCACCGGGGATCTCGAGGAATTTCGACCGTGGCAATCCCTCGACAATTTCCGAGACCGCTGCCGAATCGTCGACAACGGTATTACGGTTCAGAGGGGGTATTTTCATTCTCTCCCCCCGCCGTTGTGCCGGAAGAAATTGCGAACGCGCTTAGTTACTCATGCCAATCGTCGGAAATAGCGCAATTAATATCGCACAAACAAGAATCGCCGAGGTCTCCCTGACGAGAGAGGGACCCCCGGCGAGAGAAACGCTGCCGATTACGGGCGCGCGCGCGGTGGTAACAAGTTGGAGGCTCGAACTTACGTGTGGATGGCTGACGATAATGCAAGTGCTGGAGGCTC
This sequence comes from Dinoponera quadriceps, assembly GCF_001313825.1. Taxonomy (NCBI): domain Eukaryota; kingdom Metazoa; phylum Arthropoda; class Insecta; order Hymenoptera; family Formicidae; genus Dinoponera; species Dinoponera quadriceps. The sequence goes on from NW_014554384.1 coordinate 1,273,231, forward strand.
TGCGTTTGATGGTGATGATGATGGTGGGGCGGCCCCATCGCCGGACCCATGGTGTGGTTGCTGTGCTGATGGTGCGGCGAGCTCCCTCGGTGCGGGTGATACTGGGAGGGATGATGCTGATGAGGATGATAGGAGGGCGGCAGGAAGCTCGCCGTCGACTGGTACACGCCCGGGCTGTGGCAGGCCGATCTGCCGAGTGCTGTTGTCGAACAATCGATAGAGACGCGCGATAAGAAAACCGTCCATTTAATTGCCCCGCTCGCTCGGCGACTACGCTCGCTGCTAATGCGCGAGGAGCGAATTCTCGACTCGATATCTCGATGAATATATATGCGAAGATCGCGTTAAGTCGGACGAAACAAAGTCGGATTCGAACGTTCGGTCTTGGTCAACTATGTTTCTACTTCTGGTAAATATTCGCCAAGGGGTATGGCAGTAACTATTTCACTCAGATCAAGTGAATATCACTTGAGTGCGGTTTTTTCCCTTCTCAGCGTAGCGACGATTATTCGCCGTTTCTGTTAATTCATCAGCGACGGTGAAGTAAAATCGATCGATTGATTAAATCGGCGAAAATTGCGACGATTGCGACACGAAAAGCATACTTGAGCATAAAAGGGAAACGTTTAGAACTCGACGCGCTACACAGCTGCACACGCGACGCGCGACGAAGACTTTCGCAAGAACGTTTACATTCCGCGCGTTGCAGAGAGACATCCTGTTGATTTCCCACCGTTTGAGACCCTCCTCCCGCTGTTGCTTCATATCCGAAGCGGACGCCCACGCGCGAGAGGTACATAAGATAACGAGCTCACCTGACGACAAGTGAGAGTGATGAGACGCCAGACCCGGCTGGAGGGACGAGTTAGGATTGAGCCTGGCTTTCAGTAAGAGATTCGCGTCCTCGTTGCCGCCCGAGGACGTGCTGGACTCGACGTCGCTGACTCCGCTGTCCGCTGGGCTCGCTGGCAGTGATCCGCTTCCTGCTTCCAACGAACGCCATGAAACAAAGGGAGGAGGACGCGTCCTCTGTGATAAATGGCCCCGACGGAGTTTACGGCTAGCGATAAGGCGCGCGCGTGACTGTCGATCAATCTCCCGCGATCCCATTTCGCTCAAAGCGTCGTGAGATAAATAAAATAAAATGTTAAAGGGGGTCTTCGCGGAAGCGGCGGGACGCCAAAATGTTGTGAGTGTCTCCCCCCGTCATCGGAGCCGGAATTAGGTATTAAAAATTTATTATTTGTGCTCTGATTATTTGCGCGGAATTCATTTGTATGCACGTGTATGTGAATTCGCATTTCATTATAATATTTTTACTTAATATATTATACAATTATCATATTATTATACCGGCAATATATTGAGGCAGCTATTAATAAAAAAATGTTTGTTATATTTATAAAATAATATAGAGAACAGACAAGACAAATAATAAATGATGATTAACAAATAACTCGAATAACCAATAATGCGAATAACGAATAACACGGATAACGAATAATGCGAATAATAAATAAATGATTTGTATATTTATATGAATAAATTATTTAGATGAATATCATCATTTGATGCCTTCTGAATAAAAGTGTAATTTATAGATAGTATAGATTTATTTATTATTTCAAAGATATATATATAAAATTTGCCGAAGTCTGGCCAGAGCTATCCGAGAAGAAATTTTGGCCCTACGTTAAACCTTTACTTTACTTCTATAACATAGTAACTAAGATAGCAACATTCGATTTCTAATAATATAATATAACCTATACTTGATCCTGATAATATATTCAATTTCCGTTTTCTCTGGTTTAGCAAATCAATATAGGTTATTGAAGGTGGCATTAAAATCCAATACATATACAGAACGTTCTATTGAATTAAAGATTCAAGAAAGAAGTTAAAAAGTATCAGTCAAAATAGGTTTTAATTAGTCTATAAGCCGTCTAAGTAGGCCCCGATTATTCTTAACAGCGTCACAGTAGCATCAAAATTTCAACTCAGGTAACATCGTCGTGAGAGGATCGTCGGCGCAATTCGCAGGTGCCGCTTAACGACACGCGAAACGAACGCGAGGAATATTTTTACCTATTCTCGGGTAAACAATAACCTCGTGGCTCTCGGGGAAACACACTCGGAATCGCGACGGAGAAGCGGTTTTTACGTTAGACGCATTTTTGCGACAGAAGCATAATTTCTCATCGATTATTTCTCATTCCGAAGGAAAAAAGAGACGCGTCTCTCCGTCCTCGCGAGTGAAATCACAAATATAGCAGCGTCGCGCCGCGACGGATTTCACTTTCGCGAGGCGGACTCGAGGCGATATGCTAATCGTTTTCGTTGTACACAAGGTACACCGAAATTCCTAATCCGTCCGCCGGCTCGTTCTTCTTTCCTTTTTTTGTTTGCGCCCGAGACACCCGATCTCTCCTTTTCGGACGACGGCGGCGGCGCATCCCGCGCTCTCACGAAAACATTGTTTGTCATGGAAATTTCGCGATACGTTAGCCCGCTTCTCCCGACGTCATCAATACACACACACACACACACACACACATTTAACGCGATGCTCCAGCTATCGCCGGCGTGTCCGATAAAATACTTTGTACCGAGCATTACGCCGCGGCAATTACCGAATCGCCGTTCCGCGCACCGGCATTATACGCGGACGTAATAAATTAACGATCGACCGGTCCCCGGCTCTTTGCCAGCCCCTAAATTAAAGCTCGTCCGTCGCTATCGTTTGCCGCTTTAAACAAATTAGGTGGCCCATCGAGCTGGTGGTCCAGCGGCTCGTTCATTCGCTCGTTCGTTCGTTCGCTCGGCTTTATCGAGCGTCGTCGGCCCGCGGCCGAACGTGTTTTCGCGCGCGCCGTCAATTAAAGGCATCTTTATGCAACGGGCGAAGGTCATCCGGTCATTGGGTATGCATATCGCTCGCTCTTCCCACGGTCCCTCTCCCCCTACTCTCTCTCTCTCTCTCCTTCCCTTTCTCGCTCTTTCCGTCGCGGCTAACCGTCTCAAACAAGTCCCAAAGGGTTCTGCACGAACCATTGCTCTCTTTCTCCTGTTCTTCCTTTCTCCCCCCTCTCCTCGTCGTCGTCGTCATCGTCGTCGTCATCGCCCTCTCGTCGCGTTATGCAAAGCGCGATCGTGCAAGACCGGCGCAAGTCGATAAGCCGCGAGTAGTCTCGCCGAATCGATCGACCGACCGACCGGCCGGCGCTGCTTTTATGCAACAACGATCGAGTCGGTATTTTACGAATCGACTTTTGCCCGAATTCTTCCGCGGCCGAGTGCGCAACGCTCGACGATTTGTTCATCGTGTGATCTTTTTCCTCTTCCTTCACTCGCTGTTTCTTTCTCTCTCTTTCTCTCTCGTTCCATTGCGCAATCACGGCTTTGCGAAATCGACATAGACCTAATTGCTCTAATTACGATTACGGAGGATATCGTAAGGCGCGAATTTCTCACCGTTATTGATTCTCGCGTCGTGTTACTGTCGCGATCGTTTCGAATAAATGGCACCACCTTTCTTATCTCTTTCTCAAAAGCGATATTATTACGTTTTATTGTCCCGTCTCTCTACATCCACCGTCATTCCTTCTCCCTGGCTGTCTCTCCCTCTCTCGGCCAATTAGCGAGCGACCGTACGGGCGATCGACGGCGCGATCATTCGAAACGAAACGAGTTAATCGAGCTGCGATTGTCACTTCGGCGAGCCATTTACGCGGAATCTATCGCGTGGCGAGCCAATTAACGGAAATCGGGGCTTTATTTTACACGGCTGCAAATGTCAATCCGCGAAATCTCGTTATTTCCCTTCGAATTCTCTCTCCCTCTTCCTCTCGATCTGTCTCTTTTTCACCAGTGCGTTTTCTACCGGGAAACACGTATCTGTGAAAACATTTAGGAAGCGTGGCGCGTTTCGAAATGGGGGTTGCAGGAGCCTATGGGTAATTGGGTTATCGGATTTAAATCACGGAAGAGAGACACTATATCGCTGTGTTCGCTTCATCGCCACGAGTCGATTTACCTAAATAGATCGCCCTAATTTAAAAACGATATCGACGTTGCAATTAAATTTTGAAAAAATAACGTTACGCGGCATAATAGCAAGGAAAGAGACACGTCCCCTGCGATCGTATATCATTTCGTTTCTTTCCTCTGTTCCTGTTCTATTCTCTGTCCGTTTCAATATATTATCCTGTATTATTCCTCGTCCCATCAGTGATCCATCAAACTCTTCCTGGCGTTTCGCACATTTATTTTTCTTCCCTTCTACTCTCCGTTTACCGAGTGTGTTCCACGTTATTTATTTATTTTACCGTGACGCGCGTTACGTACACTCTATTAAAATTTTATCATGTCTCTTTGCGCTCGTTTAGTTTCCTTTTCCAACGATCCTTTATTTTTTACGTCGTCATATTCAGCGACCATTACTTATATTATATATATATTATTACTTCATATTGTCCCCTGCTTTGTTGGAAATGTATGAAAATATGTATCATTCCACCATTATATTATTATTATATTATCCCGGATTACACCGAGCTTCGTTAGAAGTTTACCGTATCCCTGCAAATTGTCGGGGCGAATCTCGGCGACGACGGACAGACGGACGGGTCGGTCGCAATTTCCGAAAGGTACGCTGAGAGAAAAAATATCTAAAAAATGAGAAATATTTTTTCGGTGGGAACTAACGATATATTTACTGAAATCTGAGAATTCTTTTAACCAAATGCAATGAACAATTGCTTTCGTGCACAACAGATACAGATTTAAGAAAACTTATATTTTCTCAGTTACGAAAGAAACTGCCTTTTAGTGTAAAAATATGTACATTAGCTTCAATAATTATTAGTACCCGCTGAATAGATTTTCCTTTGAATTTCACATACTTCTCCTCGCAGTGTGTTACTCGTCGAGTATCGCGGACTCACCTGGCGTACTCGTGGTGGCGATGGCGGCAGTGGTGTAAGGCGGTTGGCCCATCTGAGCATGACCGGCCAAATGCCGGCCGTATCCGTTCTGCAGCCCCAAGCCATGCTGCTGGGGATGCTGGGAGAGGATGCCGTGGAGCAGGCGAGTGCCTGTGCTGCTGGTGGTCGTCGCGCTCGTGGATCCCGGCTCCACTTTCACGCTCGCAAGACCCAGCTGTTCCTTCTCGCCGGTATCGTGCGGCTGGACTTCCCTGGTGTCCACTGCAACAGATAACGAGGCCTCGTTTCAGTAGACCTGCGGGTCCTTCGCGTAATCGTAATTGTCCTTTGCAATCGCCCCGTGTGTCCCGGATATCCCCGGATTATTTTCTAACGACACGGTCGTATGGAGAAGGTTCGACTCATCGAACGCGCAAAATTTATTTTACAGTTTCAAGGACTCAGGAAGAATCCGGTTCTGTTTTTTTAATTTTCCGCGGTTTTGTCACGGATGAAAACAAAAGTGGGAGAAACGTATTTTTCAATTTCTCCGCGGATTTTTTCGGTCTATCCGAGAAAAAATGAAAAAAAAAACGGCTTTTTTAACCGTTTATTATTTCTTACGACCGTATGAACGACCGCATCGTTGTAAAACTTTATTTCACTCATAAATGTAAGGTAATACCAATGCCCGGACACGTACGTAAACACGTACGTAGGTACCTGAACACATTTTTATTGTTTTGACTTCTAAATACGGAATATTTAAACTTCCAACATATTTAGAATATGTATACATATTCAATATATGTATGCATTCCACATTGAATGTTGAAATATTCGCATTTAAAAATCAAACGATAAAAATGTCTAAATTTAGATATTATCTGAAATGCAATCCGTGTATTATCACCACAAACGCAGTCATTAGTCACTAATGGTTATAGTTATAGTTATAAGTATAGCACGGCAAATCAGCAAAAGTTCACCGCAAAAAATCCGTTAATAGCAGCAACTGTTTCCGTCGGAGAAATCTAACGGCGGAAACAATGAAAAAGTAAAGTAAACAGTAAATCTTATTTATCATTTCCTTTTTATCATCTTAATCCCGCTTTTAAGGTATCGTCAATGACTTTACCTGAAATATTCTCAATTATAAGAGTTCCTGTTAAAAATTATTGAACACTCGTTGATTATCGGTAGAACATTATATCACTGATTCAACTTGAAGAAAGTACATGTCCGGGTATTATTGTACTTTTTACCTTAAACAATTGTTATTACGAGACGGAAAATACGCATGACGCGAGTCGAGCCTATCTTCAGTCTCGTTAACGAGTTAGTGTTATTACTCGAAAACAGCTCGACGAAATTATCGCACGTTATCAGAGAGGTGTGGAGGGTACGCGGAGATATTAATCGGCAAAACAGAGAGAAAGAGAAGGAGGGGGGGGGGGATCTCGTAAATAATCGATACATATACCGGAGGAGGTTGTGCGAAAACTCCTTTTTTCTTCTCCGTCGTTAAACGATAGTACAATCTTTACTGGCTACGGCAGCCAGGGAATTACCCTCCGTCGCAGCTGCCGAGCGGAATCGCGATTCGTTCTACAAAGTGAAGCGCCGACTTCTCGTTAACGGACGAAAAAGTGATAAACCCCGAAGATAAGTTGTTTATCGTGACCCGCGTTACACAGCCTGTCTTCTTGCCCGTCCAGGTTAAGTGGCGGCTATTTGGCGTCCATTAAGCTCTGCACGAACACGTTCCCTCTCTCTCTCTCTCTCTCGTCGGCCGAAATAACGAAACGCAATCATAGGCGGATAAACATTCGCGACGAGCGAGGGTAAGGACGACGACGACGGGGGAACGGAGAGGAAGGAAGAAGAGGAGAAGAAGAAGGAAAAAAGGAGAAATATAAAAAGAAACACCGCGCGCACGGGAGGCGTTCTCCGAGGTAGCTCTCCGGCGGCTCCGGCTCCGCCGAGAGGAAGTGAAAGCCGGCGTCGTCTCTCCTTGACCCACTGCAACGTTTCTACCTTCCTTTCAGGCGGGTACCGAGCCGCGGCTTCATTAAGCAATTTCTCGCGGCAGCGGGCCCGAAAAATGCGCCGTGGAAAATGGCGAGCGCGACGGCGGCCGCGCGATCAATGAGCGCCGGACTGGAACCCGATCTATCGATCTAACTAGCTGTCTATCGTGCGATTCGACGAGCCACGCTGGCTGAGAGGCTCTCCTCCTCTCCTTCTGCTCTCGGAGCGAGGCGAGCGCGAATTCTCGCGGCAGAAGTCCGCTCTATTCAGCGCGCGCGTCCCCGTCTTCTGCCGCCGGCGCGGAAGGTCGGCGAGTATCGACGCGGCGCGAGTTGCGATGGATTAGAAAGGTATTCGAGAAGCGGTAGGCGGTATCGATCAAAATAAATTCCCATCGCGAACCGCGTTCATTAGTCGCCACGAACGATGGGAATCCTCTGAGAAATGAAGCCAAGCTCCATCTACATTAACGGGTTAAAGCCGGAATATTGCGCGTGGATAGAGTCCCTTTAAGCGTGTTGATATTGTAAAGCGGGCATTGTAGTAACTATAAAAGAAGCGAGTCGATTCACGGAGAGGCGGACCGCTCGAAAGCCCACATTAACCCTCTAATGACAAGCTGGACTTTCAACGTATCCAGGAAGGTGGGGTCGGATCCGACCCCGTTTTGTTCACTTTTTGCGATGTACAAAATGAGTAAAAGAGGTAAATAATAACATGAAACGTTCCTTGCGAAGAGAAACAACGCGTGCACGCTGTAAACGAGCCGCGGAGTCACACCCGACTCCAACCTTACCGTCAGAGGATTAAGGTGATCCTGAATTTTATCCTGTTTTACCTCAGTTTTTTTTTTTAGTACTATACTCGTTATTGGCTGCACAGAATTAACAATCATTTTGCATAATTACAATACCCGACGGTTTTGTGTTACAAACGGCCCATTCTCGAATGTTTGTGTCACTTGCAATATTAATGTGTTAACAATATGTTAACAAGCTGAGTATATTAATTTATTTAACATATATATGAGCGCCTTTTAATATATTTCCCACGTTAAAGTAACGTGAAAATTGCGGTGGGTCGTTTTTAAAAATCTCTCATTGTGTAGAATTCACCTCGCTCGACCGGTGCGCGAGTGTCGTCGTCGCGGGCGTCGAATTTCCCGCGATCCTTGCGATCCATCATGACGGATTTCTCGCGAAGATTCGACGGTCGACATAAGTTTCATTAAAGTCAATCGACCACAATGTCCAAGATTGCGCAATTGCCGTGTAGTGCTGGACAGATAGGGCAAAACCAGGTGGCGTTTCCCGTTGAAGTGGGTCAAGTTCTCAGGGCGCGAAAATTTTCCACGATGATCTCGCGGTTCGATATCACGCGCGTTCCTCGGAACGTATTCTCGGAGCGACGCGCGATAAACCGGATGGGGCCGCTCGGAGATCAACGAATCGCGTAAAGAGCCGCCGTTAAATGCACAGCGGCTGTACGGCAGATTACAGAGCGGCGCACTCGTAAATAATATTCATCTGTGCTATACTGATTGCGCATCTCCGCGATTCCTCGCAATGCAGCCGTGACATTACAATAACAAAGTGGACGCGTGGTACGCTAGGCGCCGCGGAAATGACGAATGCAACATTGTAATGCGGACACCGGCCGCACCCCCCTCCCCCCTACGCAAATCAAAATTGCTAATCAAAATTGCCCGTTGCAAAGATAATGAAATGATGCGAGAATGGCGAAATCAATGCTCTTAACGCCGCGAAATCACGTCGCGCTGTCGCGTTTGCTCGACAGAGCATCTTTGCAATCTTTTTCATCGAAATGCTGAATATGGTGATGAATTATGTGACGCTAGTCGCCAAAGTTTATTATCGTTAATTCCTCGTCACAGAACAAACAAGCATCGCACTACATTCTCATATATTGTGCAGTTCAATATTATAATTCTCTCCCCCGTGAGATTCGATCGATTGTTTTCACAGCTCCCGTTCTCTGCCGCGTTAGGACACACCGAACAGCTGATTTATGTTTACTATTTACTACTTATTATTTCATTATTAGGCGACTGACTGTCCATATTGTAATGTGTTTAACACGTATCTATGTGTCGTTACGATTTAAATTCAATTTTCTGCTTTGTGCCGCCAATTTATTAATTTTGATATTCATTTATATACATTTAGGTAAAATATTTATAGCAAAATCAACTGTACAGCTGATGCTGCGCATTTTAATCGATCTCAACGTAACACCGATCTTCAACACATTCGATACTTTTAGACTCTGTAATCAACAGCGCCCAATGAAGGAAATATTATTATTGTTATTATTTACTGGACAGGGGGAGAAGAGGGGAGTATTTTCGACAAAAGAAACACTCGATGCTGCAGTCTGCTCGGGGCGCGTGACAAAGATGATGCGCACGCGTATTAAAATCAGTCACGTACAGACGTGAGTCGGAGAGGACTCGCTCTGATGTCACCGCGGGCCACCGGGACTCGTGAATCGACTCGGTAATACGCGATATTCAGGTAGATCGGGCCTGATAGCTGCGTATTTAACCCTGAGAGTAACACCCGCGATTTCGACGCTGAAGGAACACCACAGGTCTCAATCGCGAAGAAATGGCAAATATCCTGCTTTCTTGCAATTTTTTTTCTCGTTTTTAACGAATTACTTGCATTTATTAAGTTGATCGTTAATTTTCATTTATTGTCTCTGTAAACTAGTCACTACCGGGAGATCGGTTCTCATTGGATAACGCTAATAATAGCAATGGTTCTCGTATGGACCCAACTTTTTTCTGAGTAATAGAGAAATAGGAGTGGAGTACAGCGTCTTACAAAAAAAAAGAGAAAAAAATGGAAGAAAGGGTAAGCGAAAGGAAATGCCTGTGGGCCTAACATGTTACTGTCAGAGTCAAGATGCCAAAACGATCAGCCGGTTTTCCCGATCGAAGAGAGCAGCAGATGCGCAGCGGGGGTTGTGCCGCGAGAACGCCGGGAGATGATGGGGGGAGGGCTGCGAGGAGAACGAAGAGGCGAGGAAGACGGGAGGAAGAGCGAGTGAGCGTAAGGGAGGCGGGAGGGACGGGAACACGAGCGAGCGGAGGCGCAGACGGCTGGCAAAAGGAAAAAGGCGCTGCGGGAAGGCGGTCTCGCGATTTTTTCGCGGCGCAAATTGAGCGAGTGAGATTGCATCGTTCAGCTCGGCAAGCTCGGCGTCTGCGAAAGTGCCTAATACGGCCGGATAAAAGCCGGATATTTATTTTACCCCCGCGTATTGTAAAAAGAGAGATCGCGCGCGCGCGCGCGCGCGGACGAGGAATGTTATAAAATGTGTAACAGCCCGAGAGAAATAAGAATAAGGTACAGTTGTGTTCCCTGAAGTGGACGGCTCATTACTATCGCCTTACGCTTTTTCCACTCCCTCTTGGAACAATGCGCCCCCTTCACACGTCGGCGATAAATCTGCAGCTAAAACGCGAGCTACCTCCTGCCGTCAATCGAAATTCTGGAAGTAATCACGACGACAGACGCATCGTAATATTTATTTTTAGAGGCCCACCGCGCGAGAGCGCGAATAGGGACACGTCTGTGTCCACCGACAGCGCTTCAAGGCTCCCGGGAGGTAAGAGATACCCCGGCATTGTTCGAGAACGTCGTCGCGCCTCCTTCCTGCTGCATTCCTTCGCGGGCGTATCCAGACCAGATGCGAGTGGTTGCACTTCGCATTTTCATCACGTACGCGACATTCGGCACGACGCTCGCCACCGGGAAGAGAGACCTCCTGATCGATGAGGCGATCCTTTATTATTCGCCGTCGTTCGTTTCCGCGAACGTAAGAAAGGGGGCCTACGACTGGGATCGAAAACATCCGTCTCCGGGTAGGATCCATTAGATGCCCCGGGACATGTATTCGTTCAAGCCATCACCTCTTATTTCTCGTCCTGGGCTGTTTCATTCTCTTCTCACTCTCCAAATTTCTCAAGGTGGAATCTCACTCGACACAAACAAGCGAGAAATGGCGGTATTTTTACTCAAAGCGATGGTGAAGATACTGCCATTCGAAAGGAGTGAATGTTTCATTCAAGCTTAGAATGGATGCTGATTCTGTATGTTCAGCGAATGTTTCGACCGGTTAGAATGAATGTGTCTCCTGTGGCACACATCGGATTCAATCTTCGATTTCAAGTGGAATTATTCACTAGACGATCCGAAGCGGAGAATATAAATAAAGCTCTATATAAATAAAAAATCACTCAAATTTGGCCGACTTGCTGGTCACTCTGCTCTTGGGGGAGAATTTTACAATGAAGGAATTTGGAGAGCAATGTAACAGAAGAGTATCTCTCTCTTTCCCCGTTAAAATAAATTATTATTATTGTCAGTATCATGTGTATAAAGAGGCGCTTCGAGGCCCATATAAAGCTTATAAGACCGTATCCTCCGTATTCTCTTTACAAGGTCCACCTTAACTCCAACACTTCGATGCGTCGGTTTCTATTTCATCGTCAATCATCGATCTAACTTACGAAGTCGCGATTTGATTTTCCCTTGACTTGAATTCTCCCAAAATTCTTCGTAGCGATAAAGCGTCTGAGACTAAGGATCAGGATGCGCGCAACGCTCGCCGACGTCTCGCAAGACAATCTCGCGCGAATAGCGCATAAATCTCGCACGCCCACCGGAAGCTGGGTGGTGAGACCTTGCTTGACCTTGACTCGCCCTCGACTGAGGCAGCAGGGTGGGTGTCTAGCCGCATCGACCGAGTCGTCGTCGTCGTCGCCTTCGTCGCCGTCGGAATTTTCACGGGCGTTTTCACCTTCTACGCGGCGCTTCCTGCCCGTTTCTCTCGCGCTTCAAAAGTCGACTTCCGGTGTATCGACACGTCGGCACGGTTTCACCGTAATCACCATTAGCGCCGTCCTGGTTTTCATAGTTTCTAAAGACCCGGGACTCGTTTCGCTCGCGAGCACCGTGCACGAGAGGTCCGATCGTTAAAAATTATATGCGCCGAGAGCGAGCACGCCTTTAATCACCATAACGAAACCATTAGAATCAGGCGCACGCGTTATTATCAGGGCGGACGAAGAAAGTGCTCCTCCTGTGCGACCGTCGGGAGAGTGCACTACTCGTCAATCGTGACAGCGACAAATGCTGCCTAAGTATGCCTCGAAATGAAGCGCCGCCCCACGATTCCAAGAACAAACTTCATTATCTCAGTCGAACGCTTTTCTTTCATCACGATTTACCTTTTTTTCATAACCCTGACAATAATACGTGAGACCTAAGAAGCCTATGCGCGTTTTCTCCCGCTTATTCCTTCCATGTTTTGTGCGAGGCGTTTATACTCCACTCTATTGCCCAGGACAAAAATTGGGTCCATGTGACCATTGTTATTATCAGTCTGGTCTAATAACCGGTTTCCTGACAATCGGTTTACAAAGACAGTAAATAAAAAGTAGTAATAAACTTAATAAATGTAAATAATTCATAGGAAACAAGAAATGCAGAAAAGCGATTCATCATTTTTGTCATGACGCGGACTGGAGAGATTTATAAAGTTACTTCAGCGTCGAGATTGCGGGTGTTAAGCGGTGTGAATATTTTTCCTTATTCACCGAAACGTGTGACTTTTAGGTGTAATATTATATTGTAGTGCAATTGTTTCGCAACTAAGTTTCTGCGTGGCTTCCAAGGTAAAAGTACTAATGTCTGAACACGTACCCAAATCCTCGCACTTTTATTGTTTAGGTTTTCAAATATAAATATAAATATATTTAAATATTCAGCATGGAATGTATGCACATCTATTGAATATATATATATACGTATTTTGTGTTTAAAATCTAAATATTCATGTTTAAAGACCAAAATAACAGGAACACCCAGAACTAGTCCGTACATTGGTGCTTTTACCATGTGTATGCCTGTTTTACTATTTAGAAATGTTTCCTTATACCCTTCGCTCTCTCCGTGTCGAACTGGAATTTCCAGAGCGGTGATCGCGAACGGCAACGAGGACGACGAAATCACGGAACGCTTCGCCCACGTACTTACGCGCGGTCTGTGGCCCGAAAAATTGCGACACTTATTCGTCAATAAATTTCGCGACGTGTTTGTATCCGACAGGGAAATTTTTTTTTTTTATACACGTAACTTCAGAGAATAATTTTCTCTATCGAACACCGGATGCGTTCTGAAGTTCACCGAGGTAAAAGTGTTGCAATTTTTTTCCTTCACTGACTGTACGCACCGTACGAATATGCGCGCGCGCGCACGTATGTGCGCGAGTTACGTACGCGTGCACAGTACGTAAGGTCAGCGTTTGGCCGGGCCACGCAACTTTCTCGCGCACACACACGCACAAACGAGCGCGTGTCCCGGCGTGGCCGGCATTGCGTAACGGTAACGACTCTCTCTTTCTATGTGACATCACGTGCGTCCGACATGCCGTCGGGTGCCGCGCGTTCGCGCGACAGGCTTGCTCTCTCTCTCTCTCTTTCTCTGTTGTACGAGCGAGCTCGCTTACCTGCCTGTGTGTACGTAGGTGTGCGCGAACGAATGAACGAACAACGGCGGTGGCAACACGTGTGTGGTGTATTCACGTTGCGTCGCCGGTCCAAAAGAACGAAGTGAACGTGTTATTTCGCGACGACGGATGAAATCCGGATTCGCATTTTGCCCACGGCGATCATGCGACGGCGAGGATCAACGCCGACCGGCGGTCTCCGATATTGTGATTCCGATCGATCGTTGATGATCGAACGTTGGAAAAGAGAGAGATACAGAGACACATGTTCTCGTTTGTACGACGACATTTTGGGGACAGGTACGAAATGGCAATCGCGAATAACGGGGTTGAAAAATACCCGACACATGACATCCCGCAATTGGCCCGATCGAATTTCGAACGTCTATCCGCGAATTGCGCTCCTCGATCATGTAACTCGTACGCGATGATTTATCAATGATACGGTGATAATAATAACAGAAGCTGAGATTAACGACGATCGCGTATGAGAATGAGATTAAAGGCACAGACCTGATGAAAGGAACAAGGAATTAAGTGTAGGGAATTAGGAATAAGATATTAGAAATAAGGTGTAGTTTAAAATATAATAAAGGAATAGGGAATGAGATATGAGAACGTTTTCAAACGAGATCACCACATTTACTGTATATACACGGTAGCAAATTTTATGTTCAATTTACTGTATTTCATCAAATTCCATTTACTGTATTTCACCCCAAACGGTCAACTTAAATTCTCATATTAATTTAACACGAGATGAATTTATTGAAAAGTAATACAAATATTATATCAAAAATTGATACAAAATTAATACGTTTATAAATAGTCGATACTGAAGTATAAAATGTATTATTTTAACATTAACACATGTCGAATATCGACACAAAATGTTCAGATAACGTAAACACAATATGTTAAATTAATAAACGGGCATGTTAAAAATTGGATACAAAAGTTTTAACAAGAACCGATTTTATCACAATTACAAAATGTCTTTCACTATATATCATCATTAATTTTATCATTTTTTTTATCATTATCGATCGATTCAAACTGACTTTCATTTTTATATTGATGTTCATTAGACATTTTAAAGGTTAACTATCAGTCCTATAAACACACAAGTTATAAGGAACAGAATTTCGACAGTGTTCCTAATCCTAATTCTCTACTTCTTTATTGCGTATTGAATCATGATTGCCCATATGTCGACATTTAATTCCCCAGTGCCTAATTCCCTCCATTTAATTCTTCATTCCTTACTCCTTTCATTGTCTAAGCCTCAATTCTATTACGATCGTCGTTGTTTTTAATTGAACGTCCTAAATCGCACGTTCGTATCGTTGCAACACGTTTGTAAGCATCAGAGCGGAAAATTTCAATGCGAATTTCTGTCTGTTTACAAGAAGTGCACGAATATGATATCGCCAAGAGATGCACTCTGATAGTTTATTCATCATTATCGCCACGTAAACGCGCGAACATCATCGTAGACGTCGATTCGCCGGTGAGTGTTTCCTCCACCGGGAACCGACTACCGTCTCGGTGTTAACAGAGCGTAACAGCCGTCACAGTTCTGCTCCGCGCAAGAAACGCGTATACGGCTGGCGCATCCTTGCACGTCGATGCGTCCGAAGCGTAGCAGGTGCACTCGCGCGTTCGCACAACGTAAAAATAGAGAACGGAAAGCGCGCGGTGCGGTAGCGACGATAAAAATTACACGGCTCCTCGCGTCTCCCATACAAAGTCTCCTAAATATCATTAATTCGAGCGACCGCATTCGCTGAACGTACGCTGAACTTAAAAAAAAAAAAAAAAAAAAATCGGAAAAAAAAAATCAANACACCGCAATCGCGTCGAACTGAATGTGAATCGAGTCAGATCGGCAAATCTGATATAGGAATTTGAACAGTTAGCCATTGTAAAAGGTTTACGAAACTGAAACTCAATTGTACGTGTGACGTAGTTGTTCTTTCAACTACCAAAAAATTGATTTAATTGCATGATATGAGTAAATTCTACCTTTGACTGAAAGTTTAAATAAAACAATCGACAAGTACGATCGGCAATGTGTCGAGTCCGCTTTATAATCGCCTAACGAAACTGAAACTCAATCGTATGTGTGTCACATGTGCTCTTTCAGCTACGAAACAATCCATCCAACCGTGTAATATAAATCATTCTATCTCTGACTGAAAGTTCAAGTAAAACAAACAATGAACACGATCAATAATGCGTTCCACTTTATGGCCGTCTAATGGCGACCGAACGAAATTTGCATTGCATTTGAGCTCTCGTTCTACACAACCGAGAGATATTAAAACAAAAAGAAAACACCGAAATTTCTCTCACCGAAATAATAGTGGCGATTAGTCCGCCACACACAAGCCTGAAATCGAGTTCGTTTCAACTCGATTCTAGTTGTTTCGATTGAAACGCGTTTTTAACGCACGGTATAAACGATCTTCGTCTTTACGCCCATCTGTCTACACGTACGGCTCTCCCTCACGATAGCGCAGCCGTCGTTCGCGGGGGCAACGATACAGGAGGTTGCCTCACGCCGATTTACGCGTGTCTATGATTAAAGCGCGAGCCTAAGCGAGTAAACGCATGGTAGCGTGGACTCGCGATTAAAGCGGGATCGATCGTTCCGCGCGCGCGGCTAAGCGCACGACAATTATCGGCCGTCGGCGTGCATCGTTACGCAATCTCACGATCGTTTATCGCTTTGCGTATTGATGAGACGTCGGCAGATTCGCTCGATCCCTCCGGAGCTAAATGAGCCGTTGGGCGGAAGTGATGTAAGGAGAAGTCGCGTATCTCTTACTCGGAGAAACGGAGAGGATTTGCAACAAATGCCAGGCGCAAGAACTAGCGACGCGCGAGAGAGAAAATATGTGTTTAATATATAAATGTAAGAAAAGATATAATGATATAAAGAAAAAATATATTTGATATAATATATTATGTAGTAATATGTAAAAACTACTATTATTATTATATATTCGGAGTATCTCTCTCGTTTTGAGGTGTGTATGATCGGTAGATTAAGTGTATTTTCTTATCGATGAATTTCGTAACGTCTTTAGAAGAAATATCCTAGAATGATAATAAAAATCGATCTATTTATTCATCTATCTCAGAGAGTGTGTGACCCGACGCGTCGATTACGAAACCACGAGTTTTGATACGATCGCGCGATTTTTTCCGAATGCGTCCGGAAAATAATAATACACATACGAACGAGACAGGTTATATTATAGCGAGCGGAAAAAAGCATGTCGATGGTTATGGCGGCATACAAGAACACAGTGAACTGTTCCGTAACGATATCGCGCGATCGATATCGGCGGCTACAATCCGACGCTAATCGAAGCCGTTAAGACATTACAAGCGTGTTGATTTACACGGTGTTCGTCCAGCGTTAAACGAGAAATTCCGTCGGAGCCGATAATAACTGTTTCGATAAATTCCCACTTTTCTCTCTCTCTCTCTCTGGAAAGAAGAAGAGGGGAAAAGGAGAAAAAGAAATGTGTCTCGTAATGCGAAGAATATTTTGCAAATTCTACGAGATTATTCTAAAAATAAGTGAAAAATGAAGAGGAGAAAATGGAAAATGAAAGTTCACTCGCACCGTTACCCAACGGCCGTGCGGAATTGATTCATTAGCAATTACAAGCTAAACGGGTGGAAGGACGATAGATATCGATATGTAGCAGATATCGAGGTAGCAGCGTATTTCGGCCGATCGATAAGCCCCGCCGTCTAATTAGCGATATTAATTCGTCACGCGAAAGAGCCATTATACGACGCTGCGACGTCTCTCGCGCATTAACGGATTGCCAAAACCGGAAGTTTCGATAGCGGAAACGCCGCGTCGTTGTCTGTGTGCGAGCGACCCACTTCCTCCTCCGACGAAATCGAGAGTGTTCTGCGCGCGTGTCGTACACGGGTGGTGGTAGCCGAGTACACACAGCGACGGTGCGTGTGGGTGTCTGCGCGAAAGAGACCTGGTTATCGCGCACGGAGGAGCTCTATCGGGTGTGCCGACTCTCTCTTTCTCTTCCCTCCTTGTAACTCATCTGCGGGTGTCGTGACTTCACTTTTCGGTCGCCGTGTGAATTCTCAATCAAGACCCTCGGTTTAATTCATTCTTTACAATTGTCTCGCTCTTTCAGCCCGGCCACTTCGCTTACTTTTCCCACGTCGTTTTCACACTGCATAATTATTTGGAAAAAAATAAAATCGTGGAAGGAATACACTGAGAAATCCATTTAGCACAAGAATTCGGTTTGAGTCTTGTTTGGACATGGGCAAACAAATGTTTTGCTTGTGAGGACCAAAGTTTGATTATCTGAACCAAAGTCTTTATCGTTTCGGAGTATCAGAACTTTGGTTTCAGAGAAACAAGCTTTGGTTTCCGCAAACGAAACATTTGTTTGCCCATATCCAAACAGGAATTCTGTTTGAGTCAACTAAATGAGCATCTCGGTGTGTATCTCTTATTCATATCTTTTATTTATTTTTCTCTCACCAAAACGCGGTACCTCTTCCGAGATCAACGTCCGGAAAATGGCAGTTTTTCCTTTTCATCTCTTTTTAACGCGTTTATACTTGCTTCGATATTCCCGTATTGTCCTCTCTGCGGCGCGGAATTTGGACGATGACACCGTGAAATTCGGGGAGGCGGGCCGCGACCTATATTCGCATCGACCCCGTCGCCGCCGACACCGTGACGCTCGGCTTCCTCCTTTGAGAAGGAGGAAACGACGACGCGTCGCCCGTGACCCATTTTCCCGACTGAATGGCCTCCGTCGAGGAGCGGGCGTTCCCCATTGTCCCAGGGACGGTTTTCGCGAAGAGACAAGACGTGTATCCGAACGCAGCGCGTACGCCCACTTCCTTCGCCAGATGAGAAAACCGGCGAAAAGGGGCAGGAAGGGTAGACGGGACACAGTAAGTGGCGAGTTCTTAACGGCGGCGCGGTGCGAAACGGCACAGAAACGGGTGAGAATCGGGAATAGAAGACGACAGAGGAAAACGCGGACATCGCATCCCTCCTCTTGTAGCTTCCGCGTCACTTCAACGCGACGCGCGCTTGCTTCCGGTTCACAAAGATTTCCAATATCTTTTCGAAGTTTAATAAGGCCATATCTATCTAAAGAAAGGCATATTAAAATCAAGTACGTTTGATTTCAAATAGGAAGTTACGTGTTTTGATGGTGGGTACTTTATAATTTAGGCCTAGTTTTTCATTTTCTGATTAACTTGTGGTTTGGACTTAAGCTGATGGTAAATGTAAAAATTGTTTTTTATTCGTGGTTAATTATTAAACTTTAAAAGTTACCGCTACAAAATCATCAGTTTAATGATTAACCAAGAATAGAAAAGCATAATATTTGCATTATCATCGGGTATCTGATTCACAAGTTAACCAGAAAATAAAAAAACCAGACTTTGGTGACACAAGCATCGTTTTGTTCTTATTCCGTATTCAATGAGTAACAAAAATGGAATGATACCTGTGTCGACTTGTGTCAAACGAATAGCACCCAGTAACAGAGATGTTACTTCTCATCGTCGGATTTTAGTCTGGTGCCTATTTATTAGTTACACAAACCGAAATTCTCTCCATGTAATGTCGAATAAAATAAAAAAAGAGAAGGAGAGAGGGAATGGCGAAAAGTCAGCGCGAGGAAATAACTTCGCTCATATCGACGAGGCCTCGAGCGATAAATTGATAAAGCGCGGGCACGATTGAGCGAGGGAAACGGCCACTTACGCGCCTTCACGGCTCGTTTCTACGATTTGCGGAACAATAGCCGGGGGAATAACGGCTTAGCTTGCTGCGCGAAATGACGGAACGCCGCAAATTTGAAATAAAGACCGGCCTTCGTCGCGAACTTTACGTAGCGCCGAGAGACACATGTCGAGTATTACCGGTTCGAAATGAGAGAAAAGATCCGCTTTACTGCAACAATGTTCCGCGTCAAGGAAATAAAAGAAGCGACGCGGACGGGGGCGGGCACTGGGGGAGAGAAAGGGAAAGGCCACGAGAGAGACAGCGAGGGAGAGAGAGTGTGTGAGAGAGAGAGAGAGAGAGAGAGAGAGGAAAGAAAGCGAGTGGGAGCGCGCGTTTTTAAAGGGGTTCTCGACGCTCGAGTGAATTCTCCTTTCTCACGGGGGTGGGCAACCCTTCCCCTCTCATTAGGGCGTAAAATCGGGGCCCCGAGCGTCGGCGTGTACCGTTAGGCCGTGTACGTGTAGCGCCGCGAGAAACTGGGTTATCCCTCGGGACCATCGCGCACGGTGCCCGCCGCTCGTCCTAACGGTACCAGTTAGAATTTCAGGTACAAGGACGAGGGGTACAGCATCGGAGTACGCCACATGGTCCGTGAAGAGCCCTTAGATCTTATCTCCACAGATACACAGCTCCCCTTCCCCCTCATCTTCCCACGCCTCTGAATAAAAACGACCGTCCACGCAACGCGCTTTTTCCTCATCCCGTATAAAAAACGACGCTGCGACTCCTCGAGGTGGTAGACTTTTTCCGACTTTGTCTTTTTCTTTTTGTCTCTCTCTCTCTCTCTCTCTCTCTCTTGCTTGTCTTGCCTCATAGGGAACTCACGTTCCGCCAAGCAAACGAGGTAATCAACGCAGATATCCCCGGGGTAAACTGCAATTGTTCGACGATTAAAAGTTCGAGGCGAGGATTTGCAAGGATTCGTTATCGTTCTCTTGAGGACGAGGCGACAGAGGAAACCGTCCGACACACTTCGCGAGATGTCATGTTTATATTTGTGTTTTAGGAGGACGAAGCGCGAGCCTTTGTCTTCGTCGTCGCCGGTCGTCATTGTTCGCTTAGAGCTGTTCAACTCTTTGGCTCCCTTCTCATTTGCATGGTACCAATAATGGTCTTGCCGTTTAATTCGCGATTAATTGGTGGGACGAGTTCTCCCGTTTTTTATCGGACTCTTGAGTAAGAAGCGTGTTTCCTTACAAAATACAAATATCGCTCCTTCCTTCGAACGAAGGGGATATTGCGAGTGACATTACGGATCTGCGTTTATACCCTGATCTACGTCAATTGCTCCTCGCTTGCGACAGAAAGTAAAAAAAAAAAGAAAAAAACGCTATCGACCTCTCCTCCAGTTCGAAACAACGAGCCGTCCGAAAGAGATCAGTGAAACATCTCGAGTGTTCTCGAATGGAACCAGGCAATTTTATCCAAATATTGCATCAAAGTTTTGCTTTCTATCGAATATAATTATTGGAATTAAAACACGAGAAATCTCGGATCGCTTATATAAAATGATGTAACTTGGAAAAATTCAAGCGTTACACGCGCGACCTTTTCTCGCCTCCTCCCACGAGTGATCGTCGGACTCAATCATTCTCTGTCTTTCTCTCTATCTTTTTCAAAGACGCAAGAAAACCTACCCCCTCCACCTGAAAAATTTCATTTCATCGGCAGGCACAATTAACCGAGCTGAAGACGGATGACAAAGTCGAGACCATCTAAAGTCCAAGTTGTTTCTCGCGCAGGACACGGTTACGTAAACTAACGGCGAAGGAATCTAATTTCTTCATTGCGCAACTCCCTCGGAGTGCCGAGAGTGCCCCCGCCGCCTTCGTGCCGCGTAATATTTCGCGAACTTTCTTTTTTCTGCCGCTCCCCTCGCGCCGATCGACCGCGTTCTTCCCGCTATGCAAATGAACGGAGAGCGAATCGCGCGACAATTTGCCGAAAAGGTCACTGGCCAGATCGCGTATTGCCGGTCGAGGTCCGTTAATTCACGCGCGAACGAGGAGCCAGAGGAGTAGGAGGAGGAGAGAGCGGAAGGATGTCAAGGACGGACGCACCGGGAACGACGACAACGTCGACGTCGACACGACGACGACGACGATGACGATGCATCGTCCTCACCCGAGACGGAGGAGGGCAGGCAGGGGGAGACTCGAATGCCGAGCGATTGTGTTCGCTTCGATTGGAAAATGGTACTCCCATTGCTGCGCAAATGCAGAGAGGATCCCGGCTACATTGTGCAGCGCTCTCGCCGCACGTAACACACAGCCGCCCCGTATAAAACGCGCGTATTACATAATGTTAATCGTGCCGCGGCACCATCGCCGTCGGCCTCCGCGCGATGATATAATAACGCACGCCGGGCACGAGCTCGTCATGATCTCTCTCTCTCTCTCTCTCTCTCTCTCTCAGTATCATCGGCCGTTAAATTTTACTGCCTGTCAAGTCGTCGTCGTCATCATCGTCACTCGGTCGTGCGCGTCGTCACTCTGACGCGCGAGCGGGCCGGGCGAACGCGAATCGAGGTAAATGAGCGGGTCAATCGTGACGATGCGCGAGGTAATTGTGACAGTGGGCCATGGTTAGGTGTAATATTTCTCCGCCGGCGACGATAATCGAGTCATCGTAAAGCGTCATCGCGGAACGATAACTATCTGCAGGTACTAATCGTCCGCTATTTTGTGCAATAAGATAATAACGCGATAACGAGCGAGCGTCGGGGAGAGATTACCCGCGTGTCGCCGGCGATATTAAAAACACTCGTAACAACGTTTATTGAAATAGCAAGAGCGATAGCGATTTTGCATTATCTTCCGCGAGGAAGAAAGAGAGAGAAAGCGTTATTTGTTATGCGGAATTGATATCTCTAAAGCGCCTTAGTACAAGAATTATTCTCGAAATATAATGTACATTGAGAGACCTATTTAGTTGGATCAAACAAAATGTTTGATGCGGACAAGGAAATGTTTCGCTTCCGAAAATTTGGTTCGCTGAACCAAAGGTTTGGTTCCCCGGAATGAGAGCATTTTCATTTTCGTTTCGGAGAATCAAACTTTTGTTCCCACGAAACATTTCTTTGCCCATGTCCAAATACAAATTTCGTTTGAATCAACTAAATAGGTTTCTCAAAGTAGGCAGACGACTAATCCAAAATAAGTCTAAAAATCTCAGTCTAAAACCAAGATAGTATTTTGATTGTTGCCTTCTAAATGTTGTACGAATGTTATGTGTCGCCTGTTTAAAGTATCGGGAAAATATGCGTAGAAACATATAAACATAAATATTAAGAAAGAAAGAAAGAGAGGAGAAGAGCTCACGCGAACATATATATAAATAAATTCGTCATGGCTCTTGCATTTTCATTTCTTCGAGTGTGAAGAGTACCGTCTCTCTCTCTCTCTCTCTCTCGCACTTCTCCGTCCACGCAACGCGAGCTCGACTCGCTGAAGGATCAAGGATTTAAGGATCCAGCGGCGCCCGTCCAAGTTACGGTTTTCACGGCTCGCTAAGCCTGCTCGCCCGCCCGCAGCTGCGTCGCGCGACGAGCAAGAATGCATCCGACGACCCTTTACGCCACCCCCTCTCGTCGTCATCCCCCTGTCGGCTCCAAGAAACCGAACAAAAAGCGCGAACCCGATTACACACACACGACTCGCCCGCCGTGAGGAGGCGGACTGTGAGGGGAGCGGACGAGGGAGAGGGAGACACTACACCCTACGCTTCGTTGCTATAATGGTCTAGGTAGCTCTAGCATAGGCTCGCCTAGCCCACAACACGCTCTACTATGTAGGTCAGGGCTGATGCATTCAGCGACGCGCGCTGCTCTTCCTCTATGCAGCGCCATTCTCGCGCACCTACGACGCACACGATTCCCGTCTCTCTCTCTCTCTTCGTCGCCGCGTACGAGTCTAACGGGTGTACTATTTGAACTAGTCGGCTGGGAGAAGCGAGCGGCGAAGAGGGAAGGAGAGAGGAGGTCGCGGGAGAAGATTCGGAGGAGGCGAAGAACGCTGTCTCGTGCAACAACGAGCGCAACATAGGAGGAAGAACGTGCGTTTCCGTGGCGATGAGGATGCCGACAGGACGATGCTCCTTCGCTGCAGCGAAGGAAGATCTTCCCGTCGAGATTGCGGTGCGTCGTCGATCCTCTTTCTTCGTGAATTCTCTCTCTCTCTCTTTCTGTCTCTCTCTCTCTCTCTCTCTCTCTGTCTCTCTGTCTGTCTAGCTCGTTCGAATTTCAAGAAATTCAGCTAGAACGATTTTTTTACTTGAAAGTTTAAGGAAATGCCAAAGTCGATGATGAGTTCGATAAATATTGATAAAACAGAAGATATTTTCAAAATGTTATATAAACACTGATGGTCACGGTCTTTTTATATCCTTCCGTATTCTTTTTATATTTCTCGTATATATGTAAAACTTACGTAAATGTAAATGCGATATAAATGTAAGTGCGGTGATTGTACGTTATTCTATCTTGCCGTATCTATCAGAAAATCTAACGGAAATATATAAAAAATCTTCTGCAAATTTTTCGTACCTTGTCAAGTTTTTGAATTTCATCGAAAAGATATAAAAATATTCATTGAAATTTTCCTGATTGGATCATTGGACATATTCGGTACGTGAAAACAAGCTGCAGAATTTCTGTATCAGGTAAATATTTACGCTAGTTGACACAGCTAGAGTCGTTTAGAAATTTTTCATCATTTTCGCCGCGTACTGAGCAATGCTCCGAACCATTTTAGCTGCGTATTTCCACCGTATAAAAAATATTTACAATCCTGTGCAACCGATAAGACGTA
Organism: Dinoponera quadriceps; assembly: GCF_001313825.1. Classification (NCBI taxonomy): domain Eukaryota; kingdom Metazoa; phylum Arthropoda; class Insecta; order Hymenoptera; family Formicidae; genus Dinoponera; species Dinoponera quadriceps. Next base: position 1,297,338 of record NW_014554384.1, read on the forward strand.
AGCTTGGCAGAAAAAAGTCAAAATTCCGTCGATAAAGTTTTCAAGTAATGTAGCATTCCTCTCAAACGAAGATCAAAGCGAAATCTGCGTGGGAAGTAATAAACGTCAGTGTTTAGGAATTAAAAAAATTTACTTATTCTCTTGATCAATCAGCGGCGGCAAATATGCGCTTCACAATGGCCGGCGCCGTGAAAAGCAGATTTTTCGCTGGCGGAACAAAAGTGCCACGCGTACAATTGAAATTTTGCGCCAATATTCCATATTCCCTGTCGATTCACCGACACGTGAAATCTTATTTTAGTGAGCGCGCGCTTTTATAAATCGCGAGTTTGCCTCACGGTGAATTCCCACCTGTAATTTTCGGTAAATTAATTCCCGACGCTGATTAATTAAAAATCCTTTCATAACAATTCCACGTGCGCTCGTTCGCTCGCTCGCGCCCGCGCGCGCCGGTGGCGGATATCGCAGCCGGTTTTGTGCAAAAAAAAAAGAAAGAAAAAATAGAGCACAGATCCGCGCAAAATACGATCGCGCGTTCGATTCGTCTCGAGCACCGACACGATATTATTTCGCTATCGACCCGCCGACGTGCAAAATTTGATGCGCGCTGGAAATTAATTGCGCGCGGCCATCGGCTGATTATTTTCGAGTCGTGATTGCAGCCGCTAGTTGGTAATTAATGCGGCCGCTCGGGGAAGATATCGATCGCTCTACAGGGTGTCCCCCCGAAGCGGCCGATAGCGCCGTTAATTAGCCGGCTACGCGTAAGCACGCACACACACACACACACACACACACACGAGACATCGATCGCGATCGGCGGCGCGTCCGATCTCGGATCGACCCGCGAATCGGCCGATCGATGCAGCGAGATGCATCCCGAGGGGTAGAATGCGGCGATACGCATCTCCCAAGGGCTCGCGATATTATCGTCGTCCGGTCGTTCCGCCGGGTACGTCGACATCGTCGTCGTCGTCGAGCGTTTACTTCGCGGTTTCTCGCCGCGATTGCTCGCGTTTTCCGCCCCGGGCGGCCGATGAATAGGACGGACGCGGCCACTCGGCCGCGATAAGAATCGCGCGGATCGATCCTCGCCCGTGCGATCGGTATCGCCGCGTATCACGTGACGACGATGCGCGCCGTATATCACACGCGTAATGCAAATCGCGCGCCTCCGAGTAAGCTGGCCGTAATGAATGGGTCTTGCGCGGCCCGATTGGTCGCTCGTCTCCCGTGCGAGCGCGCGAACTCCGGCAACTCGATTCCACCGCTGCCAATCACCGGGACGGAAAACGCGAAATAGTGGCTGCTTCTTGGCAGAAAAGGTCTCTCGGGCATGAAAATAGTGACCGAAAGTGACGTTTCCGGTCAAATACCGAGGCTGACTAAAGCCATTTGAGCAAGGAAGTAACATTTTATCTTACCGGGTTTATCTTTGGATAAACTTAACACGCAGCGAGTTCTTTTCATAATACGGCTCGAAAGTCCGTAACAAGGGGGAACCAAGAGCCATGATTGATGCAAGCACGTTTTCGGAGCAGCTTTATTAGAGAAACGGCAGAAAACTGTATATAGAATGTCCATAAATTTACAAATACAATTCAGGGAGAAAAGCGATTAAAGTTACCCGTTTTGGACGATGGTGAATTTTTTTCCAGTGACTTGTCAAGAAAAAGTGACAAAAAGTGACTGAATGGCAGGGCTGCTATTGTTTTGCGAAGGTATCCAGGCAGAACAAATGTCCAAAAGATGTCTTAAAGACATCTGAAGGACGTTCTATTTTTTTATATCTTTCAGAGATCTTTAAGAGGTCTTTCAGATATTTATTCTGAGTGGGAACGGCGGGGACGCACACTTGACGCGTACAAAGCGTTTCCGCGACTCGTAGAGAAGTCTTCTTCGATAATTCGAGATAGATTGTTTATCGACAGAAGTGCAATCCAAACGTACGTATACATGTGTGTGTGTGCGCGCGCGCGCGTTCTTCGATTCTTGTAACGTGTAAAATCTTGATAACCGGATCTAAAGTTGAGAGAGACGAATTAAAAATGTGTCGAAATGAAATTTTAGCGCGACTGACGGGAGGGTCTTAAAGGAGATGTCGTTCGAAAAAGGACGTAGGAAAGACGATATTAACGCAGAAATTTAATTTGAGACTCCCCATACCTTTTGTAATGATTTAACGTCGAGAAATATTAAATTGGGTAGAACCGTGAGATGTGCAGCACCGTATTGCGGAGCACCCGTTTTATACGTGTGCATGCAGTATATTCCGAATATCCCACGTTCCCAAAACGTTTTTACGGCTTCCTCCGCGCGAGTATCGAATTTCAATGATTCGAGAGGCGTAAAGAGTAGACGGTCGCTCGGTCGGACGTATGCGAAGCGTCCCGTTTCTCGAACGACACACACACACACACACACAAACAGCATAAAATTTAAGCTTTAACATTCCCCCGTGTTTCCATCTTGTAGAGATGGAAATAAAAAAGCTATCAATCTCAAGATTCGACCATGAATCTCGGACGTAATACTACTCTAAATTCGTGAGTACGCCTTCTCATCGCATTTGGCTTTCCTTCTATGCGAACAGTTTCGCACTTAAAGTGAGAGAAAAAGACGCCGGACGGACGACAAGGATGCTAACAGCATCTCGTTTCTCTCGGAGAGGCTCACGGCTGCGTTTACAAAAACCATCATTACATCGGTGCGACAAAAGAATCGCGCTCAAGCCGCCCGAGGAACACAGAGCCCCGTCCCGAAAAACGAACCTTTTACCTGTAGCTTTAAAAGACCGCAGCTATCATGCAGCCTTTTCACGGAAACACCAGTCGTGTCCCGGGGCGCAACGAACCGCCCTTATTGTCATCGTCTGAACTCTCTTTCCCTTCTTTGAGACCGTCGTGCAAAACGTAGCAGCGCGTGCCAAGCTCGTGGCGCGACCTCGTAACCGGGACACCCGGTAGACGAAGGTAAGCGTCGCCGTGCCAACGTTCCAATAACCACCCGAGAGCGCAAGGACAGACTACCCCAGTTTTCCTATTGCGACCGCCTACGGCACGTCGTCCTTCACCCCCTCCGCGCTCGCTCTCTCGTCGCCCTGCCACCACCGCCCCTGCCCTCCTTGCGCGCCCTCCCCGCCGTCCCGACCCCCGCCGCTCCTATTCTCGTGGGCACACTCTCTTCCGGGCCGATCGGCGTGGAAAATGCCGCGGGAAATCGATCTCGGCCGGACGGACGGAGTGGAAATTCGTGAGGCGTGAGACCGCTCCGGGGTAAAAGGGTGGACCGAGAAAAGGGCGAGCGAGGGTGTTCATCGTCCCCCTTCTTGGTCAAAGACGCGGGAAGAAGTTCTTGGTTTCAAGGAGGAGAGAAAAAAAGGCGCCGGCTCGGTCGACGCGTTGCCTTTCCCTCGGGGGTTCTATTTAAAAAAAAAAAAAATCTTCGCGCCAAGACGGCAAAGACAGTGGCCGCTGACGCTACCGTTGGAAAGGATGATGAAGAGGACTGGAAGAAGATGCGGACAGGAGAGTTCGAGAGACCGACTCGGGAAGAAAGCCGGCGAGGAGGCGGGAAAAAGCGGTCACGGGGAATCACGGAGAATCACGTAGGCTCGCGGCGAGAACAGCTTTTTCGGCGAGCTACGGGCAGCGAGAAAGAGAGAGGGGAAGAATGAGAGAGAGAGAGAGAGAGAGAGAGAGAGAGAGAGAAGGTATGAAAAAAGGGGAGAAAGTTCGGAGGGTGAACTTTTCTCTCCTTTTCCACGAACGAACGAGGGCGGTGCGAGGGAAATTAAGCGTGCGGAGACGACGGTCGCGGGAGGGTCCGGATGTAGGTCAGTTTCGCCGCGAACGCATTCGGGGATAATTTTAAATCGGACGCGCGCGCGACACCTGAGGAGCAGCGGCGCGCGCCCGATATCGAACATCTTCTTGAGCGTCTCTCCTCTCTCGCTCTCGTGATTCAAGGGCTGAATCGACATTGTTATTTTTTACGGTTGGGAGAACTTCAACGCACGCGTCGCGCAGCTCGCACGGTGGCAGGTTGATTTACATCGCGCTTGTACGCCGTTCGTGCGTTGCAAATCCAAGTGTGTTATTTTTCAACCGAAGCTTTTCTTACACACTTCTCGCCTTTTTAATGCGATTCTAAATACATCACTGAACGTTTTTACGATTAAACGATTAAATACCATAACGGCAAGAAACGTATAAAAAGAGCTTCGGTAAAATGCGCGCAGGAAGGAAAAAGTTTAGTTGAATCTACCGGGCAGTGGACAAACCAAACGCGTTTTGGTCGAGGGAAACAGAATTTCCGATTCTTACGAGTGCAAATTTGATTCTTATTACCAGAATCTCTCTTCTCATGGCGCGGATTTGATTTGATTTTAACGAGAAATTTGGTTTCCCTCGACCGGAACGCGCGTCCTTCCCTCGTTACAAACTTTCCTTTCATGCGTCATTTTTAAACGTTTATACGCGTAAAAATAACACTCGGATTTGCGGTGTGTGCGCGCGACGACCGATAGGCACCGGTCATTATCGCGATGCACAAGTGCCGACGGCCGGTTTCAGCGCACACGGGCGTGTGTTAATAATCTTAATTGATAAGCCAGGTGATGTATAGCGCGATGATTTTTCCGATGAGATCCGGCGATCTCTCGAAAGTTATCTCGCGCGCGTGCTCACGCACGTGCGTAAACGAGTGTAAATTCTCGGCTTTCAATTTTCAACTTTCCACGCTCACCCAACAGCAGCAGCAACAGCAGCAGCCGCTGTGCGCGCCGTTTTGCGCCGTCAGCTTTCATCTCGCAAGTCATAACGTTGACTTTCAAATCTCAACACGCTACTCGCGCGCACCTCGCATTATCGTCGCACGCGAATAAAGACTTGATTAAGAACGTGCGAGATCTATGCGAGATGCACCTTTCACTATGCGTACTTTACTTTTTTACCACACCGCGAAATATATAATTCTACGATGTATTAATATAAGTGCGCGCGATCTCATCGTTAACCCTGACTGAGGAAAGAAGCGGATGGACCGACAAAATCGACGGTCACTCTCATTAATACTATCGCGCCTTCTGGGCAAATCACACGTTAAGACGCAACGATATATTGCGTTGATGGTCGCTGACTAAATCGTAATCGTTGATTCAATTGATAATCAGCATTGCCATCCGGCCACCGGAATACAAATAATAAAATAATGACTGCTTCTTGGCAGAAAAGGTGACAGAAAATGACCTTTCGGGCATCAAACACGATGGCAAAAAGTGACTTATTTCGTCAAATTCTGAGAGTAACCAAGGCCACTTAAACAGAAACGTAACAATTCCTCTTATCTTTCCAGGGATTTATTTTTGGATAAATTAATGTATAAATATAATACAAATTAATACAGTGAGCTCTCTCTTTTCATAGGTTCGCAAGTTCACAAGGAAAGACCGAGCGCATGAACGATACAAGTACGCTTTCGCAGTTTTATTAAGAGAGATCGGCAAAAAATATAGAGAATACCCATATTTTAGAACGATATTTTTTAATGACAGTTCAAGAAAAAAAAGGGGGACCTACTGTGACTCATTTTGGATAATAGCGAGTTTTTAGTGACTCGTCAAGAAAAAGTTGAGTGACTGGATGGCGATGTTGTTGACAACTCTGTAATAATGTATTCAGCAGTCTGAACATTGTGTTCGAAAACATTCTGCGGAATGCATTTTAGTGCGCACGAACGACACCTGTCATCCGCGCGAGCGGGGGTTAAGCCTGCGAAAGCAACGTTTCGAATTTCGGCTGAAAACTCTGCGGAGACGCGCGACCTCGGTTGTCGCCGATCCTCGAGAACGAATCTCGTATTCTCGGCGACGCGGCGCCCGAGGTAGAACACAAGCTCCGTCTAGGATTCGTAGAGGAGATAAGAGGAAAAAGGGGAAAGCGCGGAGGAGGAGGAGGAGCAGGCCGCTTACGGGGTGCGCGCAGACAGGAAGCGAGTCCTTCCTTTCTCGGCGGGCCAATATCCTGAATCACAATGAGCCCGTGCGCTTCCTCGAACCATTAGCTATTTAAATACAAGCGCCGCCGGTCATTCCGCCTTCGCCGTCCGTTTCACGGCGCTTCGTTCTAACGACGATCGCGGTCGCGCCTGCGACCGACGTCCGGACCGGTAAACGTTTAATCGCCGTCGAATCGAACGTTTCTCCCCTCCAGGTCCCCCCCTCCGACGGCTCGTCTCCGTTTTCAGGAATGCAGCGAGCGTCGCTACCGGTATTTTTCTCGTGGACTTTCTTTCGTGGAAGAGCGCGATTTTCTCGGAGTAGGAGCGATCTCGGCGTAGCGTCGCGTTTCAACGTTGAATTTCACGGTTCGAAGGAATTATTATTTTTTTAATACTCATCAATATATATATATACGGAATATTTATCGACACGACGAGTTTGATTCCGCCGCGGAGCGACGATCACAGGTGAGGAGGCTTAATGAATGAAAGCAGGAAGAGGCCTCGATTATCGGACGGTTTCTTGTTGCTTTCATTCATCAGGGATCTCCGCGGTGGCCGCTGCTCTCCTTCGCTCGAGGGTCGGCCGGCGGAATAACGAAATCATCAATCAGCGACGTCGACGTCGTGCGAGGAAAATAACGAAATCCCCGGCGTTTTTATACATAATAACCGGAGGAGATGATCCGCGAGCGCGAGCTAGGACGCGCGCGCGACTCAACAAACGAGGCGACAAACGAGCGTCCCTCGACGTCTCTCATCAGAGCGCTCTCGAGACCGTGCCCTCAGGTTAACGACATCATCGGGCGATCCTCAGGGCGTGTCCAGACTCGTTTTCCTTTTTTTCTTCCTCCTCTCTTCCGCCGCGACCCAAGATTGGAGAGAAAGGTATGACAAGGTGGAAAAGAAGAAGATGAGAGAAAGACAGAGAGAGAGAGAGAGAGAGAGGGAGCAACCCTCGTGCAGTCGCTGATTAACCCTACAGTGGCACGCCGATCGACAGACCTCGCTTTTCCCCCAGGAGGCGATCGAAGCGTCTTCATTTCCTGATTAACTCGCCGAGCCGCGGTTACAACCGAGAGAGAAGGAAAGAGAGAAAGGGAGCTGAAGGAGAGCGACCGGAAGTAATCCGTCTTCCTCTCCGGGGACTCTCGCGAGCGAGATGAAGGGAGACGGACAGAGCGAGGAAGGCGAGGGGAGAAGAGCCAAAGGAACGTTAAGAAAGAGCGAGCGAGCGAGAAGAACACTGGCTCGAATTCGCTTCGAGTGATTTAAAGGCTGGAATTATCCTTTCCTCCCGCTCCGCCAGCCTCTCTTTCTCGCCTCCTGCCATTACGCGCCTTATCCTCCCCTCCCCTCCTCCTCCTCCACCGTCCCCTATATCGAATCCTTCGCGTCGCGGCAACTGCGATCATCCTGTCCGCGACTGCAATCACGCTTCTTAACGGCCATGATAATCGGCCAATTCTGCCGTGCCGGATCCTCGGCGATACTTGTTTCGCGGAGAGGATAAAGGAGTGTAAACGAAGCGGCTGATCGGCCGGGAGAGCCCGTGCGCGCGCGTAATAATAACGCGCGCATTAATATGCGAAGCATCGTCAGCCGGCGGGATCGTTACGCATTTGTGGAACTTTATCGAGGAAAACTCGGCGCGCGACCGTGGCGGTTCAACGGAACGATTTTGAAATCAAGACCGCTTCTAACGCATCCATCATCCACGCATGCACTGTTTCGCACTGTACCGACATCGGGAGTTCGTTAAATGCGATATAGAAACTCGAGCAAGTGCGAATAATAGTAACAAACGAAGTAGCGATAAATTTTAATTGTTAAAGAAATAGTGACGAATTTCAATATCGGGTATTGGAATACTCGGGGTGAGAAATCTCGCGAGTAACATCGCGATGAAAAAGAAAAAGCGTTATGTTCAAGTTAATATTTGCTAAGGAGTATTGGATTAATGATTAATCATTTTGATCGCGCAATTTACTTTCGTCTCGATCATTCGTGTCAATTCAATTTCGTGAACTTCCCGAGCCGAAAACCTACGGGGTTTCCTCCTACGTGTCTTTTTATTTCGCCGAGGGGTCCGCAGCTACGGCACGTAAAATTTCCACAGCTACCTGCTGGCACCTGCTGTTTGGTACCTATGTAGGAAGGTATGTGTGGAATTTAAATAATGTCTACAGTGTTTAGCTAAGAACCTAGCATAGTATACAATGCTTACAAAGAAATCTACGGGAAATATTTATCCTGTCGGGTCATTCGGGGCATTCAATGGCGTTACAATAGTGCTGTCAATATAATCTGATAGGTTCTGTACCCAAATTTCCAGGTTGTTGTTCGGCTACCGCCAGAAAGAATACCGGACATTGGGATACTCGGAACTGGAAATCGCGAAGTGATATCGCAATGAAAGAAAAACAGCGCTACATTCAAGCGGAATAATCGCTCTAACGTTTCTAAGCAAACATTTACTTGAAGATAGCACTTTTTCCTTTCAGTGCGGCGAAAAAGTGTGTTTGTGTTCAAAAAGGTCCTGACATTTTTGTGTTGCTTTAACAACATCGATATATTAATTCAGCATATATTTGCGCTTTAACTTTAATTTGGACTCATATTCTTCATGTTAAAGTAACGGAAAAACTTCGATGGATTCTGTTTTTTAACACAACATTTTCTATTGTGAGCGCGGGACGATACCTGTCCGCCACCTGCTTTTATTTAACTTTATTATTGATTATCAGTAGCAACTGACTTTGTCGCATCAGCTGATTGCGTCTGCTGCCTCTTTCGATACTTGGAATATCTTTCCATACCGTATTGAATATTCCTCAGAAAAGTTTCATATAGCGAACGCCGCACGTCTGGTGGACCAGCCGAAGTCTCGAATCTGTTGTGTCGCTATTGCTACGGCAAGCACTTTCGTAATTCGCACCGGGGGGGACCGCCGATTCGTAATTTCACTTTATCTGATTACGTGGCCGACTTATCGCTCGAGTACCTCTGGCGCGATAAAGTAACGACCGGGCATCCATTTCTTCCTCGTCTCTTTTCTCCGCGTGTTGGCACACTTCTTCTGCAGGCGCGTGCGTGCGATAACGACTTTATCTGATAACGCGTTACAATTCGGCACTACGGCGAATCGGGACGATGATTGTTGTTGACCAGAGTTCGCTAACCAGAGCAGGAAGTACACGATGACTTTCGCGGAAGTTGCCGAGACGACCTCGAGCGGCAAGCGATTAGTGCTTTGCGTGCACTCGGAGAATCGGAATTACTCAGCGTACTGCATATAATTATTTTATTCTACGATGACTTTGCAAATTTTCACACAATGAGATTGTAGTTTTTATTCCATAAACATTAATTAAAAAGGGAGAGGAAAAAGCGTGTGCGAGCATCAAAGTCTAATTGGAGAGAGAATTAATTAATGAATGCGTGTATGTGTAAGAGGGAACAAGAAAGAGAAGATGAAGGAAATAAACTATGACGATTAGGGGAAATGTGTGTAGACGTTACACCGTTTAAAAGATAAAAGTAGAAAATGTCGTAATAAAAAAGACCGAGGAGAATGTGTTAGTTTTATAAACATTATTTTCTCATGATTTTATCGTTTCTGAATTTTCGAGGCTGAATATCTCGACAACTTAAGTAAGCTTCTGCGACAGTTCTAAGAGAGCTAGAGTTTCAGTCAACGGAATAAAAAGACCGTAATTAACTCGTAAAGATCAACTCAAACTTAAGCGATGAAAAGCTTTTCGCGTACTATCGTGCGCGTATCTCAAAAAAATATCGCCCTCCTTATTAAATATAATTCTGTCCGCTTCGCGAATTCGCCGAAATTTCTGTAGGCGGAATAATGCGCGACGAGCCTGTAAACGCGACCTATGCGTGCGCAAGAGACAAATAAATTTCCAATGGGCGGAATTTGTGCGAGGGTGAACAGGAAGTGGCCGCGCGCATTACCGGTGAGTTGTACCGGATGTCATCGAAGCTACTGTACGGTGAACACAAATTTATAATTCACACACGACTCATATCTCGCCTCTAGAATTATCTTTCAATTTATCGACTAATTTATCTGAAAGTTGTCTCGTCTCTTCGTGAGATTTTCAGAACATTTTCTTTCTTCTCGGTATTCTATTTTGATCGACAAATTCCGGAAAGTACCTCGTATTTTATAAACTAAAAGGGCGCATTCCATCGAGTGATCGTTGTTTTCATTAAGATGAGAGGAAAGGTTTCGAGACGGTTATCGTCTTTTATATAGATTCCGATCTTTGTATCCTACACAGGACGACGAGAATGTGTTCGGAACGTGCATTCCAAACGCTTTTCGAAACGAAACACGCATGTTTTCTTTTTCTTTTCTTTTTATGGCTCAATCGCTTGATACATATGCAAGTGGACGCACGATAACGCAGAACTTCCTGGGATCGGTCTATTATGCCACGTGTGAGCACGATTATCATCGTTTGTACCACTAATCGTGCCTCTGTAAAGCAAGTGGAGCGATGAGAGACACCGATGATTAGATCGACGAATCCTGCCCTCTTATCTTCGTGTTATTTCCCTCTTCGTGCTAGCTTCTCTCGCTTTCTCGAACAGATTCTTTCTCACATTCTCTTTCTTTCATCTTGTGCGGTACAGATCGGGTCAGATAGAAATAGTGCTTCCGAAGCAGAGCAAATCTAATATACTCTTGAAAATTAAAGTAAAATTGAAAATAAACTCGCTAATAAATCGCAAATATGTCAATCAAGAAAATATGTCGATATCGTAATGTAATATGATTACCAGAATCGCAATTTTGATTCTATAATAATTGCAAATTCCGTCAAATTTAAAAGACCAATGAAGAATTTCGAAATCATATTGTACAAGTTATTGTTCTATCTTAATAATACAAACGACTTACTGTCATTTTCTCCATATATATTGAATTTTGAAAAAAGACTTTCCAGAATTATTTAATATTCGATTACCTCAATATTTTATTTTAATTTTTAATTCCAGTCGGCAATGAATTAATTATATCATTTATTCAATTGCAAATAAAGTATGTGAGATGTCAATGAATATTAAATAATCTAATAAAAATTAATGGGTAAATTGGTAAAAGCAACAAACTTTTATTCTCATAATCTCTCTTTTTTTCTTCTGGCGTTAAAAATCTCGATGAGAGCTCTTAAAATAACTGATAATGGAGAGGCCATAAAGGTACAGATAATAGTAACGCATTCAATAACGCTGTTTATCAATAGAGATTTCAATTTAGACTCAATACAAAACAAAATTACACAGAAATGAAAAGAAGTATTGGCACATATAAACAAAACTTGGCACTCGTGGCCCAATTAGCATTATTAGATACAAAAATCAGCATTTGCGAGATTTACATTAAATTATAAAGTTGAATTCATATTTGTGAATTATTTCAGATCTCTTGAGAGATCGAGATCGTAAATAAATACAAATTGATATTCATGTTATTTGGCTGTTTGGATGAATGTTTTGTATAAAATGATATAATAAATGCAGATACGGGGATTCATGAATAATAATTATTTGTCAAATTATGACAAACCATGAATGCCGGCTTAAATTGCGACCCGAATATTTCTTTATTTTCGGTGAGCTCGTCTTAAATATCTATTAAAAACAAAAATCTCTTGTATAATAAATAATTTGACATATCTTGGAAATATGTGATGTACCGCGTTCCTGCGTCCTCCGCCCTGACTGTTCGCCCCAGCATCTTGACTGCTCCATCCTGACTGACACTGACTGACGCAATATTGACACTCACATAGATACGATTTAATCAAAGTTACATATATTAAATAACGCGATATCGACAAGATTGACGTCTGATTAAGAATTTAAGAGCCGATAGAATATTTTAATCACCCGAAAGATAAATAACGTACTGATATACATAATCCATGATATGTGTCGGCTCTAAATTTAACGAATACTCGCGACGAGCGAAAGTCTATTTAATCCTCTTGGAGGTCCGGGATGTTACGATTATTCGACGTTCAATGACGAGCGGCGACACGATTGGCGATTAATGGAAGGGGATAAATTTACTTTTCTTGCAAAAGAAAACTGCTCTAGTACTCTCTCGCGCGTATTCCACACTTTTCCGTGACCGAGCGTTACATCACATTTTATGCAAAATACTTAATCGGCTCTTGGAAATATTTAATCGAACTTTCGACGACATCGCGTTAATTAACACGCGTTTTTCTGACTAAATTTTATATCTACATGAGTGTCACTGCCACAAGCTGGCAACCGGAGCACCGTGACGGAGCAGCTAGTAGCAGAATGCTGCATCGGAAAGCTAAGACGGAGGATATAAGACGCCAAAGCGATACATCATATATTTCCAGATGTATCAAACGGCACGGTAAATGCCGCACCGAAAAAAAAAATATATATATATATAAATATATATCATATATAAACATTTCTCACGCCGAGAAAAATTGATAATAAAGAAACAACATTTTTTGTATATATTATTTTTTTTATATACCTATCATACATATGAAAATAATTGAATATTAAATAATTCTGAAATCCTATTCTTAGGACAGTTTTCTTCGACATGGAAAAAATGGCATTAAGTAACCACTTACTTTGCATCAAAGTAGGGCAACAGCCTGTGTAATTATTGTACTTCGGGATTCTCCGTTGGCTTTTCAAGTTCGGTGAAATTTGCGGAATTAATCAAACCCCCCATCCTGATCGCGACTGTTTAAGAACAATGTGACCAGCGATAAGCAAAATAAGAATGAAATGGAAAGCAAGGTCCGAAGAAAACGACCGACCCTGATCGTCGATTTGCAGAGACCGGAACAATAGCCGGGCGCGAACGCGCACGTAGCGCTCGTAGTAACTACTTCGAACAATTTAAGTGTTAAGGCTATTGCGCGCCGGCCTGTTTGCGTCCCGTCGAAAAGTTATCGTTCTCTCACTTTCGAAACGAGAACGTTCCGCGCAAAGCTCTCCCACGAGATACGCGAAGATCTCTCTCGCTGTGCGCGACGCCGGCTGCTGCTTCCTTTATCGCCCTTTTCGACTCGCGCGCGCGACCTTCGAATTATTTATTAAAATTATTTTTATTTTTAACGAGAGAAACAGAGCGAGGAGAGCGCGAGAGATATGATAAGGATCCAGAAACATCGCCAGAGATTCGGAACTGTTATTTTTCTGCCCGGCATTGTTTACAAAGCGATATAACCGGTGGAGGCGAGAGGAGCGGCACCGAACCTCGGAGCGTAATCATCGGCCGACAGATCGAACAACTATACACGAGCGATACGCAAGGCTTTAATTTCGTTGGGGTTGGGGCAGGTCACATGGTATTATCTGGCCGGGTGCGCGTACGGGACAGGAGAGGGAAGGAGGGAAGGAGAGAAAAAGAGAAAGCGAAAGTGAGAGAGAGAGAGGAGGCGGGTCTCGCTGTGTGATAACGATTGCGATGCCGATTGCGCGAGAAACGGGCCGGCGAATATCTCGATTCCGCTGCTGTTTCGCGAGACGACCTTCGGCGAAGTAGCTTGCGTAATATTCTTATCGGCCGAAATTACGCATTGGCCCGACGCGCGTGCATGTGTGTGTGCGCACCTTGGATCATACGTGTAAGAGTATGTGCAAACGCGTCGAGTCTCGCTCGACGAAACATGTCGTAATTTTTCTCGCGTCAGTCGGACTCGCTACCGGAAACGCGATATCGAAAAGAAAGCGAGATACGAGAGAGAGAGAGAGAGAGAGAGAGAGAGGACGGAGGGACTATGTTTTATACACGGAAAAAAAGTAGTTGAATTTACCAGACAGTGAACACGAACCAAGCGCGTTTTGGTTGAAGGCAACAGAATTTCTGGTTCTTGTGACCCAAATTCGGTTCTTATAACCAGAAATCCTGTTTCCTTCAACCAAAATGCGTTCGGTCTCGCTCACTGTCTGGTATATTCGACCGGGCTTCTTTCCCGCGTAGTCTACCTTCCGAAATTCACTGCCGGTACTAAAAATCTTTACAGTTTCTGTTACGTATACTATATAGATTTTCAATACCGGCGGTGAATATTAAAGCACAGCTATACTCTCCCCAAGATGCGATCTTTTAGACGCTCGTTAGAAGCAACCCGAGTCATACGTCGTTTTCCTTGTGATGAGTTTAAAAAAAAAAAAAAACGCTCAAACTAGTTGGCGGAATGTTGGCGGTAGTTACCTTATCGTGAAAATGATATGTTTCCACGACTGCGTCATGATCGGTAAGTGTGATGCGTTTCCACAATACGATAACGCGTAAAAATTGCCGAGTGAGTCTCGAGGAGCAGGCAACAAGTGTGTTGCGGTTAAGGTTGCCGGGCAGTGCGCGCCGGGCGACGCAAAAATGTCATCGGCGTCGGCCGATAATCTCGCGACAGCGATTATCACCTCCCGAGCGACGCGCCGTGCTCGACGTCTTTAAACAGAAGCGAATTTCCTGCAACTGCTTATTTTCGTCGGGCTGAACGGAGCGCGCGCACCGTTGCTGCCTCCCCCGTCACGGTACTCAGGTGAAGACAGAACGAGAGACAAAGGATCTCTCCCTCCCCCCTCCCTCCCTCTCTCTCTCTCTCTCTCTTAAATTAGAGAAACATGCAGTCACTCGAGTCAATTGTGCAACGATATCTACCGAATATAAAAATAGGTCAAGCGCGATGACCGATTCAAATCAACGCGGGATTTCAAATCGCGTTTCACGGTGGTAGGCTCGCCGAATTGCTCTTCCGGTCTTGCAACGCAAACGGCAGAAGGATCGCGACGACGACTTTATCTCGACGAGCTTAAGAACGCGTGTCCGTTGTATCTTCTCCTCAAGGAAATTCTCCCATCGGATGCGAACCTCACTGGAGGGAAAGTATCGCAGCCTTTCGAGCGCGCTGAGTGTACAGACATTTTCTTCGAGTCTCGCATATCCCGCGAATAGAATGCCGTAAATGGATAAGATTCGAGAAGAACTATCTCCCGACCCTTCGAGGGCCGACTTTTACACTGGCTTCGGGCGACAGAGATAACCGATAACGGTGGCCGACAAGTGACCGAAATGTGGGTAATCTGAGGACCCGAGAACGCCTTGGAGAACGTTCGACGAGTCACAGGTGCCGAGAGGAATTTCCCGGGAATGATCGAGACACGGATAAGAAATCTAGAGAGATCGAGAGAGAGAGGAGAACGTCCTGAATAAATGTGGACATGCTCGCGGTGCAACGTCGAGAGGCATCGGACTCACGGTATCGTCTCATGAGGTTCTTCTTGTAGGGTTTGGTGCCGGGCGGCCTGGAGCGCGACCTCGTGCCGCCAGCCTCGTCCTTCTGATTGTTGTCCGAGCACGAGTCGTCCGAGTCCTCGGAGCATGTACGATCCTCCCGCTCCTGCGTGTACTCGGAGGTGGCGCTGCCGCCGACGAAGCATCCTCGCAGCCTGAGCGCGGCCGCCGCGTTACCGTAGTCGTCGGCGGGTAGATCCTTGCGCTCCCGTTGATCCTGCTCGTTACCGTCCTCCCGGGCGAGCTCCGCGTAATCGCCGACGCGGACGCTCAGATCCAACGGCTGGTCCTCGAGCATGATTCCCTACTACACTCGCGACGACGACGCGAAGGGACGACGACGCCTCCTCTGCACTCTCTTCCGGAATCGCCTTCGGCGATCGATAGATCCTCCACCTCCGCCACTTCCTTCTCCCTGCCACACCGCACACTACTACGAGGGCAACACTGGCTTCGGCATCTTCGTGATCCCCGAGAACGCGCGATCTGTGTATATATTTATCCCAATCGCGGCACACTGTCTCGCAAACGGGATTTACGGCATCGCACTTCGCGGAGATTCCCGGCGGCGCGCGTCCTTCCTCGGAGAGCCTCTCTCTCTCTCTCTCTCTCTCTCCGTGGAGGTGCTTGGCCGCTTTGGCTCGCGCGACTGACGATGACCGTGTGCAGCGAGAAAGACGCGTCCTCTCCCAGCGATGCACTTCCGGTTGCTGCTTATCGCGGGCTCTCCGACTATCTTCGACTCGGGCTCCGGTGGTGAGATAAAAGCTGGGTGGTGGAACGAGGTAGATAGACACAGAGGGCACGGAGGAACGAAAGGCGCGAGAGAAAGAAGGACGGAAGTGTCTCTTCTCCTCGCGAGAAGACGGCGGTCACGCGTGAGGAAACACGCAAGCACGCGTCGATCCGAATAATCCGGCGCGGTCGGCTCGGCCGTTGATTTATCGACGCGTGTTGTCCACGTTCCCGATGACTCAACCGACCCGTTCACTGCTCGCGAGCACCGTGAACGCTCTCACCTCTCTCGATGCGGAAACCTACTCGCGGGGCCGGCTGACGATGATGTGACAGCCGGCGAGAGGCTGGTCGCGCGGGAGAAAGAGAGAGACACACAGAGATATCGTTCACTCGTACCGGTCACTCGTTCGTCGGTCACGTTCGCACTGGGTCGTTCTCGCGTAAACGCAAACTTCGCGCCGGTGAACTTGGTAACAATCTCCTCCTCCTCGTAGTCGTTGTCGTCGTCGTAATACTCGTTGTTGTTCTGCGATAGACCACGCAGAGGAAAGATGCGGACGCGTTGGGCCTGCCGGAGCGTAACCGCGTTCCCCTGCACCGAGGCTACGGTCGCCGGTGGCACACTGACTGACTCGGAACCGGGGTAGCCCGCTAGTCCAGACTCTCGTTCACTCACTACTTCTCCAGGCTCTCACACTCCACCTCCGAGCGCCGGACTCGCTCTCGCTAGCGCGCGCGCCGCCGCCGCCGCCGTCGTCGTTCCGCGCGCCTCGCCGCGCCGCTCCGGAGGGCGCTCGGCCGTCTTCGTCGCGCCGCTTCGGCCGTGTTCGACGCGGCGCGAGCCGCGCGCTCCCCGAGAGAGCAGCAGTCGCCGATGAGGCGCGTCGGCGGTCGCACGCATACATTGTTGCTGCGATTACGTGGATGCGCAGCCTACCGCAATGTTGGAGCTCGTGACGCCCTCCTTGCGGCGGAACGACGGTGGTGGTGGTGGTGGTGGCGGCGAGACTCTCGGCATCTTGTTCCTTCTCTGCCTCGTTTTCTTTCCCTCTGTGTCTTTCTCTAATAATAAATCGTCTCGTTCTTTTCCTCTTTTCTCTCTATTTCCTACCACCTTCGCTCTCCTCCGATCGCCATCGCGACCGGCTGCTATTTTCCCGTCGCGTCTCTATTGGGATAGGACACACACGGACTCGCTCGCTCTCTCTCTCTCTCTCGTCGGGTGCTGACGCACCCGTAACTCGCGTGACATTAACCTTCGATCGCCGGCGTCGGGAAATACGAGTACATACGGTTTTGGGTCTCAAAATAAACTCGAGTGAGTGAGGCAGATAACGGGGTCGCTTGTTACACGCGCGCTCCGAGATAGCGCCTACTTCGTCGCGCATTAACTGAATTTTAATTCGATCACCGAAGCGATCTCGAACCGGGAGATAATCAATGTTGAAAGTTAACAAGTGCGGGAAAACTGGCGTTCGATCAAATCGTTGCCGAAGAATATTCTCAAAAAAAAAAAAAAAACTGATCGAGGAACTCACTTTTATATCGTCCCGGATTTATTCGTTTTTAACATATTACGCGAGGGACGTGGAGAAGAAAAATGAAAATTCTCGCACTGAGAAAGAAGTGCGATTGAATTAGTATTGATGCAAATAACACTTGAACTCGATTCAGGACTAAATATATTCCATGAATATTATGACATTCTTGCTTACTTCTATCTTATTCTTGCTTATAAGAATACCTATCTTGATTTAAGATTAAGACTAAGTTTTTCCTGTGCACTAAGTTTCCTCAGTGGAAAGGAAGTATTATATAATTCTACTAAACACTCTCTTTAATTTAGCGCTCACTTACATTTACATTCAACAATTCACTTACAAATTATGGTGCAATTGCACAAACATTTATTACATTACTCAATTTAAGGGGCTGAAAAAACAGGCAATTATATTTACTTGATTCCAGCACTTTTTTTTCTGTGTGCAAAGCGTCCGACCGTGCGGTCCATCCTCGCGCATCTCGCGTCACATCGTCGGCAGAGAATTCGCGCTCTCTCTCTCTCTCTCTCTCTCAGCCCACGAGAGCCCCTGACATTGTTTCCGCCTGTTGCGGCGGAGAGCGAGGGTCCGTCTCGCAGGAAGAGGAGCGCGGGAATGCGAGTGCGCCGCTTCGCGGTATAGGTGAATGTGCGTGGCGAGGTCGCCAAGGAGAGGAGAAGGAACTCTCTTCCAATCCGGAGCCTCGCGGGGCCACCGTTGCTGCTGCTGCAGCCGGTAAACACAGGTGCAACTCCGCCGCGCTTGCAACGGAGATATGCGAGTCGAATTTCGAAGCGGTGACGTTTCGTAATGCGCCGGCCGGTCGACCGGTCGACCGACGACTTGCGTGCGTGCGGACGTCGTCGTCGTCGTTGTTCACGTCACACGTATCGCGCGACCTCACTTTCCTTCTCCAAAAAAGCAGCCGAGCGTAGGAGGCGAGCGAGCCGCTCTTAATCTTTTCCACGTAGCGGAGAAATTGGCTTAACATTTAATTGCACAGGAGGAACAACTGAACCGCGCCAACGGCCAGGAATAAGTTTAATTAAGCGATCTCTAACGTTCTGATCGCAGCGAGAATACACACTTTCGCCGCTCGTATCACTTTTCATTCGCGCTTATCTACATGTATTCGCTCGGAGTGTGTTAATAGATTTTCGTCGAGAACCTCCCGCGGTCGGAGACTTGTCGCTCGTTCCCGATTAAAGAACGATAAACTCCCGTCGATTTCTCGCCGGGGAGAAAGACGGAGAGACTGCCCGACCGGGGGGAAGATAGAAAGAGAAACCAAGAACGTATTTGTCATCGGACGCGTCGTTAAAATTCGATCGGTCGCGCCCGCCCGGCATACCTTGCGCGGCGAGCGAGGCAGGTCTCTCCGAACGTTGCCCAGCTGCGCGATTTCTCGCGGGCCGGCGATAGGAATCGTGTATAAATCGTTCGTACTATCGGCGACTACTTATCGGCCGGCTATCTCGCGATCTCTCGAGCGACAGCTCGCGGACGCTCGCGTATCCAAGGACCCGCCGGCGGCAGGAGCGCGCTCGCGGATGCTCGCGTAGATCGCGATAGACGGCCGCTTGTTGGCACACCGGCTCGGGAACACCGCTGCCGAAGGCGCTGCGTCGTTTTCCCGGAACGCGTCGTCGCGTCATCGACGAAGGATTTCCTCCATGAGAACATTCCTCCTCCTCCTCGTCGTTGGTGACGTCGCGCAGACGTCCAGATAAACGGGTTCTTTCTTTCTCTTTCGCTGCTGCTTCGAGCGGAGCCGTAACTCTCGTAAAAAGCGGGAAGGTGAACACGTGGGCGAGAGAGAGAGAGAGAGGGGAGGACGTGTTAGGATTCGGATACCTGAAGGATCAGGCGGAAGGATCGATGCGTAATCGCGAGACGAGAAGTGTTATATTCGAAAGATTGCCGGTTGAGCCAACCGCGACAAATTTCGAACGGGGGATAACGTTCTAACGGATAGCTGTCGTCGACGACGGCTAATGTTACAGTGAGAAATTCGAGACGGCGTCATTTCGACGGCGACGGCGGATTTCGACGTCGCAGACGGACGAAAATGATTCCTCTATTGTTCGCTCGTTCGCGCCGGCGAAGGGAGGGAGGATGCAGCAGCTCGGCTGACGGGTGAATGTTTTTTCACGCGTCTCTTTCGCACAGCTCTTCGTTCCAGTTATAGCCGATCTGTCCTGCTTTCGGATAATGATTTTACGCGTCCGCGCGACGGCTGTTTATTCTTGTTTCGCGCGCAATTTCGGCCGGCGTTACAAGCCCGAGCGATTCGATCGGAATTTAAGGACCAGGGCCGAAAATAACGAGAGCGCGCTCCGAAGAAAGTATAGCGATCGATACGTGCGAGAGCGCGTTCCCCGTAGCAACCGGTGAGGGGAGGAGGGGGGGAGGAATTAGCGGGCAATCTCTTAAATAAAAGTCCAATTCCAGTCGCAGTTACTATAAATGCGCCGGTTATGGCGTCACTCGGCGACCGGACGCCGAGCTTGATTTCGGAATATCCCGACGCGAGCCCAAAACGTCAATATTGATGCGGCGTCGTTGGCGCTCCGTTTCGAAAAAGTTCAACGGGCGAAATAGAATGCACGGTGTTAACGCGCGGTAACAATATTTGATAAAAATTCGATCAAACGCTCCTATCTTCGTATCTAACGTGAAAATTTTACGAGTCGCCTCGATCGCGATATTTGGCCAAATTCGGGGAGCAACTCCCCCCGCTCGCTGATTCAATCGCTAATATTAAAGATCGCGCGCATTGATTTTAAATAACGCGTCGCGCGTCAGAAAAATTCCGAGGGAATATTCATCTTCTTTTCCTCAATCGTTTTAGTATTTATCGGTGAGAAAGTTCACGCGCAACGTTTGTTTTTCTCATCGAGTGCTCCTTTCCGGAACGTAACGTCGCGTCGAGGAAAAGAAATCACGGGCGAAGAGGCGCGCGATCTTTTCCGTGGACAATTGCGCGATGTTTTCCTCGGAGTATGAACTCATCTCGATCCGTGGGTCGTACCGTCTCGATACCGGACGAACCTGCCTGGAGGTTTCTCATCGTAGCTCGCGCATGTGATGCGTGCTGTGAGCGACGCGGCAAGACGCACGCGGGCGTCAAATGTCGCGTCCGCGTGGGATGATGACGTGACGATTCGCTCCCGCAGATAAAGATCGATCGGCCGAAGAACAATCGATCGCAGGAGCGAGCGTTGTTAGCGTCAACTCTCTCCCGGCTCCGCGTTCTCTCAACCGAGAGATCGTCGTACTTTTAACACGGCGGATTCTTCGCCGCTTTCGTAATTAATCGCTTCGCGGAAAGAAGGAGAGTGCTTCGAAATCTCACAGCGTGCAGCAATATCTTTGAATAAACGTAGAATATATATATATATATATATATATATATAAAGTGATACAATACAGGTAACGCGTTTCGCATGTTAGGAGAGTGTGGCAATCTTTTTATCGTTCGTGTTATGCGTGTGTTCCACTGAAAAAAGGATTTGCCAATAAGTACTAAAATTTGATGAATATTTGCCAACCACAAATATTTGACTTGATTTATTGCAACCAAATAATTTAGTCCCGTATACTAAATATACAACCATACGAAACTACACAGTACTCTAAATGCAATATACAGAACTAAATTACTTGATTGCAATAATCAAATATTTACTCGGCAAATATTCGCCAAATTGTAGAGTACTAATTATTATCATATCCTTTTCTTCAGCGCAGGATATTTAGCCCTGAAAGTAACACCCGCGATCTTGACGTAGAAGTAACATCATAGGTCTCTCAAACCTATGTCACGAAAAAATGGGTAAAGATCGTGCTTTTTGCATTCTTTTTTTTAATTTTCTTACGGATTGCTGAGAAAAGTACGGCCGTATTCCATCTTGTGGTAACGTCCCAGAAATCGAGTTTTCTCATTGCCGGGTTAAAACCGTGTAAAATTTCTGTGGGAAAATTCGAACGACACTGATCAACGAACGAGCCGGAACGACTTCGGCCGTTTATCAGAAACGCGACTTTGAAGTAGCGACGTATCACTGCGTGTGCGTCGGGTTTTTGCGAGAGGCCGAGCGAAGTTCCGCGCCAGGATGGCGGGAGACATCTGCATTAAAGGGTCGCGTGTGCGTGTGTCGACGTTAGTATCCTCGATTTGTCGTTCCTTCGCGGGGCAGAGCCACCACACGTCGACGGGGGGACCGGCAGCGAGTTATTTTAGCGCAAAAACGGCCGACGCGCGAGCGTCGCCGGCCAGCGGGAGAGAAAATCTCGTAACTCTCTCGCCGATCTCGGAACAACGCCCAATCCAGGAAAACTGCGATTTCTAATCCGTAATCGCGTCCGTCGCGATGTCGCGTCAACATCGTCCTTTCGATTCGCCCGAGCGCCGACCGAGTTCCATCGTGCCCCACAAATATGACCCCCTCCTTCGATTTCGACGAAAATCACTCGACAAATTTCGCCGCGCCACTAAATCATTCCTCAGCTGCAAGATGAAGAGATTCACGGTAATCCAGCGATTATCGAGGTATGAAAATATAAACGAAGAAACTCGTTTCTCACTCTCGCGAACAAATCGCGCAAAATGCGTGCGATGCGCGCGAGCGTATAATTATAAAATTTCTCGCGGAGGGAGAAAGTCTCTCGTTCCCCCTGAAATTATGATCGGACTTCGAATATACGGTTTCATTCGGCACGGACAAGGATGTCGAATTAAGCTGGATCCTTTTCTTTCGCTTTTCGTTAACCCTCTAACGATAAGGTGGGGTCAGACTGACTCCGCGGCTTCGTTTATTTCACAACGTGCACGCGCTGTTTCTCTTCTCAAGGAATGTTTCGCCTTATTATTTACTTCTCTTATCCATTTTGTATATTAATCGCATGAAAAATGAACAAAACAGAGCAGGGAATGGTCGAATCTAACCCCACTTTCCTGGACGCGTTGAAAAGCTACCTCGCCATTGCACTGTAAATCTAAATATATTATTTTGCCTGAGGCTTTTCTCACACATTTCTTACCGTTTCGAATCACGTAATCTAACACGATTGGACGTGTTAATTTATAATTTAACACGATCAAACGTTTTAAACGACGTAGCCTGAAACGGCGAGAAACATGAAAAAGAGCTACAGTTAAGTGCAGTTAAGTGCGTCATTTTCAGACATTCGCGCGTGTAAAAATAATGCACTTGGATTTGCAGTGTTAACTTTCACGTGAAGTAGTCGACACCACCGGCTAGCTGGTCCCAGAACTAATTCCAATAAGTTGATATCGCTTTGCCATCGAACGTACGATTGCGAAGCATATGATTTCAGATGACAGGACGTAGAAACGTACGTTCCGCGAGAAACATCGATCGAGATTTTCCTATCGTCCTTTCGTCTCGAAAGTTTCTCGTTCTTTCTTTTTTTTTTTCGCTCATACCCGAACGTCCTTCGCGCTTCTTCGCCTCACAGCGGAAGATCCGTGCAAGTCGCAGAGACGATACGCTCGGCTTTAATAAAACGCCGCGCGGAAGAATGGCCGCGCTTATTTTTCGCCGGCTAATTCGGTAATATACGACCGAGTGACCCAGAAACTCACGACGGTATCTTGATCCGTCTCGAGTACGTCCAACGGGAGAGAGAGAGAGACGATAACGCCATTGTCGCAATTACGATAAAGGATGCGAAGGCTCTTCGCGGCCGCGAGAGACCTTGCAGCCGTGTTGGCCAACTGGACCCGGGCTTAATTCTTTCCGGTTATGCGCCGCGCAACAATGTATCGCCGGTCTTTCGTGCGAGAGGCCAAGCTGGCCGGTCGCTCGGTACAACGGATGTTCACTTGACCGCGTGAATCTCCGTTGAAAATCTCCGTTGAACGCTCGTTGAATCGCCGATCGCGCCGGGATCCGCCTTCTCAATGAGAGGCGGCCGAAATTCTCACGTTGGTCAACGTCGTCTGTGGTAAGTTCCGTGGGTAATTTCAACATTCCGCGCCAAATGCGCGAGATATGTAATTATGCGCAACGTTAATTGAAATAATTCCCGGCGGGAGAGAATTGAGGGGGAGGGGGGAGGGCAGCGAATAAATCCACGCGGCAAATATGTGCTGAATTTTTCAGTTTTTCAGTAGCCGCTTATTTCACAACGCGCGTTTTTCCGTTCATTTCATGTTGTTTACTTATTCATGCATTTAATTATTCATTCATTAACTCCGATTTATTTACTCATTCATCAATAATCGTCAAACCAACAGGACTAATTATAGGGATTACGTACGGAGCTGCGCTCGCGCGGATGTGCGTATGTACGCACGCGCGTGTTTGTGTGTGTGCGCGCGCGCGCGATGTATACGCTAATTATTTATCGCAATCATCGTGGTGTAGTAGCCGGTAACCGGCCAGCCGTTCAATTTTCTGCATGTAAGCGTCACGTTCTCTTTCTTCGACTTTCTACGTCGACGCCGTCGATCTTTCCAATTGTCATCTCTATCTCGTGTCTCGCGTGTCGATCCCGAAACCGAGCTCTCTTGTTCGCCTTCCGGCTTACTCGCCGCCTTCGGACGTTCGAAAGTATTGCTTTTTTTGTTCTTTTCTTTCTTTTTTCCTTATCATTCCGACTTTCCTTTATCGCTCTCAAAGATGATCGAAAGTTCCCCGATTTCCACCAGTAAATCGCACCACGTGCGTAAAATACACCAACCTCGGGGCAACGGCTGAACGAAATAGGAAAATAAGAATTCGCAAATCGAAGTACGAAGTCTCAACGTGCGTTTAGTATTTTTGTATATTTTCAGAATGAATTTCTCTTTTAATTTCAAGTGCGGAGAACAAGCCTTACCGCAAATATCCCCGCTGTCTAAAGTACGCGAGAACGGACTGGCGAAATTCTACGTCGTGCTATCGATTCCGCGAGAAATGGCCGAAAATCTCAGGTGTCTGCAAAGGTCTCGCGGACGCGGAATCGCAAAATCAATATGGCGACCCGAATTGGAAATTTGGCTCCATGTTAAATTTGATTCTACAACACAGTAGGAGCTGAGTTAGCAAAACACGTTCAATTCTAACAATATAATTCATTTCCATTTTCCTGATGTCTTAAATTTCCGTTTCCGTTGTTTTAGCGTCAAAATAGGTAAAGTTACAATTAAATCTGCAGAATTGCCGGTTCGAAAGAGAAGTTAATAGATGTCGATATCGTCAAAATAAGTTTTTATTAGTTTGTAGATCATCTAAGCAGGCGCAAATAATTCTTGAAGGCATCCGAATTTTGACTCGGAAAAAGAATAGAGAGAAAGAGAGAGAGAGAGAGATACTTCGAAAAATCCGCGAGACGCCGCGGCGCGAAACGTTGCGCGCGTGCACCGCCGAAGAAAGTGCACATCCCGTCTCATTTTTTCCACACTGGCGTCCGTCAACCCGCGCACCTCCTCCCCTGCCTCGCCGTCGCGCCGCAATTAATATCTGGCGTGGCGATTCGATTAAAGATCGGCTTATTACGAGAAAGAGTTAACACGAAACGTCGGCGTGCATGCGCCTCCCGATAATTGCACAGCGCGTCGTGCGGCTCTCGCCGAGCGGGCGCGCGCGAGAGAGGATGCAATTTGAACGAAAAAGAGAAAAAAGATTTCACCGTCTGCATGTATCAACGATGGACGCGGATCTATTTCTGACTCTCTCTCTCTCTCTCTTTCTCTCTTTCTTTCTCGCGTCCAACCATCGCAAAATCGTCGATCGATTAACCGGCGAATTATTCACCGGCGCGACCGCACGAGATATATATATATATATATATGTATATATATGTACCTCTCGTCGTAATTTCGAAATCCTCGAAAATCACCGGAGGATTCCGACGTCGGCGGTATCGGGTGTTGTTAAAATATCGAGAAGTTATATTCTACCTCTCGTCTGCTGCATTCAATTTTGATCGTCGCTCGAGTAAAGATTAATTGTAAAGAAAAACGAGCTCTCTAATATCGTCGTGGTTTTGATTAATACTATTTATACGCGCGATGGCACGGCACAATTACGCGAGGCATTAAATATAACATAAAGCGTTATATTGGACAGGTCGATACGCCGATAATGGGACGATCGTACGTTATAATTAAGGACGAACAGACGTCGAGGGCGACGAGCGCGCGCGCGAGATAGTAGAGAGTTTCTCGAAATATTGCGTGATTCGTTAGGCTCGCCTGGCGCTCGGTAGCGCCTTTAATTTTTCGCCATTCTTGCGGGAAGGTGAAAAGAGAGGAGGAAGAGCTATTTAACCGGCGATTCAGGCCGAGACTAACGCGCACTTTTCCTCGACACGTTTCTCTCCCCGACGCGGATGATTTCCTCCTCGACGAGTCCTTTTTCTGTCGTAGCCGGCGCTACACGGAGAGCTTCTCATTATCATCATTCTATGATCTCAAGTGAGAAACGAGAAATCTCTCACAATCGTATCGTCGTAAAAATATTGCAGAGAATTTAACAAAGTAAAAATCTTACAAATCTTACGTTGTTCGCTGACTCGCCCCCCCCCCCCCNGACCCTGTGATCTGGTCGCCGTGCACAATTGGTTACTTTATGCTTGTCGGGCGCGTCTTCACGTGTAATTATCTCGTAATATTAACTAAATATCACTAAATCATTAATATTGTAGACATTGTATTAACGAGTGAATCTGCCGTTGATAAATGAAATAAAATCAAAAACCTCCGGTGTTTCAACAAGGATCGCGGATCGAAGTGTCGATACTACGGAAGGTAGCCTCGTGTCTAAAGCCGCCTCGTACAATTTCTCACCGACACCGTACATCGGTTACCGCGTTATTTCGCGTTAATTCAATCGTCCACTCTCATTATCGTCTCGCGGAAACTTTTATTTTATCTCGGTTAGCGCCATCGCGATATCGCGAGATCGATACACTTTCGGGAGGAGGGATCGGACAATGTCAATATTTGTGGTATTTAATAGCCGACGACGACGCACTCGTCGATACCTTGTTAAATTTAAGCGCGCCTAGGGCCCGCGTCGTAGCGGGAGAAGCGAGGAGGAGAGCGCGCGCGGTTGCCGCGCGACTCGGCGAGGCGCGGCGGATGAGCCCGGAGGTGCCAGAAACCGTGAAGGAGCCTCCTCCTCTCGCGCGATCGAGACTCTTCAAGGATACGAGGGTGCGGATCCGTGGCGCGCCGCTCGCCTCGTTTTCCTCCTCGCTGCGAAAATCGCCTCCGAGACGAGAGCGAGCGCGAGAGAAAGAAAAGCCGCGGCGAAATCGCCGTCGCGTTCCACATAACAGCGGCCGGCAAATTTTCCTCTCGGTCGTCGGGCATTTTCTTTTTTATTCCCGACCGAAGGATCCATCTCGTGAGAGCTACATTCTCGCCGAGTTTTTGCCAAATCGCGGGACAAATCAACGACGTACTGCAGGTGTCGGCGGGTAAGAAGAGTCCACTGCAAATCCAAGTGTGTTGTTTTAGCTGAGGCCTTTCTCACACATCCCATGCCGTCTTAAATTATGTCATTTAACACGATTAAGCGCTTTAAATGACGTTAACTTAAGACGGCGAGAAATATGTGAAAAGAGCTTCGGTCAAGTGTGTCGTTTTTAGACATTTGTGTGTGTAAAAATAACACACTTGGATTTCCGACATAAGTACAGGATGTCCCGGCACGCGGAATGTACAGGAAGATTTTCGACACCAAAACAAGTGACCCCTTTCTTTATCAAAATTCCGTCCGAACGATAGTATCTAAGAAACAAGCGATTGAAAAAACAGGGTTTTTCGCGAGCTGAGCTTCGGGAGAACAAACGTAATTACCTTCTTCGGTCAATTCCAAGTAGACTTTACTTGAACAGAATTTTCATCTCAGGCTTAGCGTCGAAGATGTGTTATGTTAAGAATTGAGAAGTCACCATAAATAGTGATCTTTCTCGACATTTTCGCGAAGGAAAAAGTTGGCTTCTTCCGGTACGAAGAATGCACCTCCTCTGTACCCTCCGCGCGCGGAAATTTCTGGACACCCTGTATAACGGACGTAGAAATGATTCCTTTATATATCTTTCCTTTTTTTTTTCTCCCGAGCGTGTGAGATATATTACTTAGAAGTACGCCCGGAGATTTTCCCGAAGTCCTTGTTTTGCGCGCTTGTGCGTCAACATCGGCGAGCAATAATATTCCGCGCGGCTCTTCCGCACACGATAACGCATCAATATTTAAATAAGAGCCCGAGCGATAACATTGAATGGCGAGGAGCGCGCGGGATACATCTTTCACACGCGACACAGACGGCGCGTTTAGACGGTAGCGATCACGCTACACTTAAACGAGTTCTCGCAATTCAGGCGCAATTAAAACGGTCCCGTCTATCATCGTCGCGTCCTCCGACGATCGCCGCGGGAATCCGGGGAATTCTCTCGCTGTGCGCCGCCACTTATGCACGCGCACACATACGCGCAGAAGGGGAGGAGGAACAGGACCTCTCGTCGTCGTCCCGCGGAGCGTGGCGCGCGTTCGACGAGAGCGGCGAGTCACGAGGAGGTGCCAGAAACCGTGAAGCAGTCCCGTGCATGCGACTTTCCAAGGACACACGTCGACGGGGAAGAAGAAGAAGACGACGACGACGAAGAAGACGACGGGGAAGAAAAGGGAGAGACGACCGCGCGAGAGGAGAGACGGGAGGAAGTCGAGGAAAAAGAGGAGGGGGAGGCGGGGGACAAGGAGGAAGGGAAGAACGGCGAAGTGGAGGAAGAGAAGAAGAAGAAGAAGAATCCCCTCGGCTCACGTCCGCGAGAACCGGAAAGATTCCCTCGATCCGCTACGAACGGCTTCCAAGGTCCGCGATCCGTATTCCAGCGAGACCCAACACACGCAGCAGCGACGGCGGCCGCATTCACGCACGCACGTACATACGTACGTACGCACCGCGCGTTCGCTCTCTCCCACACACGCGCGGACATCGGACGCACGTCCGGCCGCGAGGTTATTGTTTAAAACGTTCCCCTTTATTGTGTCTACAATGTGCTCGGTCGCACGCGGCCGGAACGACCGGAGGGCCTCTCCTGGCCGTTGCTAAATACGCCTTTTGCAATTCTCTCGCTCGGTTACTCTCGCCGCGCGCTCCTACGACGCTCTCTCTTTCTCTCCCGTCTTCGGTCGGGATCGACCGTGTCATCGAGCGAGATCCATCTCGAGCGCGCGGAAGGCTGGTGTCGTCGCGCTTCCAGTCCTCCCGCGATTCCCTCCGAGCCCGGCTTCTTTTCTCTCACGATTTTTCGCCCGACTCCTCCGGCGGGAAAAGACAA
Organism: Dinoponera quadriceps; assembly: GCF_001313825.1. Classification (NCBI taxonomy): domain Eukaryota; kingdom Metazoa; phylum Arthropoda; class Insecta; order Hymenoptera; family Formicidae; genus Dinoponera; species Dinoponera quadriceps. Next base: position 1,326,243 of record NW_014554384.1, read on the forward strand.
TAATTAGCCGGCGCAATTAGAAATTAGTTATCACAAGGTAAAATTTTATTCCCGCGAGAGTTTCCCCGTCGCGAGGAAGATTCGGTTCGCGCGCTGCATTCTAATTTATCATCTGCGACTGCTAAGGTCAAGTAACGTCGACAATCAACGGTGACCTCGACGAGACGTGGTCTTTTAATACGCGTGATGCAGCATCTGATTCGAGGAATTTTCGAGGCTGCGGGGAAATCGAGTTGATATCCAATTTGGACATTTGGTCGCGCGGAATGAAGTTACAGGTTAAATGCCGCGCTCGACAGAAATTCACGCGTCTCTCCGTGCGAGAGGCGCACATGTCTCTTCTGCTGAACTAATCATGACGATAGATTACGAGACATATTGTATTAACGCCTGGCAATCCCAGATAATCCGCAGAAACGGGTAAGTTTTAAATGTCACCGACGTTCCCTAACTTGTTATTCATCTCTGTTATTCATCCACCTGAAGTACGACCTGAAAATTATGATTAATTTCCCTTAAATTGTTTATCCTTGTCAATAAAAGAAAACTTATCGCATTCGTTTCTTCCTTAGACGCAAGACTGATGCCGCAATTCTAGGTGAAATCACAAGACTTGTGACTTATTCTCGTGATATTAGTAAGAACGTAAAATTGGAACCGTAATTCTCTGCATATCTTAAGACGCAGGATCATTTATAAACATCTACGATTTCTTGTGAATCTTAAGCTAGCCAAAAACTGTCTGTACGTCTCATCAGTTATTACGAAGAATCTCTTAGTAATTGTCAAAAATATGAATAAGAAATTTCGAAACTATACATCGAACTTGATTCGCCCCATCCCTTACTGACATCGAAAACATCGCATCAGAGGCATCGTGTGCGAATATTCGTGTAACAGCGAACGTCTGCTGATAATTTCATCAATCGGCAACGATGCTCCGAAAGCGGCAGTCGTGATACACAAATACTCCAGAATAATGGGCGAAAAATTGAAAAATTCTCAACGTAACTACACCTAGAGAATGGAAAAACACCGGTGGAGTCTCTTCTACACGGGATTCCAGTTTACGTAAAATCGCAAGTCGGATTCTTACGATTGCTTCGTAAGCTACGATTTTGCGATTAACGCGTAAATTTCCTCAGAATCGCGGCATTAAACGGCGAAGTTCGACAGATGCGGAAACGCGACTGCATTTTGCTCGCGCGCGATTTTCGCCGAGTCGGATTCGCCGCGATCGGCCGACAGAGCTCTCTCGCTTCCACGACGCGCTCTCCTCGATGTCCGTTCGCCGTTGCGGAACCACTCGGCTGCGCGGGTACCGTCGCGCGGATACCGTCGAAACACGTTTATTGTGTCTACCAGAGAGAGTTACCCGCGCTGACTGTACACGCGGCTTGGCACGGCTCCACGTACAGCCGTACGGACCGTGGACGCAACATGGTTGCACTTTCGTTCTCTTTCCCTCGCCGCGCGCCACACGGATCGTCGTCGCGAGCACGCGCGCGAGAGAAGACGCTCCGTCGAAAAACTGAGGATGAGAAATTCACGAAAAAGAACCGAGCGCGCTCGTCGCGCGGACCACGGCGAAAGTAAAGCTGGGCCTACAGAGAGGGAATTTCAGGCGTAACGCTTAATCTGCAATAGGCGTTCTAAGCTTTAAATCCTGGGAAATTGACCAATCACGGAATTTGTGGGAAATAATCGACTGTGATCGGTCAGTTTTCTTGCGGCTTAAAACTTAAGCTTCCCGTCCGCAATTTTACTTTAAGTGGATGGTGAACTTTAAGCGTTGAGTGACGTCGTGTATCCGACTTTTTAAACTTGCTTTAATTCGTCGCTTAAGGCATTTATAATGAGAATATAAGGTGTAAGATTTAAGAAATAGACCGATCATAATTGATCTTTCTTCTATAATTCGACTGTGATTAGTCAATTTCTTAAGGCTTAGAGCTTAAAGCATCTATTGTACCGCTTAAGAAGGCAGACTGACATGTTCACGAACGCGTTCCTATTTGAATAACTTAGATATCGCGCGCTATACAATAGATGGTTTTTTCCCGGTGTGCTCGTACGTAAGTTTGTACGTACGTTGCTTGGCGCGAATGCAGGCGCCGTCGCGCCAGCTCGGCTGACTCAACCTAACCTAATAAGCGGGGCCTGAAAAAGAAGTCTCAAAAAGAAGTCGTGTCCATTGTAACGCGCGATCTGTATTAAATTGAGAACTGAATTCCGTCCGTGGTACGTTCAAAGAGAAATAACCTTTCACCCGCCGCTCTGAAGCTACCCCAGTGAACTTCCGTACTTACACAATGCGTTATCACGTATTTTTAAGGAACCTTTGTCATCTGCCAACGACTGTGTAACAACAACATTTGAGTCATAGAATTTGTAAAAACAAGATACATCACACCGATTTCCGAGATGGAAAGAACGAGAGAGGGAGAGAGAGAGAGGGATCTACGCCAATGATTACGCTAATTCTACATTCCCGACAAGGAATTCGTCGTTTCTTCTAGAGAGAGAGAGAGAGAGGAGGCGCACGTCGCCGCGGAGAAGTCGCGCTGCCCAAAGATCGTGTCGTATCTCCTTCTCGAAGCGACGAGCAAGAGGAGAGGAGCAGGGCGAGGAGACGCGCGGACACGCGCGTGCACACGCGGCCTGCGTCGGTGTACGTGCAGCGAGGCAAACGCGCACACGCGCGCATCGCGGCCACGTGTGTCCGTGTGAGCGCGCGAGAGGCTAGCAGCGCGCGGCTCTCTTGCATGTAACGCGTCTCGGCCGACGACTTGGAAAGGGGAAGTAGTCGTCGAGCGCGAGGATGTGGAGGAAGGACGAGGAGAAGGCAGAGAGGAGGGAGGAGGAAGAAGAAGAAAGAAGGGTGGACGAAGAAGGTGGACGGACGAGGAGGTGGTGGAGGAGGAGGAGGAGAGAGAGAGAAGAAACGGAAGGGAGGGCAGAGGCAGGACGCGGACAGACGGACGGACGGACGGACGTACGGACGGGAGGTGCAGCGAACTCTCCCAAGGCCTGCGTACCCCCACCGAGCGTGCAACTGCAACTGCAACTCTCGCGAGCCGGGAGAGGAGATAGCTCTAGGCCTGGTGCAACACGCCACGAGTAAGTAAGCGCGTTCGAGTAAGGATATACTACACACACGGCCGAGAGGCGGACAAAGAGAGGCGACGCGCGGCCAGCCCGGAAAGGAGCTTCGGCGGAGCGCGGCGGCGGGAGCGAGACGCGAGAAGAAGTGGAGGAGAGTATAGAGAGAGAGAGAGAGAGTAAAGTTTATTAACATGCTCTAGGACGAAGTCCTTCCGTCGTGGAGCACGGCGTAGATACGTAGCAGAGACAGTGAGGAAATATCGCACGCCGAGGAGGAGAAGCGGGGCAACCGGGAGGTAGCGAATTTATCGCGCGGGGATCGTCTCGCAGAGGGAGGATTTTTCCCTCTCGCTCTCTCACTCGGAACGATTTGATCCGGACGTGATATTTTGCGTGTATCTGCGCGACGGGTATCGCGCGCACGTCAAGCCGGATTTATCGAGAGAATGTTCAAGTAGGAGGGAAGATATCACGATCCTTGAAGAGAAGTGACTCTCTGGATCGACAGGTGGACACGTATGTATATTCCCGAAAAATAGTGCCGGGATGCGAAAAGTGGGACAACGTCCCGGAAAGTCGCAATTCGGACAACCGAATACCGGCACAGCCTCTCTCGAAACATCGAGAGCGTGCAAACTGTCCCGGAAAGTCATGATTCCGAGATATTGGAAGCATGAAGTTGTCCCGCAAAATTATAATACGGTTTCTCGTCAGGTTTTCCAAAATGTATGATCGTATGATTATATGTTAATAACTCGAATGATAAGGTGAAAAGTCAAATTGATCCCATGGATTCGTTTATACAGCCGTTATTACAGCGTGCACGCGTTGTTTCTCTTCTTGAAAAGTGTTTCATATTATTATTCACTTCTTATATCCATTTTGTATATTAGATTACATGAAAAATGAACAAAACAGAGCACGGGGTCGGATCCAACCCCACCTTCCTGAATATGTTGAAAATCCACTTAGCCATTAGAGGATTAAGATGCGTCATATTATTTGTCATGTGTGTAATCGCGCATCATCGAAAATATTTAAATATGAACTCGAATATATAAATTCGGGGAACACATCGGGCCATCAATCTCTGCCGAAATATTAATCTGTCGGATGCATAATACGTGATCATAATTAACATTTGAGAAAACTTCACGAGAAAACGTCACGTTATAACTTCGTGCTTCCAATATTTCAGGAGATCGTCCCGGTGCATTCAGTTTTCCAGATTGTGGCATTTCCTGGATTTTGTCCCACTTCTCAAATTTCGGGATTATACGTGTCCATCGCCGGGGCGATTTCGCGACTTTTCCCATGATTTCGCGAATTTATGGGGGCGTAGACAACGAAACGACGACGACGACGACGCAAGCACGCGTTTGAACTCGGCTCGTGCATCTCGAGCGTGATTTCCACCGCCGTTGGAATTTCGATTGTCGTCGAAAAAACTCGCAGCGTCGCTCGCTGACCTACCGCACACACATACACACACACACACACACACACACACACACACACACCGGGTCCCGCTATTGTTTTCAATGCCGAGTGTCTTTTAACTATTTGCGTCATCGGCGCGCAAAGTCCAAGGCGGCTGAAAAAAAATCGCGAACGTCGACGCGACGCAGCGGGAACGTCGCGCGCGTGTCGAGGCGACGTCGCCGAGGAGAATGCGCCGTGGTGCGGGGCGTAAAGATAGAGCAGTATTTATTGCGCCATACCTTCGACAATCCCTGACGAAATCGAGATCGGCTCTCTCGGGCACTCCTGACGACCGTGAAACGTTCTCGCCGAGCAGTGAGCCGCGAACAACGCGCGCGATCTCGGAGCAAAAAGAAAGAAAAAAAAAAAAAAGAGGAAAAGGAAACGTCAAGTGTACGAGATACATCCGGAGTGAACGCTAACGAAAACTTATGGAGCTTTTCGGGGGGGAAACCGGCCGGATTCAAAGGAGAAGAATAAGGACGCTCTTGAAGAGGGGAAAACGCCGCGAGAAAAACGCAGAAAGAGAACGCGAACTTCCTTCTCCGTCGTTCGCGCAAAAATACGCTTCTCATTTGTGTCAACGGCGACGGCGGTGGTGTGTTGCCATCGTAGTCGCCGTCACACACGAGGCGGTTAAAAGTGAGTCAGGTTTTATTTCCTGCTTCGAGCTCCCATTACCCTCGCCACGCCGGCCGACAAGTTGCGAACGTGAATTATTATTTACTCGACGAGGTGCGTGTGCACGCGCGCGCGCGAGCACGCCTGCCTCGTCGAGCGCGCGCGTATGTATGCGTGAGCGAGCGAAGCCGATTATCTACTTCGGGTTCTGGGTCGATTGTTAACCGCGAATACGAGCGAACGATCGTACGAGTCGCGAACGAGCGAGCGATATCGCGCGATATTAGGAAGTCTCCTCTTTTCTATTTATCTCCTTCGTTTTACAACGCGAGTGTGTACACGGTTTTACCGCTGAAATCGCCGTTTCGCCGAACGATGAGACCCAGCGTAGAAAATTTCTCGGGATCTGACTGGGATTTCCAGTCCGATCTCCCGAAATAATGATGGACTCCAGCTGGAGAGTCTACGCGGGTTCCGATTAGAAGTGTAATCAAACTTGCGATTCTAAGGGAGACATAAACAGATCTTATTTTGTCACCCCAACGTTCTCTCGAAGACATTTTCTGCTTTCCACTTAACCCATTTCGGGCCGGGCTGCACAAATATTCCATGAGATCTATGAGATAAAAGTACTGTTTCAGGATAATTGGGACCCAAGGAACTCAAAAAACTTAAAATCAGAGTTTCCGACCAGCCGTTTCTCCCGAGAATTAGTCGAAATGTCTGTCTTGAGTAACATCAAGTGTACACCTGGTGAATCATAACGGAAATCGACGATTTGAACTTTTGGCAGTAATACCTCGTTATAGCTTTTTAATCTTTCATTCCTTATTGTTTTTAATTAATTAAAAAGGTTAGGCAACGGATTAAAAATCAAGTGTACTTTGCAAGATAATTTTCCATTCCTACCTATCGTTGGGAAGGAGGGGGGGGGGGGGGATGAATGGAGGCCAAGGGAAATTATTTTCTGAAAGGCAAAAGTCCAAATTATTTCAGTAACAAGATCTAGGCCAGAATCTACTTTTACCATAGATAAAAAATGTTTGAAAATAGATAAATTTATCGTTCCTATACAGGAACGAAATTGGTTGGCACTACGATTGAACAGAATACAGGAAAACTTGAAATATTTACACTTTACAAGTGCTTACATACACGTTACCCGCGCGCTATTAGACATGATAATACTGGAAATATAACTTCGCTCATTAACCTCCTATCTAACCTAACCTCCTATCTAATCTAACATTCGATCAAACATAATCGCTCCCCTGTTGGAAATATCTAAATGGATTCTCATGGAAATCCGGAGGAACTCATGCGAATTCATATAGGATATAAAAAATCTACGCAGGAATCCATACGGTGTGTGAGAATCCATGTAAGAATCCACATGATTTGTGAAAATTTATATAAGAATCCACAAAGATTCCTACTTAGGACCTGAGTTATTGGCGCAAATCCCAACCAGGGGCAACCATGGGATTCCATATGGATTTCTTATATGGACTCCCACCTAGTTTTTTAAACAGGGCCGACTCTGGTGATAACAGTCGCATAACGCACGAAGCAAGCCGTAGCGCACAGCCAATCGACAACGCGGTAAAGTGGCTTCATCCCATTTGGAGTAAGAATGGGGTTTCCACATAATATCATAGGCTGGGAAAAGGAAGGGGGAGTATTCATAATCAGATCTTATATTTAAGACTGTGTCTCTTAGGTTCATCTTCAGATGTTTTCTAGCCAGTAAAATGAGCCGTATAACGTCTGAAGATGAACTTAAAAGACGGCTAAATATAACAAAAATAACTTTATCGGTCCGAAGCAGAAAGGTCCGGTCCGGAAAGCAAAACTATAAAAATTTTACAAACAATAAGTGCAAGTAATGTAGAATTTCCACGTGGACCGTTACGTTAACTTACGTCGAGGCTTCTATTTACGTCCTGCGGTCGAAGAAAATGAATGCGCATCCCATGTCCGAAACAGTACAGCGGAAAATCCCCGATGTTATCCGTGACTTCCTACTTTTTCGAAACCGTTAAATTTAGACTACATCTTGCCCGTTTGAAATAAGATCCCTTACTTACTCCTAATTACTTCCCGAAGCGACCTTCTTACTGAAAATGTCGATTCAAAATGGAGGACACTTGTCATCCACGCGACCACACGTGTTGGGTCAGCCGCGGTAAAACCGCGACAAATTTTTTTACAAGTTTCAAAAAGCATTCAATGTCCAATGAAAGAATTTCTTTGGTCATTTTCAAGATGTATATTTTCCTATTGGACACGAGATGCGGAAATTCATCGGGAGAAAAGTGGTCGCGACCTTTCCGCGACTGAGCATACGTGGAACCGCCCTCACCGACTCGACGCCGCTCGATCCGGCGTTCGTAACGCCGACGAGCGGGGATTCGCGTTTTCCACCTCGAGAAGAAGCCGGGCTAAGTGGCACAGGTGAGCTCGCGGATCGAAAGTGAGAGCGCGATATCGCGCGCTCTCCTACGTATCGGTCCGCCGATTCTCGCGTGTCTGTCCGCACGCGTGTGCGCGTTCCCTCTGCTTAAGGAGATAGCGTCGAGAGCAAATACGCGGTCCAGCCGCGCGAGAGTACCTCCCGCCTTTCCCCCCTGCCTCTCTCTCTCTCTCTCCCTCCTCCATCTCCTTGCCCATCCATCAACGTTTCGGGATCTGCGAGACGCACGCACACACACACATACATGCACACGTAGCAGGTAGGTAGGTAGGTAACGTGCGCGCACGTGCAGAACTGCATATGTGCAAGCGCACGAGCGAGCGAGCGAAGGAACGAACGGACGGACGAATGAACGAACGAACGGACGGACGGACGGACGAGCTCGCTCGCCACGCTAGCCCTGGCCTAGATAAGCCTGCGAGTCGGGTTTGCATCGTTGCATCGCTTTAAGCTCGGCTCACGCACCGATCTATCGTTGTCTCCCTTCGTCACCCTCTGCCTCCTCGGGATTCCACACACGCCGGCCAGTCATCGATTAGCGATTAGCTGAGGATCGTTTTTTCTTCATCGTGGAAAAATCGCGCGAAAAATCGTCCTCCCACGCTCGCACTTGTTCCGCGTCTTCGTCACGCGCCGCGACCTGTCGATCTATCATTCCGCTTTTCTCGCTCCGAGACACGAGGAGTGAACGAACGCGCGACGATGATCGCCCATGATTGATATTTCTCGGCGAAAGCTGCAATTCGGAGTGTTTGACCGGCTAGGGAGAGCCGGGAGACGCGGAGAAGACGCGGTGGGGAGCCGAGGGTATAGCTGCGAGGGCATTCCCACTCGTTGAGAACTTGCGGCTCATAATTGAACGAGAACGGCGAGAAACTATGGCCGGTGCTTCTCTTTATTATTTCCCCCCGGCCCTCGGCGATGAAGACGGATTCGTCCTCCCGCGCGATTCACATCGTCCGCCCCGTATTGTGCGAGCAAATCCGCGCTTTCCGCCGCGGAATTGTATTTGATCGTTCGATCGACACGATATCTCGCACCGTCGACGTGCGAGCCGGACGAGCGAGCGGGTAATCTCCCACGATTAGCCGAGTTCTCCAGTTGAAATTTTGCTCCTACGTTAGACCTTGAATTCTACAATATAATGGGAGCTAAGACAGCAAAATATCCGAGTCGAAATTTTGGCCCTACATTGAGTCTACTTAGTTCTACGCTAGTCTTCAAGTCTTCACGCGAAGAAAACGGAAATAACTTCCTCCCGTTTGCAGCATTAAACGAGCACTAATAATGCTCCTTTTATGCCACAAAGGGAATTTAGACTCCCCGGGGGGAAATTTTAAATTCTACATTAAGCCTTCAAGTGGAAAAAAACGGAAGTAACTTCCTGTTTGTAGCGTCAAAGGGAGCACAATAGAAGTAGATATAATGCAGAACCAAATAGACTCAATGTAGAACTGAAATTTCGCCTCGGGTAGGTTCAATTTCAATTCTAATAATATAATATAATTACCTGCTTTGATTTTGATAATATCTTAAATTTCCCCTGTAGCGTCAAACTAGATTGTTGTAGCGTTAAAATTCAATCTGTGGAATCAAAGGTTCAAGTGAGATGTCAAAAAATGTCAGTATCGTCAAAGCAGGTTCTTATCAACCTATAAGGCCGTCTAAGTAGGCGCAAATTATCCTTAAGAACGTCAGAGTAGCATCAAAATGTCGACTCGGATTTTTTTCCCCGCTTTCGAGTGAATTCGCTCTCCGAAAGGCGGAAAATTCGTCGGCAGATCGTATCAAATATTTCTTTAATTAGGTCGCGGGAGTTAATTTTTCCGAGGAGACTTCGCTCGAACTTAATTGAGAGCATCGCGATTTTATTATTTATTTATAGATCTCTCTCTCTCTCTCTCTCTTTCTCTCTCGGTATACTTAGGCGAGTCTGTAACTACTACTCGAATAGTAAATGCCTCGACGTCGAGACGGGCGTTGTTAATTTTACCTGTAATAATCGCAAGCGAAGAAGAACACCGGAACGCTCGATAGTGTCTCGTGCTTCTCGTCATTACTGCCGTGCGCCAATATTTGAATGGCTAGACACGTTTAGAGAAGATCGCGGATTTTCAGGTGCAAGTGACGGGCACACCAGTTCAGAAGCGTGATTAATTCGCGATGTAAACGGGCCGTGCAAATTCGGCGGCGTATTTAAAATAGTGTTGTCAATTTTAACTGCCCAAATAGCCGAATTTTTCAGTAACCGAATATACGATTTTAAGACGTTATTATTACCCGTTATCGTTAGAGAAGCCAATAATTTGGAACATCTGAAAATTAGCCGTATACTTAGTTATCGAAAAACTGGGGTAGTCTCGAATAGTCGAAATTGACCCGAATAGTCGAAATTAACACTATTAACTTAAAAGACAAAAATATCACGTGTGCTCCCAGTATATTTATGCTTCTTGTGCGTCTGAAATTTTATTTTACATTAATGTCTTCTTCTATATATTTTATCGAGAAGAAGAGAAATTTTGCCCGATTTAGTTGCCACAAATTAATCGTAATCAGAGAGAGATCGTAAACACGTGAACAACTAAAGCACAGCTTTGTACGAAAAAATCAGATCAGCCGAACGCGACGTCGACGTGAATTCGACTATCGAGAGAAAACATGTATTGTCTACGCAATAAAAAATCTTGTGCATCGAACAGTCTATCCGAACGTTTGCGTTACTTTAACAAGGTAAATATATTACACAGTAATATGTTAACAAGGCGAATGTAATAAAATTGACATATATTTGTATAACTTTTAATATATTCAATTTCTAGAAGCGTACCTTTCACTTTTACTTCTCGTAGAAAAGGAAAACGGACTTTCTCGGGATTCGGAATCTTTTTTCGAGACGGGCGAACACAGTCACGGCCCTGGCCCACGGTAAATTTCTGGCACGCACGCACGCACGCCACCTCCCGTCCTGCCCCAGGGCGATCCCCGTGTCCGCGACGACGTATCCGTCAACGTGTGTCGAACAAACAAGAAGACGGATAGGTCGCGGGATGGGCGATACGTCGCTCCAGGTGTGTGTTACGCTGTAACCTCGATTTCCAAACGGTAACGTCGCGTTACGCCATTTTACCGCCGCCGTCGCCGCTGATCGCCGCGGGTCCATTTTCGCGTCCGTGCATTTTTTATCGTCACGTGCCGCGTTGCCGGGATTGCGGCCGACGGGAGAGTGCAGTGGCCGAATTTATGGCGTTACGCCGCTCACGGAGATCCGCCGCGGTTGCGTGCATCGCGTTGCATCGCGTCGGCTCGGCCGACGAAGCGCGCCGATGCAACATTTATCCGCGGGCGGACACGTCGGACAGATTTCGACGTTATTTTCGACCGCGAAGTGCGAATTGGGTCGCGCGGAACGCGAATCGAAGCGTAATCGTCATTTTCCTCGCGACGTCCTGGCGTATCGGCGAGTGAGGTAACCGCGAGCGGCCAGCGATTCATGCAACTTTGATAGAAGCGCGAGACTGTCGCGTCCTGATAAGCAGGGGGGGAGGGAGCCGAAGACAATTTTGTTATTGCCGACTGTACATATGCCGGGAATATATAATACGATTATTATTAATACCGTGACGCGCTCCCCCCGTGGCCTCCGATTACAACTGCGGCGGACACGACTGTTTCTTTCCTCTCTTTTCCTGAAATCGGATACACGTGAAGGCAAATTTTACACGGGAAAGTATTTCTAGTGGATGCGATCTTAATGGATATTCGATGTACGATGGCATACACGACGTGAGGTGAATTCGAAATATCGAAGTAGGAGAAGAAGCTCATCCGACAGAAGTCGCACTGATATCAACCGTCTTCATCTCGAACACCTCCTGTTAGATACATACTTTCTTAATCTTCTTCTACACGTAGAAAATGTTCCAGTAAAAATCGCCGAAAATCTTTCAACATTATACCACACCGAAGATTATGATGTAAATCGTAATCTTTAGTGCATCACTTCATTGTACAAGTCGCTAACGATTACAGCACACAATAACCTTAGTTCAGAATTCCGATACGGTCGAAAATACGTTACAACATTTTGTAATAGCGATTCTTACCAGAATATTTCCCCCGTGTTCCGTCCTCGATAAAATCTTATTTCGCAACATAACAAGTAAAATCGTTCGGTTGTTATATTAATTCAATTAACTATCGAGTAAGGGTTTCGGCAATCGGCTTGAATTAATCACCGCTCGCGTTTTATACACGAGCGCGATATTTCTCGTGCATCGTAAGAAGCACGATCTCTCCGGATTGGGCAATCGGCGCTCGCGGGCTCGCCGGTGATTTAAGCGGACGGCAGGAAGAAATCGTCGCCGTGGACGTGCGAATTCGGCGGTCGTCACGAGGGTTTTCGCGCCAATCGTCGCTCGCGGAGCGCAGCCACGAGCATCTGTGCATCGACGGCGATGCGCTCTCCCGGCGCATGCGTCGCGCGGCCGATGCACGTGGTAAGTGCAAGTATGTCAAGGCGCGACCTGAATTTTCCTACTCTCGCTGCCCCCCGCGGCATTCCCCGCGACCCCTCCTCCTCCTCCCATTGCATCGCGCTTACTCGATGCAACTGCTTCGCTCGCCCCCCTCCCCTCGCCCCCGTCCTCCTTCCCGAGCGATCGACTGCGTGCGTGTGCATCTACCTGCGCCCTCGACAACCACGCGCACACACCTGCGCGTACACCGATGCACGCGCGCGCGCGTAACAGTTCGCGCGCTGCGTGCGCGTTACATTGTGTGTGTGTGTGTGACACACGTTCTCCGGGAACGTAAAAATAGCGAGAGCTCGTATCGAAAGCGATTCCTTATCCTCTCGCTCGGCAGCCTCCTTCCGCCGAGAGCGGATTTTTCTCCGTCGCTTTTATCGCGGAAAAGGGAAACGCGTCCCCCGCCGATCGATCGGGTCCGATCAATAGGATCCGGCGCGGTTTAGAAGTCGCGGATCGTGAAAGCTGCTCCGCCGAACATCGGAAGGAATGTCACTCCTCTTTTTGCCCCCCCCTCCCCAGCGGTTACCGAGGTTTCGGATCCGCCTTGTTTTCAGCGTGCGCTCGCGTGTTCTTATCAACGTCGCGAGGGGAAGATGGACGTCGGGAATCGACCGAAAGCGATGCACCAGCTTTCATCCGATCGCTCATTACAACGTTCATCGTAGAAGAACTCGCCGGACACGGCGAGTTAACTAGATTCGCGCGTCTCGTGGAGCCGGTCGACAGCGCTCGGCGAGAGCGAGCGAAACGTTGAGATTAGACGCGTCTCGCTCGCGCGGATGAATTTTTACGTGGCGATTGCGTCGCGACAAATAAACTCCCGACGCGGGCAGAGTCGCGCGGCTTCGCGTTTTCGTTCGCGCACTTTCGATCCGCGGCGAAGAGAGACGCGCGACACGTCACGTCGCCGATCGAGCGCATTCATCCCGGTGTTTCTCGTATTAGCGAGACGCGCCTTCGTCCGTGCGAATTCAGGTGATGCGTGAAAAATCGCGGCTTCTTATCACCGCGCCCGCTTCACGGGCCCCTCTTAACGAGCCACACTTATCTCCGAAGCGCGATAACACCGAGAGAAAAGGAAAGACAGAGGAGGAAGAGGGAGAGGGAGAGAGAGAGAGAGAGAGAGACGGAATCGGCGCGCGAAGGACGAAGGATAACGCGGGTTCGCGCGCGATGTGCGGATATAAAGTCAAGATTACGTCATTCTTCCGAGTATATTTTTACGCGCTTCCTGACTCTCTTTCTGCGTAACGCCTCGGGCGACGTATTTAAAACGCACGACGTCATACCACCCTCTTGACTGATGCACCCTGAGGCAGCGGCGGCTGCTCCCATGCGTACGCGTTCACGCGTTACGCACCTATGCGCCTGTGTGTGTATGTGTGTGAGTCGAGAGAAGCGTGAGTGCGAGTATACAGAAGTATGGGAATGTTCTAATCGTGTGTGGGTGACCCTATGTACGAGCGGGGCTCTTACGTACGCGTACTCGCTCGGCGCTCGCTCGCGCGGCTGACGCTTTTACGAGCGCGTGACGCTTTTATGATCGCGCGTCGCGGTGCAACGTACGATTAGAAGTTAATTGAACGACGCCTCGCGCGATTCCGCCACCGCCCGTCCCCCTCCCACCCCATCGCTCTCGCTCCCGGCGGCTCCCTACTCTCCGCACGTCGGATTTCGACAAAGCTGGACGAAAGCGAGGGACACATGCGGGAGATACGGCGTTATCACGACCGGTGTATCGGTGCATTCGCGCATAAATCACCGGCCGTGTTACGTGAACGTTTGCGTGCACGTGTAAACAGCGCGCGCGCGCGCGGATTGTCGCGAAATCGGGAGACGGAATTGCACGACGGAATTACTTTCTGGCGACGTCGCGCGATATTTCAGATGAGCTTGCGCGCGTGTAACGAGCGGCCTCTCGATCGCTGAATCTGCCGATATCTCTCGTCCGCCCGCGACGGAAACTTCACGCGGAAGAGAGGAATTAGGAATGTCCATGCAATAGGACTAAAAGTTACCGGTAAACTAATCAAAAGCCAGAGTCGAAGTTTTGACGCTCCTGTGACGCTCTTAAGAATAATTTGTGCTTACTTAGACGGTAAATACAGACTAATAAACCAATAAAAATCTATAGACTAACGAAAACCTACTTTGACGATAATGAATTTTTATCTTCTCACCTGAACCATTAACAGGAAGTTACTTCCGTTTTTTTCCACTTGAAGGCTTAATGTAGAATCTAAAATTTCCCCCCCAGGGAGTCTAAATTTCCTTTGTGGCATAAAAGGAGCATTATTAGTGCTCGTTTAATGCTGCAAACATTAACTTTACAAGTTCAATTGCCATCTTCAACAATCTATTGTGACGCTAAAACGGGAGGAAACGGAAACTTAAGGCGTCATTAGGATCAAAGTAGAGGTGTAATTATGTTATTAGAATGGAAATTCAACCTGTTTTTCTACCTTAACTTCTACTGTGTTGTAGAATCCAAGGCTTAACACAGGGCCAAAATTTCAACTCGGGTGTAATAAAAAATTGCCAAACATAGCTTTTAACCGTGGGAGTTAAAAATTAAGATAGAGGGATAAAAAAATTAGCTAAGTTAACTAAATTTCAATTATATTATATGGACAGTTAATTTTTACTTTGGACGATACTTTTTGCCTGTGGGAGGTAATTATTATTATTTTTTTTTCATGTAACGTAACTCTTCGACTCGAGCTCCTTCTGTCGCCTTATCGGAAATGAATAAAACTCGATTCGGCAGTATCGAGGTATCCGCCGCATGGCGGTGGAACACATTGCACATTCTTCGAGTAATAATTACGCGACGTGTGCGTCGCTTCGATCGAGAGCATTATCGACGGCGGCCGGGCCACTGATTTGGGTCATGACTTCGCAGACGGCGATTTAGGTCGTGATAATATACAGGTGTCCTCGCTGTATAAGGATATTTTCGATTTCGCGTGATAATCAGCTGGTACGCCGCCATGGTCGCGCACGATTAATCAGTTATCGCAGTTGCGCAATTAATACGCGCCGACGCCCGCTGGAAACGAACGCACCACCGTTCCGCGCCCGATAATTTGCATTCGTTGCGTCGTTCATGACGACTGAAGCTGATTGGCTGTATGCGCGTTCGCGCGTTGTGAGTTCTTAACTCTAAAAGGTCCCGAGACATTTACGAAGTATGGGATAATTTTTCCTTGAATAAAAAAGAAAAGGACAATGTGGACATTTCGGCGCAACAAGACAAGTAACACTTGTCTCTATCGGCAATCGGCAATTTATCGATCGCTCATTAATATTTAACGATCCTCACTATGGGCGACTTAACACGGGGTGTCGTCGTATTTGAGTGGAAGAGCGTCTCCGGGACGATCGAGTTTTGCCGTCGTCTCATCGTCATACCCTGCGAATTTGCGTTAACCCTTCTGGTAACATATTAGACTTATATGTGTTTTCTTTCGTTTACCTCCCCCTTCCACGTTGTGTGCAAGACCCTGCATCCTAGTCCTATTCCTCTATTACTGAGAAATAAATTATCCACGTAAAATACATACGTGTCCTTGATCGAAATAAAATTTAGTTAATTCGAGTAAGCATTTACTAAGGAATATTGAAGTGATTACTTACTTGAATCTAGCACTTTTATGTGTAATTCATGCAAAGAACAAAAAAATTCAAAGAATGATTTTTACAGTTTTTTCGTGATGTAAGCTTGAAGGACGTTACTTCAGCGTCAAGATCGCGCGTGTTACTGATAGGATTAACTCAGCCTGAACTCGTCGTTCCAGCCACCGCCGTCTCACAGTTTCGGACAACGGAGGAAAAGGAAACCGGCGCTTCGCGATTGACGACTTTTCCCAGGCCACCCCCGGGCCGCTCGCGACCTATCGAACGGTGAAGCGAGTCCAGGCCTCCCGGAGTTTCGGCCGTACAGGAAGGGTGCGTGTGCGCCCGGTATTTTTTTCCCCTCCTCCCCTACTTAGGCGTGGTTGGGCTCGAGAGAGGGAGAGAGAGAGAGAGAGAGAGAGAGAGAGAGAGAGAGAGATAGGAGGCTGTCGCCCAGGAGTACGTCGTCGCCGGAGATCGAAGGGATATCGATTGTTAGAACGTAGGTGCTGACCTACCCCTACCCCCCGTCTTCGTCCTCGGGACGTCCTTCCAGGCGTGTCCTACCCCAACCCAGACATCCGTTCCACCGACAAACAGCGTCCTCCCCTTCGACACGAAGCGACGAGCAACAACGAGTCCTCCGCAGGACCTCTCTATCAATCTCTCTTTCTCTCTCTTATCCTCTCTTATTCTCCCTTTCGTTCTTACTCTCTGCCCCGTCGTCCTCGCCCCTCGGTCTACGTGAACGTACCGTGGAATATCCTTTTGCCGGGGGAGCGCGCGAGCGAACCCTCGTCAGGAGCGGTGTCCTGGCGAGGTCAACCCCGCAAAAAATAATCCAGGGCCGACACGTCGTCCTGCCTGCTCGTCCGCTTCCTCCCCGCCCGTCCGTTCCCCCTCGCCATCCCGCGTTCCTTAAACCTCGAGACATGGAAGAAGACGAAGTGGAAGAGACGCGATCCGGCGACCCGACACCTGCTAAGAGGAGTCCTTGCGCGTTCCTCCTGTCTTATTCCTTCCACCACCATTACCACCACCGCCGTCGCCGTTACTATCCCCGGCGGGAGGATGAGGAAAGGAACGTGACCCAGAAGACGTCGGGCAAGAAACGGATATCGCGACGAAATCGAACATTCCTCGCCGAGGATGTCGCCTTATATCTTTCCGCGCCTATATTGCGTGGAAGCTGACGTCATTTGTATAATTCTCGGGATGTCTAACAAATGACAAGTTAACCGTACGGATATAGTAATAATAATGAATATGATAATGACGATATCTTATTGAATAAAATTTTAACGATAATATTTCGTAATACTATTTAGTAATAATGTTACGCAAATTAATTATGGAAATTACGTTATATTAAATATTTTCACAGCATTACAGCTGTTCCACGTATCATATATATCTCTCACGTTTATTCTTAAAAGATTCTTGCCACAGGTCAGTAATACTTATCCCTTATCTAAAGAGATTATGCCGCTAAACGTGTAACTTAAATTTCATCACCGAAACTGATCTCGCAAGAGAGCAAGATTCCCGTTTGGCGATTTATTTCGAATCGTCCTCGAATTCGCGTATATCAGAATGAGCAGGTCACATAAAGTAATACATGCGATCGGAATTATTCTTAATTGCGTTGCGATAAACGGGTCTTCTTAGGTTTCTCTCTTTCTTCGGAGAACCGAGTCCGGGACTTATTTAGAACGCGAAGTGTGTCCCGAGCGGACAACGAGGAATGTCCCAACTTGCCGAGCGTTCAGAAACGTTTTATCGATCGTTCCGGGAAGCCCACCTACGATGATTCCTCGGAGGTGCCATTAGACACCGCGAGTTAATTAATGAATAAAGCACGATAAATGCGTACTCCTCCCGGAAAGAGCGTTTCGCCAGAATCGATTGATTCAGGGTCGAGGGTGCGACATATAGCGGGAACGTAACGTCGCGTTGTCCGACGACCAAGTCGGCGATCACCGCCTCGATTTTTCGAGAAGGGTAACTTTTGCGAGACTAACGGGATATCCCGAATCCAAATTTTTAATTTTACATTTAGTTTTCACGCGAAAGAAACGGAAATAAGTTCCCACTTGTAGCATCGAAGGAGCACAATAAGTGCTGCTTTAATGCCGCAAAGGGAATTTGGTCTTTCAGAGTCTAAATTTTAGTTCTACATTCAATCTTTAACTGGGGAAAACAGCAATAACTTCCCCCTTTGTAGTACCAAAGGAGCACAATAGCGGACATTTGAACACTTAACGTAGAACTAAAACTTCGGCTGGGAATCGCACGGAAAAGAATTAGCTAAAAATTAGCCGTCCATATTGCACAATCGAAATTCAGCTAATCTGGCGAATTTTTTTCGCTCCTGCATCTAATTTTTAGCTCCACAGCTAAAAACTAGATCTCTGATAACGAAACTCTGGTAACTAAATTTCAGCTGTATTACATGAACAGTTAATTCCTTTTTTTCCGTGCGATAACGAGGATGAAATATCACGCGTCAATGCATGCAATTACTCGACCGAATGACGGGCGATCTCGGTCTGATGAACTGGCAACGGGATCAAAAAGGGCCGGAGGCACGATCTGAAGGGTGTATCCTGAACCTTCGCTGTTCCATTTCCCGAGCAGAAGTCGTACGGCCGTCGTTGAACCTGACCGGTCATCCGTCATTACGACACCGCGTCGAAGTTTTCCGAGATTTCTAGCACCAACGAGCCCGCTCGATGCGCGAGGGCCGTGTTCGGCTAATTGGCACGGAGCCCTGACGCAATTCCGTGGAAGAAGGGGCCGAGGACGGGTGCAGGGGCGGATTGTCGAGGGTCAGGGTCCCGGCCCCGCGTCCTCTCTCGCTCTCACCGTGCGGAAACCGGACGAGGTCCTCTCTCTCACTCTCTCTCCTGTTCTTTCTTATCCTTCCGTTCACTCCTCGCTTCTCCTCCACCTTCGTTTAGCGCGCATACATCCTCGCGAACGCGCGGGACGCCCCTACCTGCGTGCCTACATCGCGGGCTTTACGAGCGGGCGCTGTAATTTCGCCGGGAGATTCACGAAGATCCGGATCGACGCCACCAGCCGGACCCGAGAGCTAGCCTTCTCCGCGGAGTGCAGCACGCAGCCACGAGCAACGCTTCGCGGAACCAATAAGATCGTCGGCGCGCGATCCTCTTCGCCGGATGTCGATTCAGCAGCCCGCGAGGCTCGCGCGCGTCTCTCATTAGCCCTTCTCGCGCGATCGAATTTACAACGAAATACCTCGGTCGCGTTACTTTTTCCAGTCGCCTTTTGCCCTCCCCCAATTCTCGCCGAGATGTCTGCGCGCTTGAGAACCAATCGCACGAGGAAAAGTAATTTGCAACTGCAAGTTTTATGCTGTCGTAGTCGCTAAATAATTATGTAGGGTGTTCCTTTAAGACCCACCGATAGATCCCATTGGAGTAAAATGTTATAACTTGGGTATAAACGAATATATGAAAATGACCTCAAACCAATTCCTAAAGTATCGAACGGTAATTAAGAAACACCCTGTATATTTACTTATTTTCTACGATAGCGTAAAATTTGCTGTTTCTCTGAATTATTTTGCTTCATCCGTAGTATCTCAAATGACAGACTGATGGATTGTGAGATTAACCTATCACGTTGTAATGTACGGGAAAAAAAAGTAGTGGCTCCCATAGCTAAAAATCATTACTGAAAAAAGGATTTGGTAATAAGTACTAAAATTTGGTGAATATCTGCCGACCATAATATTTTATTATTGCAAACAAATAAATTAGTTCCATGTACTGTATATACAGTAATTCTATAATTCTGTATATTTTATATATGAAAAATATTTGGTCGCAGCAACCAAACATTTGGTCGGCGAACATTCATCAAATTCTAGCACTTATTGCCAAATTCTTTTTTCGCTGTAGTTCCCACAGGTAAAAATTAGCTGGCCACATATTAAAACTAAAATTTAGTTAATTTAGCTAACGCCTCTCGTCCCCGTAACTAGTTCTTAGTTCCCACGGTGAAAAACCAGGTGCGGTAACTAAATTTTGGTAACTAAATTTAGCTGTATTATATGAACAGCTAATTCCTTTTGTTCCGTGTGGGAACTGCAAGGCAAGGTGCGGCGACCAGTCGGACACGTTTACGACGACGGAAAATTCGGGGGTTTCCGCCGTTTCAATGCGATTTCCCCGAAGCAGCGAATGAGACGTTAACACGCAGGAAACCTTGAGAACTCGAGAATACGCTCCTCAGCTGTAAGTAAGGCACCGCGATGTGACTCGCCGATGAGATAAACGGTGTACATTAATGCTACGGGATTTACTGAAGCGAGATGCTTTTTTGCACAAAACTCACGATAAAAGTGTCGTCGTAATTTCACGCAATCGTTAAAAATACAAGCGAGCGCGCGGAGTGGTGGGAAATATTCCATTGCTAAACACGCCGCGGGCGCGTTGCGCTCTCGTAGCCTCAATAACGACCAGCGCGCGCCCTTATCTGACACTAACCGCTCGCATTTCTTTTTTTCTCGACTATTCGGACCGAGTTTTCTTAATCGTCCCTCGCTGACATCGTCCCTCTCTCTCTCTCTCCCACTCTTTCCCCCTCTTTTCTCATACTTTCAAGTGCTGGAAGTGAACGATAATGGCCGTGGCACCTATCTGCAGGTCGAAGGTCAACCCTCCGCGCGATGCACTCTATATATATTCGCGGAGATACGGCTGACACGAGCGACATCGAGGAACGTCGTCAAAATCGCGCTAAACGAACAAACGGATGTGCCCGGAGCATGCAGGACTGTGCCGAGCGAAGGACGTCGAAGAAAAGGGACAGATAAGCTCGCGACAAATCGGCGTATCGGCGGAAACGTCTGCTTAACGTCGCGTTTCCGAGATACCGAGCTGTCAGCCTCGTCGTCGTTATTGCGCGTGTTCGAGATGCCGAGGGCGTGGCGAAAAAACGAAAATAAAGCTCGGCGATATCGGAAGATAAGAGCCCGTCTCATCTCGCTCTCCGACTGCGGGCGCAAACAGGAAGTACGACGGAGTAAGCATCTTCCGAAAAACAAGCGCTCGTCGCGAAATTTATCTCGTGTTACTGCAACACGCGATGGTGTCGCAATTGATTCTCAGCGTGCGGGGCCAAAAATGCGCGGAGAGTAGAAGAAGAAGGAGCTGCAGCCGAACGGAGCTGGCGCGAGCGAGATACTTCTCCGTCGTTCCACTTTCTCGCAGCAGCAGCCACTCGTTCCCGACGGATCGTCGCTCGTAAATTCGTCGGATCGATAATGAGTTATTTAATAATTGACGCTCTATTCATTCCTCGTGGCCGGACCGATCGCGTGGTGCGATCTGTTTGAAAAGTATCGGACGGATGTTCCGAGGATATTTATCCTCAAGTCCCGAGGACTCCGATAACTGGAATTGCCAACTCAAGTCAATTACGGTATACCGATCTTAAAAAATCGAAATCTTTAATCAAGATAAATAAATTAGATAAACGTAGGTAAGTAAAATATTTATTCATTATTATGTCAAGATCGGACAACTGAACATTAGTTTTCTATTGTGTTTTAATATAAATAATCATCCAGGGAGCGTTTGCACCCTTAAGTTTGTACATTGTTTGTACACAAGGACTTTTCATCTGACGCTTATTGGTGGTGTTCGTAGTTTAAGAGTGTTAATGAATTTTAGTAAAAGTTATTGTTGTATTTTGTATTATTTTTCGTTAAATGAAAAATCGCAACAAATGACGTCCCGCTTATTGTCGAGACGCCTCTAAATAGGAGCTGAAAATCGGGACGTCTCGCGAAAATCGCGGCGATTGGTCACTCTATTGACAACACAATTCCACATATCGCGAGCCACTTTGGTCGTGACGTCACACACGTACTAGGCAAAAATAATTGAAGGCTTCTTCATGCCGATCGATTTCCCGCGATATATTAAGTGTGCTTACGACGCCGGTGGCGGTGATACGCCAGTGGCGGTGTACGCGGAACGCGGCTGTTTCCACGACTATTTTGGTCTATATTACGATATTATTACGATTATACGTCACAATTGATCGATCACATTATCTCCCCCGACGTTTGTATGGGAATGCCGACGCCAAACTTCTCCACGCGAATTCGCCGGAGTCGAATTCCCGTCCACGGTTGGCTGTTTCTTTTTTCAGCGAGAAACGACGAGGTCTGATTGACAGCCAGCTGGAGCTCTGATACGGGTGAGATATAAAGATATTCCGAGAACTATCCGATCGTTCTGGAAATTTCGGATGCGCCTGACGCGAGTGACATCAGACGTCGCTCGATTTCGATTACATCGGATACGTCGTGTCGCGTTCTTATCGCTAGCCCGACGATAGCGCGGCATGCGCCACTTTTATCGCCGCCGATATTCCCGATCGGACGTTTTCACCGTGGAACGACGCGCGGAAAGCTCGTTTCACTCGATCGCGAGCGGACGAGCGGAACGAGAAAAGTATATCGCGGCAGAAATCGCCGTCGCTGTCTTCCTAATGCAACAAGATTTCATTTACCAATAGTAAACGCGAGCGCGTCGGAAAATATATCGTCGGCTTTTCTGAAGCTCGTGACTAAGCGCGAAAAAAGTAAGCGGAATTTTAATTCGATATTCTTTTTTGTCTACATGTGTGACAAAGAGGAGCGAAATATTTTTTTAATTTTTTGTTAAATTTATTTTAATAGAGTCGAATTGAGTCGAATAGAGTCGATTGTATATCTACACTGAAAAAAGTGCTACCGTTCAATTAATATTCACTTAATATTTACTTGATTCAAATAAAAATAATTATTCCAGCACAATAAAAAATGTTGTGTCAAGGAATGTCCATTTTGTGTTACTTTAACGTACATTTGTGTACTATTTAATACATTCTCCGTGTTAAAATAAAAAAAATTTCAGTGGATATATATTTCTAATAAATATTCTCCTGAATTTTTTATTTTAACTATTTTACATTTATATTCAGTGATTCATTAAAATATTATATTACCTTCAAATGAGCATTTTTACAAGCTATTAAAATATACCTACATTCATAAAGTTTTATTTGAATTAAAAGACTGTAAAACAGGCAATAATATTTACCTTCTAGCATTCTTATTCTCTTTTGCGTGTGTGTGTGTGTGTGTCCTACTCTTCAGTACTGAGAGGATTAATTTCCATTGGTTTCTCCGCGATTGCGAAACCGTAAATTACGAGGATCGGGTTTATCGAACCCGAGTCGATATCGACCCCTTAAGAGCGCGCGGTGTCGTTACACTTAGAGATACGAGACGGCGATAAGCGGCTTCGCGAGTCCGCGACAATCGCACGTGCATCGATGCATATGCATAGCCGCGCTGCTCGTGCCGCGAGCGCGACCCGAAGAATTCACGGAAGTTGCCAACAGAAACGTAACGTCCCGTTGCCGGCACAAATACATAATCGTGCAACCGGCATAAATTTTCAAATCGCCGTAGTCACGCTCGCTTCTGCGTAATCTAATTAAAAATACCGGAAGGAGGGAAAGAGAGAGAGAGAATGAGAGTGAATTTTAAATTGTGCTATTTTCGGAAAATGAAAGATACGAAGACGGAATAATTTAATCTTTATCGTCATTCGTTAATTATTCGCGGATGTTTGAGGAGCATTTCAGACGCATGCTTTCAAACACGAGCGGAGGGAAATAATTAATTAATCCGACGTGTCTTACGTACGAAGAGGGATCGCACGCTGAAAACGCGAAATGCTTCACGGTCGAATCGCTATGCAATTCAGGAAGAGCCTGCATTTGAATAGCACTACGATCATCGAACGTAGCGCTTTCCTGAATCATTTGTAGAAAGTTCATACTCCGTCGCGGTGGAAAGTCGACAAAAAAATGTAGAACAACGCGCCGGCGTGAAAGTCGATCTCGGTTGCTCGCGTTAGGTGCGTTTTGGCGAACGATGGAAAAAGTGCATAACTCAAGCCGGGAGTCGCGCCGATATTCTAAGGTGGGTCGACGATAATTTCGAAAATCGTCGTTCACCTCCTCTTCGTATCGCAAACAAGCATCCGATATAATTCCTAATGACGGTACGCGCTCGCCATATTTTGACAAGAGAGCCGATACAAGCTGAGAAAGAAAGTGAAAGCAAACGTACGCACAACGAGCCTATTTTTTTCTTTTTCTCAGAGAGATTCAAACGAGCAATTTCGATTCCCCGCGATTTTTGATTCGCGACACGCGCGGAATTGCAGATCAAGCCTCGAAAGGCCGCAAGTATCGCTCACGGCGAGACTTTTTTCGATGAGGAACGTAGCCGCGATTCCGCGTCGCGGAACGTGATTCCCGATATCCTCCCCCCCCCCTCCTCCCCCGTCACTCACGGACATATGGCCGAGGTCCGTTCGTTCACGCGCGAATTGCGCGACAAACGAGGAGGTCCTTCGCCGGCCGGAGGACGCGGCCCTGAAATTTAGGGGTTGTTTCCAGGCGGTTTGCGAACCGCGTAGAGTTCCCATCGGTCGGAGGGGGTTGCTTATCCCCTACAGGGTGGTATGGTGTGTGGCAGACAGGGCGTGGTCGTCCTTGAACCTACCTATAGAGCCTCGAAGTGACCCTCTGTCTCCCTCTCTCCCTCCTCGCCACCCCTCCCCCCCCCTCCGTCATTCCTTCGACCTTCCAGATCCGTCAATCTCTTTCTCCTTCTCTCTCTCTCTCTCTCTCTCTTTCGCTCTCTCCCTCCCGCTGCCACCCATCCCCCCCTCCCGCGCCCTGTCGTCATCTCCCTCACCCTCGCTTCCTCCCTCGTTCTTTCCACTTCCCACCCTTCGTTTGCTTTACGCACGGCCCATGGAAACGAACGGTTACCTCGCGATGTCCTTCTGATAGGTTCATTGAAACGACCACGTATTCGGCGGCCGGTCATTTGCATGAATTATTTCATTACCCCGACGAGTCGATTTTCCACCGAAAATGAACAAGCGAGAATAAATAGCGGCGGCCTGCGTTCGACGAGCGGCTTTTTTTCCCCCTCTCCTCTGCCTTCTTTTTTCCTTCTTTTTCCCTTTCGTTGCGTGTAAATGATTGTGCGGTCGTGTGGCAGATTCTGAGCGTAAATGGAGCGAGAGTCGCGCGATTTGCGCGAGCAGTTGGGCGCCGCCATACGAGTGTCTCGGTTTTTCCCTGTAACCACACGCTAATCGGACGCACCGTTAAACACCACGGTTGAAGTGAATACGGAGGAACAGGAGATCGCGACGGAGCTTACGACGAAAAGCGCGGGCTCGGTTTCGCGCTCCGTCGAACCCTTCGTCGCGTATCGGGCGCGGCGCTCCGCTATGGAAACTTGTTAGACAAAGCGGAGCGACGGCGGAGGAGACCGGGTCGCCCCCTCGCCACGACACAATTTTAATTTTTCACTCGGCTATTACACGCGCGCTTTTCGTGCAGCACGGCAAGACTCCGCCGGGCGGAGGGATCGATGCGGTTTCGTCTGACGGTTCTCGCCTCGAAATTATTTATCGCGCGTTTCTCGCTTATAATGTATATTTCGCCTTTTTCTGCTTTCGTGCGCGCCGAGCCGATATCGCGAGCCTCCCGTTGCTCGCATTTCTTTTTTTCCGAGAGATAAAAATAATATTAAGAAATTTCGATGGTGGGTGTCGCAGGTGAAGCATGCGGGAGCAAGCGTCGAGCTCGTTGCTTGATTATCGCGACGACGCGTTTTAATTAGGCTCTCGTCGCGATCGTAGAGCTCGGAGACGCGAGATATCAATTTCATCGTCGTGGTCTCCCCCGAGTGTTCTCGGCGAGCGTTTAAGCGGCGACACACGCATTATTTCACCCCTCGACCGGCGTCTTCCCCTCGTTTCCTCATCAACGTTGCCGTTCTACGCTGTTAAGGTAGGTTAGGCAGGGCGTCTTCCACGGCTTCGCGACCGCCGTAAGGGTGGGTCTCGATTTAACGGGACATGGGAAGGATACTGCGGGAGCTCGCACGGTTTCAAAATGCCTCACCGAGTCCGGCTTACTTTTCGTCCAGCTGTAACGCCAGTCTCTTTAGTTGAATCAGTGGAAACGCCACTAATTGAATCAGTGAAATGGCATTCTACCGATAATCAAGGAGTATTAACGAATTATTTAGTGAAAACTCTTCCTCTCACTCAGCTTTTTTGTGCGA
Source organism: Dinoponera quadriceps (assembly GCF_001313825.1). Lineage (NCBI taxonomy): Eukaryota > Metazoa > Arthropoda > Insecta > Hymenoptera > Formicidae > Dinoponera > Dinoponera quadriceps. The sequence continues at coordinate 1,352,254 of NW_014554384.1, forward strand.
TACTTCGCTGATTTTGGCCAGTGAAAGATTCAAGCAAGTCGCTGTTACGCGTCCCGTAGCAGAAATATACACATACGTACTCTCGGTATTTACCGGGTAATCGCATCTCTTTCTATCTATCTATCTCTCTCTCTTTCTTTCTCTCTCTATCGCCGATCGGTCTCGGCTTTGAATTTTACACGAAGTTACGTCCGTCCGGCCGAGCGCGGCTCGATTTGCCGCAAACTGACACTCTCAGTCAGCCGAGTCGCGTCCAATTAATTAAGCGAGCGATCGATCGATTGAACGCGCGGACGCTGCAATATTTTCTGCACGTTAACGCATTGCTCATCACCGTACGGTCGATCGTCCGCGAGAAGTTATAAAATAATAGCCAAAGTCTTTAGAATCCCGCGTTATCCGTGCGCTGTTCCTTTCCTCCTTCTTTCCCTGAACGTGCAAATTCACGAAAACGGGAGTGAACGCGATATGTATGCGCGAACACGATGGAATTTCGGCACGAAATACGACTGTCGTAAATTCACGTAAAGCCCTCATTACCACCCACGCAGCGTCTAAGCAGCGTTGTCTAAGCGAGGCAACAAGTGACGCGAAAAGTGCCGGGGGAATTTCGAAAGAGCAATAAAAACGCAACGAAATGTACGACGGCAGCGATCCGGCCGTCGTCGCGGATCGGGACGTAGCCCCGCGGAATTCGCCTGGAATTTTCGCGAGACGGAGGAGATGGCAGAACAGGAGCCTTCGTAGTCATGGCGACTGCCGGGTTTCACCGGTTGATCGATCCACCACGGTCAAGGTCATCCACGAAACCACAAAGCGGTCGTTCCGCCGGCGGACACACCCCCGCAGACGGCGGAGGCTCTTCGCCGATCCTCGTTTACGCGATTAGACATAATCGGAGCGAGGCACGAAAAGGGTTCTTCACCGTTTCTCACCGGAGAAATACCGCTGCAACGCTGCGAACACGGGAGGGAGAGTAGGGGGGGGGAGGGGGATTCGAGCGAATTCTCCCTCTCGAACGAACCGTCAGCGCGCACGTCGAGAAATAAATTTCCGAAGGAAACGACGAACCTTTTATCGTTATCTTCGAACGCCTCGTCTCATTTTTGTGCTCCGAAAAAATTAATTTTTATAAAATGAAACATTGTCTCTTCTCAAATCTTGTTGCGGATGACGCTGATTTTAGGCTCTTAGACATCTTATCGAAACGCCGTTGTGCATTGAATAAGAAATACAATTATTTTACTGACAGTTAAATTTTTTAAATTTGCGAATACGATTAAAGTTAAATACCGTGACTGCTAGAATAAAATCGTCATTATTGATTCTCCTGTTATATCAGGTCTTATCGGAATTCAGGTTCCTAGGAGAACTCTCAGAAGATATCCGATATTTTGTTTCGCGTACTCTAAATGACAAGTTTTCACTTATAAATAGAATTGACCAATATAAAAAAATATTCAAATAGCACAAATTTTTTTAATAACTCGCAAAATTTGCCTAATGTTAAGTTTAAATCAACTGCTTATGTGATTTTTATTTTAATCTCGCTTTGCTTAATTTTATTGCAACTACGTTCTTCTAAATAGATCTAAGTGCAAATACACTTTGTACTAGTGGGGAATTTTCCCGTTTTCTTTAATATAATAATATAATAATAATTATAATAAAATTAATTATAATAATATAATAATTATAATAAAATTCTGATGATAAATAGATTATATACTTCACTATATCGGTGGAGAGCTATAAGTTAATAAAGCCTCGGAGAGCTGAAGAAATGAGACCCTAAGAGACGCGTCTCTCTCTCTTTCTCTCTTTTTCTCTCTCGCCTGCACTTTCACTGTTTTCTTTGTGCAGGCGGCGTATTAAGTAGGAGCGCGCTATTAACGGCTCAGATATTCATCGGACCGATTGGTTTTTAACGCAAAGCAGGATGTCGATATTGTACGAGGATATATTGTCGTGCCTACGACGGAGAAACGCGTCGGAGAGAGATCTCGTTTCGTTATCGCTCCGATTACATTAACTCATTATCCTGCTCGAGATTCCGCGCTAACGGTTGCGTCGAAAAGCGCGATTTTCACCTCGTCTTTTCGACCCACGATAGAAAGCTTGATCCTTAACAGTTTAACTTGAATAATTACTCGGATAAAGATAATGCTGATTAGCGATCAAATGTATCAATTCGTTTAAACATTTTCTCCGATCGTTATCGTCAAATCGACGAGGATTAATGCATTCGCACAAAAAATATCTTTCTACTGCGATGGAAAGCAAATATTCAGTTTATTTTCCTTCTTTTAAGTAATGATTATCCGCAACACAAAGAATATTTTCTCGATAATAATAATTAATAATGGTGTAATAGTATATAAAATATGCTCATCACAAATTTAAGGAAAGCTGACATACTCAAAAGAAAAATTTATTCTCTTTTCAAGAATCTAAATAAAACTTTGTCGAAAGCTTTATCGAAAGATGTTACATTTGGCTAATTTAAATAAACAACTCGATTTTTGTTGCAATTTAATCAAAATTAAAACTTAATTGAAATGAGTTTCTTCATTGAAATATTAAACTTACTAAAATTCAGAATATATATATATATATTTTTTTTGTAAATAAATTTGATGCTTATTTGAATTTGTGACATATTTGCGAATATATAAACTTATGAAATATTTGAAACAACCAACATTTAGTTATATATGTCTATGCTGTTTTGACGCGAGTATATACGCGTAAAAATAACTGCAACTCCGTAATGTGACATTTCCCTTCGCCGGTGTGACGTTAAAGTGTGACGAACGGCCGGCTCGCGTAGCCACTCTTATAAATATCATATATTATCGCGAAAAAAGTTGTTTTTGGGCGTCTTCTATATTTTTGTAACTAATACGAAGCGTAATAAATTCTCGGCCCGAAATAACGAGTCGAGATCGTCATTGGTCGATATCGGAGGGTGGCGGACGTTCGCGGCTTCAGCCCGACGGTAAAACTCTCGAATTGCCGTCCGCGTGTCCCCCATGGGTTCTATTTTCCGATCGTGCTGTCATTCTTCGTCTCGTATTCGCGTATACACGATGCACAAAAATTGTCAACGCGAGACTCACTCGCTGAGGTGTGTATTTACAGTTCGCATCACGTCCAGCAGCCGTCGTTTTCGTACCCGACCGCCGATATTAGCCCGTCTTCGTGCCGCGCGATCACGTGGGAAAGCTCGGGCGAGAACGCCAGGTACGCGCGGAGCCAGATAAACGCGCTTCATGCGATCTCGTCGTTATCTCGTCGGATTCGCCGTGAAACCGTCGTCCCGTCCTCGTCTCGCATTCACGACACGAATTCCGGCCGATTTATCGCGCGCCTTACGTCAAACTAGAGCGAAACGCGGCATTTATCAATTACGTCACTCGCGTGTTAGGAATGCGCGCATATTGGAGCAGGAAAGGAAGTCGCGGCGATTGCGAAAGAAGCGGACGCACGCGAGGGAACGCGCTTCGCCTTCCGCAACTGGACGTTTCCGCGACGTCGGTTTCGACAAGGTTTTCTCTCTCTCTCTCTATCTCTCTCCTGCCCGATCAGCCCTGCCACATCATCCGGATTCATAGTTGATCCTGTCTCGTTAGCGCGGAGCTGTCTCCGAGACGTCGAAGACAGGGAGCTTGATCGATCGTGTGCGATAACGAGGATGACAAATGATCTAATGCTGAATTCTTCATTATTCTCCACGCCGCAAGTGTCCTCTTCACTTTAGGATGAGAGATTTAGACGTGATGATTTTGACTTCGTCGTGAAATGGATGCATAAATTTAGATTCCGGGTAGAAAAATAGCGAATTGCGTACGAAGCTGCGCGATTTGAGCTTGAATACCGACAAATAAATCCGATGAACAGCGCATAGGAAATTCCCCGGGATCTAATTGGGATCCCGAATCTGATTTCCCGAAATAATTATACATTCTAGTTGCGAAGTCTGCGTAGGTTCTGATTAGAAATGTAATGCTTGAAATATACAATTCTAAATGAGAAACATAAACAGAACTTATTTCGTCATTCCCAAGATTTTCCTCAAGATTTTCCTGCTTCCACATTTTACAACACCGCGAGTGTGAGCAAAATCTACGAAATGCTTTAAATATTTATACTTTACAAGCGCGCACTATTAAAAATGCACCCATAATTGAAAATAATGAACAAATTACGGAAAAACTACAAGTTGATCTACATTGCATTGGAAAGTTTGACAGCAATTCAGAACCTGGATCAAAATTTACTTCACTTTAAAGGAAACTGTCACTCGACTCCGGCGTTGACAGTCGCTCACGGCCTGAAGCAAGTCGCAGCGCGCACAGGCAATCAGCGTCACGGAAAAGGAGCTTCACCCCGGTGTTTGGGAGAAGAGCGGGATTCCCAATTGGTATCGAAGGGACAGCTTTAGGCATTCGGAACCCACGCTGTACGCGGAAAAATCTGGAGTTCCAAACGGAACGAATTCTCGGCGCAATCGAACGAACGCAGGCGATAGAGCGTGATAGACCGAGGCCGGGCTGCAAATTCGGGCGCGACGATTAAGGATCGCGCGCCGAATGACGTGCGGGCGCGACATTCGCAGGCCGACGGCGCGACCTTGACGGAACATTTTTCCGGCGACCTTTGACCCCGGCGGGGCCAAGCGGAGTGTTAAACTTAAAGGCGCGTCTCACCCTGCCGCCCCCGCAGCGGCAGTCAGACGCCGGCGATTCCGTATCGTTCTGATAATCGTTCGACGGCCCCCGAGAGGCGGCGAGACGGTGTCGCGGGGGTGGAGGCCGCGGCCGTGACCTTGGCGCGGGTCGGCGGGGTGGCGGTTTATCGAGCGCCGGGACTTTCACTGTTCCCCACCCCCGTTCCCTTTCGCCTTCGGGCGCCGCCGTCGTCGACCGCCGCCACCCCCGGCGCACCCCATTCACGCAACTTTCTCTCCGACGCGAGTCGTAACGTCGGGCTTCCACCCCGGAGGGCTTGCACCCCGCCTCTGGCCGACTATCTGAAGGTGAGTCGTCTAGACGGTTTCCTTGCGACCATTTCCTTCTACTACTGTCGGCGGCGGCTGCAAAGGGGAATGAAACCATGGGAGCAGTCGGTATCCTCTCCCATGACGGTGGTGAGGAATGTTTCGGTGGCATAGATTAGGCCAGTGCTTCCCGAAGCGCGTTCGATTGACTCCAGGATTAACTGAGCGAGCCGGTGACGGTCGTATCGAAAAATCGTGGAATCGTGAATTAGATCTGCGATGCGCGACAGCGGATACGGAAATTCCGAGAAACGCGATGATAGATCTAGAATTTGGGCGAAAAGGAGAGAACGATATCATAATTAAAATGGCTCAATGTACGTCTTCGTACGATAATTTCATACGTGAATTCATTCCGATGTTTGACAAAGTATAAATAGAAAAAAAATGTTATGTTAAACTGAACATATTTCACATGTCCCAAATGATCTACACAAGTTTTTTTGTGTGGATTTAACGCAAGTGAATATGTTGAAAGTAACACAAGTACTGTGTCAAAAATTAACATAAAATTAATAAACATGTTATAGGTATCAATCGGTTGACATTGAAATGTGAAATATATTATTTTAACTGTAAGTTGTAAATAACGAGCTTGCAACTAAACTTTTACTCAAGATGTTTGCTCTGCGAATAAAGATTTGCGTCTTTCTCCGACTGGCTGAGAGTTTAAGGAGCAACCATTTTCCCGAACTGTCTTTTGAGAAAGACGTTGTATTAATCGTCGCGGATCGGGGAGTTCGGACGGCGGACGTTCCGGACTGAACGCAATCCTCCGACCGGCGCGAAGCAAATCCACCGAGGAATACTGTTTTCCTCGAGTCGACTTTTTTCAAACGACTGCGAAAATTACGCGAAGCCTCGTCTCTTCGCGCTAACGCAATAATAAACACGTGAATTATTTAAGGCGAAACGGCGCGAACGGCGCGACTTGTAATAGCGCGAGCGCGGTCTCAAAGACGAAACGGAAGTGCTCCGTCGAGTAGGGAAATCGGCAGCTCCCTCACGAGCGAGGGTAACGTTTCATGTCGAGCGCCGCGTATAATTTTTTCGATTAATACGTAAAGCGTTTCGCAGGGTATGCGAGGCGACTCCCCGATAATACTCCTCTCCCTCGTTTCACGGGGGATGGGCAACGGGGTGAGAGGGACCGGAGTCTAGACGTGCTTCCCCTTCCCCTTCACGGCAGCCGCCCGCCCCCCGGCGCCCAGGGCGCTGCCGCGCCGCGATGAAAGTAAAACCCGGGCTCTGAAATAATGTCGTCTGGACGACGGCCCGTGGAAGATCCTCCGTCAGCCTTCGAGGAGGTCACCTTCCCCGAAGTCCCGGCGGGATCGATCTACACCCACCCCGAAGCTCACCGGGATGATGAACCCCTTCCCCTCGAGAGAACGACGGCGGCGGCGTCGGCGGCGATTTTTTCCGAGTCGCGATTTACCGACCTCGCGACGAAGATAAAACGGAAGTCGTTCCGGCGGAATTAATCTTGGAAAAAATCGCGAGACAGACCGCCTCATCTTCCCGACCGTCGACTCAGGGTTTTTCCGATACGGCCAAAGTCCCGAAACTTCCCTCGTGAAACGAAACGCTCCTTCTTAAGACGCGGAACCAGACGGCTCGACCTTTGCTCCTCCTATGCGAGCAGGTCGTCCAGGGAGGTCGGGAGCAGGGTCGCCGGGGGCACGATCGATCAGCCGCACATCGCATCGTCGTCCCGGGCCAAATCCATCGATATCGTCCTCCGAATCGAAAATCAGGGACTTCGACCGGGCTCAACGGTTCGAGAGCGGGATGGAAATGGAAAATGAACCCCTTCTCGCGGGAGATACGACGACCCTCCCTTGCACGTTCGCGGGCGGACTTATAAGACAACGAACGATGATGACTCTTCGCGCTTTCGTCGCAACGAGGCGCCTGGAAATTCTCACGTTCGCGTGAACGTGGGTCTCGGGCGATCAATGGTGATTTTGTGAGAAGTGGACGATGGAAAAGCTGGGCTCTCTCGGTCTTTCAACTCGGGTCGAAATTTGGCTTCCACGCTAATCCTGCAAATTCCGTCGAGATTTGAAGGATCAGTGAAGCATCTCGAGATTAACACTGTATCTGGCTATTGTTGTACCTTGATGCGACGGATGTTTACTCGCTGCCGGTTTCTAATGTTCAAATTTGAGAAAGAGCACATATTCAAGAATTATTTAATATTTCATTATCTCAACATTCTGCATTTGATCCTTATTATAAGATACATTGTATCTTTCTTTCCCTGATTTGTATCTTTTTTCCCTGTATCTTCCTTTACCTAAAAGGCATTCAACAGAGAAAAATTTAATATGGACCATTGAGATGGTTAAATCATTTCTAAATAAGTCCTTCCTTAAGCCTTCACAAAATAGCGGTAAATAACACACCATTTGTAGCACCAAAATACAACACTCAGCACAATGTTATATTTCGGGATTCCCCATTGGTCCGTCAATTTCGACGGAATTCGCGGAATTAATTTAGAACCAAAATTAAAACTCGGCAAATTATATACCGAGCCACGTCGGTTATCTGCGATTCGTTTTTTTGATAAGTAATGGACTAAATTCCTACACACACAATACACACGCGCGCAAATCTTTCACGAACACGCCTGAAACACGCGCTTTGCTTTGATTTTATCTCCGCAAGACTTCGCTTTAAATTTCGCCCGACGGCGCGTGCACGACGGCGGCTTTAATCGCGACATTAAAACAATATTAAAAGTGACTCTCCGCCCTCCCCCCCCCCTCGCGGGAGGGAGAGAGCTGTATCTCATTTTCTTTCAATTTCCGAAAGTCCGCGCCGGGAGACGCGGGATAATCTCGGCGGGCGATTGCTCGGCGTGTCCTCGTTATTCTCGACTCGATTTCGGGGAGCTTACGGTGTTTGACGGGTAATCCGCGCGCAAAAACCGATCCCGGGGGTTGTTTCCCGTCCTCGAAGGTCGCAGCCCTCTGTCTAATCGATTTTTCGACCGACCGACCGACCGACCAACCAACCGCCCACTTCCGCCCACCGATCTCTCCCCCCGACGGTGAACGACGGCCGAGTTTCGAATGGTTTTCCGGCAGCCCTGCACTCTCTCGCATCCTCTCATCCCCTCCCCCGAGGGACGTAACCCACCGACGCAACCCCCGGCACGATCGTCGACCCTAGGAATATTCTTTTTTCTCTCTCTCAACCTCCGTTATGCGCGCCCACGTAAAAGCGCAACAAAGCCGTTCGACTTCGCCGACTTCCCTTCCTTTACATTTTCTACAGCGTTCACTTTGTCTTAAGGTAATTCGACCAATTTTATTCGCGTCGCCGAGTCGTTCGTCGCGCGGCCAAGAGAATCTCCCTCCACCGAGGGACATTAATGGCCCCGGATCGGACAATGCGAACGGTAGCTGCTACGTTCGATCTCGAAATTGAAAATTTTATGTTCAACATGCTTGATAGTCGTTCACTCGATCAAGAACGTTTTCACGGCGGGATTAATGGCTTCAAAACGTTTCCATTAGCGTGAAAGCAATTTTTTTCTTCTTTCTTCTTTTTTTTTTCCAATTTTCCGTGAAAACACATGCGTCGCAGCCGAGCGATACGTCGCTTCGATCTTTCGCGAATTCAACAAACGAATCTGCGCAAAATCGAATTATTATTGACTCGAATGAGATTTTATCGGCGCGGCTAATGGCGACTAGCATTGGCTCGTAACGATTGGAGCACGCTAATCACTCGAGGGTCAGTATGCAAATTCGTCGCCCGCGGACATGCCCTTTTCCTACCCTCTGAAGGTTGCGCAGGCACCCGAATCTGCCCCTTGGACCACGAAAATCTATTTAAATCCCCGTAATCGATTAGGACGCACCGATAGAAGCCGGCCGAACGAAAGCCAAAGGGCGGCCGGAATATTTGACGTAATCGCCGTAGGGGCCAAGAAGAAAGAGAAAGAGAGTAGCGAGGAAGCAATGTGCGACGAGAGAACGATTGCAAAAGTTGGGAAACATTTGATTGAAGCTCATTTTACATGTTTCTTGCCGTTTCAAGTTACATCATTTAAGACGTTTAATCGTATTTTATAAGTTACAAATTATAAGTTAACGTCCAATAGTTCAAAATAGTTCAATCGTTGAATGACGTGATTTAAGACGGCGAGAAACAGTGTAAGAAAAGTCTCGGCTAAAATAAAACCCTCGGATTTGCAGTGTATTCTGTCCGTATAAAACGTGCGTCGAGAGCCCGGAAAAATGACACGGAACACACACGTGACATTGCCAGACAAATTTAACCTTCTAATAACGAATTACTATCCATCCTATAACGAGTTTCCAATAACGAGTTTTTAGCTTCAGGAATAAATACGTAACGGACATATAAAAAAAAAGGGCGATGAAAGCTTAGAAGTCTTGCGAACTTATTAAACGGGCAATCGAGGAAAGTGTAAAGGTTCCATTATTAATCTCAATATCCGCTGAAAAATGTCTGGAATTCCATCAGGACAAAGCTCGTCGAGATTTCGTTGTAGCAGTTACGTCGATGAGACTTTGGCATTGTAGCGGAGCCGGGGAACTAATGAGCCGACCCGAGCTAATTACTATCGTCCCAACTCTGTTAATTCCCCGGCTCTGGATACGCGACGCTATCGCTTCCATCATCCGTGTCGCGAGATGTCAGCGCGTCCCGTCGGAGGCACCCTTCTTCGTCGAGGACTTTGTGAGAAATAAATTAGGGAACGAGGCGGAAGCGCGAAATCGATAAGGGAAGTTCGGCGTGTGCGAGAAACGTTAACGACGATCTCTGAGATGAAAAACAGACCGAGCGGAGGAAAAAATTCGTTCCTTACGAATCGTCGTATCGATTGTATTTTAATAACGCGAACGGTGATACGCGCGCGCGCGAAACAATCTCCGCGATTTGCGACGTGTAATTATTCCAGAATATCGCTTCTGCATTTTTAAATTGTAAATCGAGCGGCCGTTTGAGCACGCTGATCGGGCTGATGGAGAATGAATACGGTTGTGAAACAAACTATAGAGAGAGAGGGGGGGGGGAGAGAGAGAGAGAGAGAGAGAGAGAGAGAGNGGAGTATTGCTGGGAAATCGATGAGAGGAGTCCGAGCGAGAGAATGAAAGCGTTACGTGCGAATCTCGAAGACAGATCACGATCGAGCGCGATTCTTTCGTGCACAATTAAATCGACAACGATAACAATCGCGATAATAAACGCGAAATAATACGCGCACTGGTCGAATAAAGGTCAGTAAAATAATATACGTCACAAAACGGCTTTAAATCTCGTACCTTTCGCTCCTTTTTCTTTCTCTTTTTTCTTTTTCATCACAATAATCAGCGCGAGAAGTATATTCCGATCTACTCAGCAGCTAGATTGTCGTGAGATCTTTTTTTCGAATTTTGAGCTGCCAAATTAAATCAGAAACGCGCCCGATCTATCGCATGGTTGACGAGGAAAAGGAAGAGAGAGAGAGAGAGAGAGAGAGAGAGAGAGAGAGAGAGAGAGAGAGAGGTTCGTTCGTAAGGGAATCGGGAGATTATGTTGGCGAGTGGCTCAGCCCCGAAGTAAATCGAGTGGTCCGGTGGTTGGTGAAGTACGAGGTGCCGAGGGCGAATCGATAAGGTCGCCCTAGACGACCTTCGAGGACCCATCCCGGGGGGACGAGGAGAGCGAGGCGGTCGAAGGTGTACAACCTCCGAAACTTAGACGCGATGAAGTACGAGGAATGTCACGGAGGCGATCGTCTTCCTTCTCTCCTTCCTCTTCTCCTCCTTTCTTCCCTCCCTCCCTTCGGATGAATGACGCCCGTGAAAAATCCACGACCACAATATAACGGCGCGAGATCGGGAGGAGATATCCTAATCAACTGTTTCGAACGGAGGGGAAAAGGTGCAGTCCGGACCGCGGCTCTCTTCTTCCTTTATGTTTTTTACGCGTGTGTGAATATATGTGTGTGTGTGTGTGTGTAAAACAAATTACGAAATTATTACGAACGCGGCCGGAAGAGACGAAATGAGTGGATGTTCACCTGGCGCGAGTTAATTGCTTTTTTCCTCCCTTTCTTCCCTTTCTTGTTTTTTTTTTTTTTTTTAAGCGGGTGCATACGTGCCCGTTTTTCTTTGTGTCGAAAGTAGGTCACGAATTTTTTCTGCGCCATTACACACCGGCCAAAGCCTATCCTTGCTTCCCCATGGCCTACCTCACACACCAACCCCCTGTGCTCTCTTTCTCTCCCTCTCTCTCCCTTGTTTTCTGTTGGTTCTGCGTGCTGTTCATCGATCTCCCGGGTAACGACTAGCGCGAGCGAACGAGCGAGCTAGCTGACAGTCAAAATATAAACTTGGGAACATACGGGAACCCTTCGTTGTTCTCTCGCTCGGTTACGCGCATCCTAATGACGAAGACGTTAAAAATAACCGTGCTTTCCTCCGGACGCGAATGGAGATGCCCGACGCCTACGATAAAATGACGCGACCTGATGTGGTGCACGGGCATCATCGTGAGTCGTAGGGCACGGAAAACGCGCCTAGATATCATCGAGATATCATCGAGACCGTGGATTTTCACGGTAAGGCTAAATATCTAGGTATACGGCGCTTTGTATCCTCGCGCGCTAACCACTGGTTGCTCGCGAGAAACACTCGCACACACACAGGTGAGCGAAATCACGAATCGAGGGGGAGAGAAAGAGAGAGAGAGAGAGAGAGACTAATAGCGTCGATAAAAAGCGTTATCAAACAATACTGTTTTTATCCCGCTGCGCAAAAGAACAATTTCCAGACCGTCAGACCGTCGACGAGGAGTATCGACGGCTTTGAAATCGCGTTATTATCCGAGGTCTCGCGCCCTCCCGTGAGGGGACGGAAAAAAAGGACACGCTGTAACTGTTTCTACGTAATGCGGGAGTTCCTCGTGGACGAACATAAAGTTTCGTTATTAACTAGAAACGTATCGTCGCCGCCGACGTCGTCGTCGCTGCCGCCGGCGGCTGGAAACTTTTCACCGTCCCGGTTTCGCGTGCGCGCATCTCATCCTCTGTGTGTGTTTTTTTTTGTTTTTTTAAACGGTCTCGCGACTGTGGGGCGGACACGGACGTGTCGTGCGAGGAACTCGCGCGCGCGCGCGCGCTCGACCGCGAGTGCACACGTGGGACACACGTGTGTGGGCGGCGCGCGCGGACCTCGCCGCCGGGATAATTTCGCGAAGTTCTGCTCGTTCTGATGAAAGTTGCACGAACAACTTCTCTTCCCCGGGAGGGTGAGAAACAAGCTGGGTCGACGGGCGGGGGAGCCGCCGCAGGCGCGGGTTGTTGTTTCGCCGTTCTCGAACCGAATTAGCATGTCTGAGTGAGTCGCGATCGTCGCATCGAGCGGGTGCGAGCGACGCCCGTCGATACGCACTCGAGCGTGCTGCACTTGCTCGAGAAAGAGCGAGGAAAAAAGTATAGAGAGAGAGAGAGAGAGAGAGAGAGAGAGAGAGAGAGATAATTCGGAGCGAAAACAAAGTACATCCCTCCGACTGAATGTCGAAGGGTGTTTCGGTCCCGATTTCTCGTTGTCATCGTTGTTCGCGCAACGATGGAAGTGTGAATTGTAGTGAGCGACCCTTCCCGATGTGCCATCCAATTTTCCGGCTCCGCGAAATCTACCACGTAGGGTGGATGCACCGGCAACAAACACGTCTCTCTTCCCTTTTCTCTTGATACGCGAGTGTACTCCTGAAAACCTCTTCCCTGAATCTTTCCCGGGGTTCGTGATTATTACATGATTATAAATTAAAGAGGTAATTTGCATCGTGGGGAGGAAAGAGCGCTCATAAGTATGAGCGATGATCATTCATAAGTGACGCTGTTATTCGGCGTGTTCCTTTCATCTTTAATTTCCAGCGAGAGACATTTTTAGGTCACGAACTCGGTAGCGTTAAATTTAACCTTGCCGTTCTGTTCGGGTCCATTTGACCCGAGATCAGTTTTTATCTTCCTGTTACACTTTTCATGTGGTGAGTGAGCCGTTCGAGTATTTCGTGACTTTGCTTCATAGTTTAATTTCAAATTAATGTTCTTGAGCTACGAAACATAGCCATGAAATGCCAGAACGCGAAATTCTGCTCTTTCTCTCTCTCTCTCTCTTTCTTTGGAGATTCGGGAGGCGAGAATCGAAGATAAATCGGGTCGACCCGCGTGCTCGCAGAAATCGCACGTAGTCCAAGTTCGCAACGGTCTAACGCGGTGCTTGCGAGGTGACGTTTCGCAAGCCGGAATGCGCAGAATGAAGTAAGAGCGCGCGAATGCCCGAGCGGGGGGGACTTTGCGAAAGAGACTTCTGCGCCGTTATCGTCGTCGGTAAATCTGTCCCTCTCCCCGTAGCCGGGCGGCCCTCCCCGCGTCGGCCCGTCGATGGCGTAACGCAGAATTCCGTTTCCTCGTCCAATCCGCGAGGTACGCGAAAAAGGTCGCGACGTTTATTGCCGTCGAGGCGTAACGAGACTCGCCGAGAGAACCCGTGTGATTTTATCGCGATAACCTTTTCAGGGGCGGACGGACTCGCGGAATTCTCGGGCTTTGGCTAATAGGACCGGCCGATAAACACGTGCTGTTCGAATTACACTTGGAGGAGATCAGGATTCGTTCGTCGTCGAAATTCGAGCGGTCAAGGATACACGCCGGCGATATCTTCAGCAAGCGAACGTGTAAGTTCCTGAGCGCCTTCGCTCTCCGAATATCACGGATCGCTCGTTCTCGCGATTATCGCGTCTCGATAGCCGTCGAGCACCAACTTTGAATTTGCTACTTTCGGCCAACACAGCTCAACTATTCTCGAGATAATCGTCGTTCTCAAACCTATGTGTAAACGTGTGTGTATTGCGTTTATTGAGGAGTTAATGAATTTCTTTAATTGCGAGGATAATTCTCCGAATTTTCCGAAGAGTAATTGTATAGGGAATCAACTTCGCTCGTTCGTGCGCTTGTTTTCGCGTGACTCGCCGATCCGTATACACTTCCGTTATTGCGTTATATTTCTCGCTACAGGTGTCTCGATCGGTTTACGTTAAGGTGCGTGTATTATATCTATACACCAAGCGAACGGACAACGAACGAACACGCGGAAAAATAAACCCGGTTGAATTTATCAGATAGTGAACGAACCAAACGCGTTTTGATTGAAGGAAACAGGATTTCTGGTTCTTATAACCTAAATTCAGTTCTTGCAACCAGGAATTCTGTTTACCTTCAACCAAAATGTGTTTAGTTCGTTCACTGTCTGATGTATTCGCCAAAATTTTTTTCCGTGCAATGAATGCAAACGTTTCGTTGCTACATTTTGAAAAATGTCATAGCATGTCGTAACGAATCAGAATAAAACGTTTCCGGCCGATTTGCTCATAAGATGGCTTGTCAGACGGTTTTAACCTTCTAATGGTAAAGTTGAGGTCGAATGCGACCCAACGGCTCTTTTATTTTACAACATGCGCCCGCTGTTTCCCTTCTTAAGGAAATCTTCTTAAGGAATATTTCATGTTATTATCTACTTGTTTTACCCATTTTCTACATGAAAAATGAACATTGATTACATGATTGCATGAAAAATGAACAAAACAAAGCAGGGAGTCGAGTCCAACCCTACTTTCCCGGATACGTTGAAAATCCATCTTGCTGTTAGAGGGTTAAAGAAAATTCGTGCGCGTTTAGGCGCGAATGCATCACACATTTACTGTTCGTTCGCTCGGTGTGCACGGAAAAGATATTTCAGTAAATATTACTACAAAAATTTGTAACGCTGGAATATACCGGAATTGTTGTCGAAATTGCTATATGTGTTGTAATCTTTAGTGATGTACATCACATGTGTGTACACATCACTAAAGATTACAAGACGAAATACAAGACGAATAATAATATCGATAATAATCCCGACAAATATCCCAGCATTACAAACTTTTGTAAGTAATTTTTACAACACTCTCTTCGTATACGCATTCTGAACGATCGAACATTCGGCAGACATGTGCGCGATCAATTCGCGCATTCTTTCCACGTTTGCACAAATAATTATCCTCCAAAGAAGAGAGACTCTTATCGGTACCTCCGATCTTTCCGCGCGACAAGATGCAGCCAATCGCCGGCCGAAAGCTGGCTCTGACAATCGGTCGATACTCTAATCGCGATCATCCGTTTCGTATACTCAAATGTGTCATCCGTCGGATCGCGCGGAGGGCGCGTAATAAAATCATACGTCCGTCCCAAATGCGTCGTCTGGCACGTTGATTCTCGGAGTAATTATTGGAAAGCGTCAAACGCTAAATGGGTCGCCGTGTTATCGAAGGTACACGTCGACAACCACGCTCGTGATATCGAAGACGAAATCTCGCAAAAGCCCCGGCTATTTTGCGGCCACTTGGAAATAACGCCCGTCTCTTCCTCCGACCGCGTCTCTGAATCTCAGCCATATATAGGTCAGACACGTCGCGCCTTCCGCGAGATTCGACAATGACGACGACGACGATGAGCAACGGGTCACGTCGACGTTCCTTAATATTCTTATCGGATCGCGCGATCCCCTCTTCTCTGCTTCGTTTCCCCTTTACCGAGAACGAGAAACTGGGTCGGGCCGGGGGGGCCCCCCGCCGCGTCCTCCAGGATTTCCCGGTGGTCCACGCGTCGTGGGTTTTACACGACTCGTCGCGGCGTAAAACGCGCCGTCGTCCTTGACGCCGTTCGTCTCCATCCGAATTCGGATCACGCTTCAGGAACGGTAGTATATCGTTCGTCGCGAGGAAACCGAGATAACCGTGACGAAATTATTACGATTAATATTCTAGTAGTCGCACGGATGACAGGTGTCGTGCGCGCTAAAATGCATCTTCCGAAAACCACTAACGAGCATCCATCTTGAACCTCCGTGTAGGGACGAGTTACCAAAATCGTACACGGAGGAAAAGATTTCTCTGGATTTATAGTATACGTATTTGTTCGACTTTGGATTTGTTTCATATAAACATATCATATGTTGCATTTAAGTAGGCGATACCATTCTAGGGTTTAATTGCCTCATTCAATAATGTCTGCGCTGCGAATGATTCTGTAATTATTTTTCCACCAGCTGCCGGCGGCTTCGCATGAATATTCAATACTTCAGAAGCATCGTTAGTCGCCGACGAACCCGTCGATGTTGTAAACTTGAGAGCGAGGGTGGGAGGGATGCGGGAAGGGTGGTTTTCCGAGTACTCCGAGCAGGTGAGCGCGGCGGCCGCCTCCTCCTCCTCCGTGGCGACTCGTTCCCCGACGATTTAATTTTAAACGACGATCCCACGTCGAACGGAACTTTTTAAAGCAACTTTCTCCGCGTCCGCTGGATAACGTACGCCGGAGGGTCGCGTCTGCGGTTGCACCCCCGCAGTCGCAGCGGTGGCCGCGTGCACGCATTAATTACGCCCCGCCCTTGCCGGTAGCCGGCAATAATTCAGCTTCAAAGCGGGACCTCGCGTGTGTCATCGACGAGGTCATCATCGGCGCCTCTGCCGCTGCAGATTAAAACGGGCGCGCGCACGAAATATCGCGCGGTCTGATCCAGAGCCGACCGCGGCTGGGTCGCGAGTTACGCAACACGCAACATGCTGAAAATTGCGTTATCAGATTTCTCGCGAGGGAGGGAGATGGGAGAGCGATCAATCCATTGCTCTGAGCGCGCTTGCATGTCGTGTAACGTGAAATTTCTCGCGATTTTCCCACAGATTCCCGCTCATTCGTATCCGCGGGAGGTGGATGTGAATTTTATTCCGCGCGCAATAATCGTCGTTCAGCGAAAAAACGAGAGGGATAAAAACGGTCGAAGAACCGGACGAGCGACGACGTGGAAATCTCGGCGAAATGATACGACCGATGATCGAAAGTGGTAAGTGTCGCAACGCGTATTTGCGCAAGTGTGCCGGCGTTTGGCATCAATCGCGGTGGAACCGGCAGGATTACATAAACGAGGGGCATTGCCTCGTATCAGATTTCGCGAGAGCGGCAGATAAGGGCGCCCACGTTCGTGTCGGGGTCACCGGAGTCGTCGAGGAGGAACGTCGCATGTGTGTGTGCGTTGGCGACCTCGAAGTTTGAGCTTTGAAGTGCCGGAAAATCGTGCTGCGATGTCATGTCGTCGTCGTCAACGACGATGCGCGACGTGCTTGATAACGCGATAAAAAAAGACGTAAAAATAGTCGCTTGAGTCAACGTTCGCGCAGAAACGTCTCATTGCTCATCCGTCGGGCAGAGGCCGTCATATTATTAGTTATTACTACGACGTGTTATGTAAGATAAGGTCGCGTCTAAACCGGAAACTCGGCGTAAGGAATTAATGGATTCGCGCTATAATTTGACCTCCTTTCGCGAGCGATTTCCCAGCGCGGAATCGACACCGTGTGTTTACGCCGATGTGACGTTAATCGGTCCGATTACTCGATAAGGATAAGATTGTATCGAGAGCGGTCGACGGATATCGTATCATGGCAAGGTGGTGAACATTATTCACGCTCGCTTTACGCATAATGAGATATCTCCTCGGAACCCAGAAATGAAATTCGCGTCTCCTCCTCCCGCTCGTCATTAGTCGCGACGCTACACACCTTCCGGGCTTTCTAAGCCCGAAATAAAATCGGACGAACACGACGTCCAAGAATTCGTCCGAAAATCTCTCTGAATAAATGCGCGCGCACGCGGAAGAAGGGTCAGCTCCCACAGCTGAAAACTACGCTGAAAACTCCAAAATTTGGATCTCTGAAACGAAAATGAAGAAAATTCGGTATGAGAGAACCGAACCTTCGTTCTCACGACCAAAACATTTGCTTGCCCGTATCCAGACCAAACTTTGTCTGAATCGACTAAATGGATTTTTAGTGTTGCCGACACAAAATTCAGTTAATTCAGCTAATTTTGTGTCCCTGTACCTAATTTTTAGCTCCCACAGCCGGAAACTAGATCTGGTAATTAAATTTCAATTGTATTCTACGGACGGCCAATTCCCTCTACCCATGCGACACACTCCGCGAAATCTATTCTAAATACTTTCTATATATTAGCCTCTCGCCGGATGGATCTGGCTAATCGATGATTCAATCGCCGCACACAGAGGGGAATAATTTTTCTCCGAGCGAGGCGCGCTCGCGGAGAGCGCGAACATTCCTCGAGTCGATAGGAAGCTTTTGCAACACGCGCGGTGAAGGCTCGAGACGCCGCGACGACGGGAGATCTTCCGCTGAAATTTATATTATTATCTGGCCCGTTTATTTATTCGCTCGCGGCGCGAAATGTATGAAACGCGATATCACGGAGACTCGCATGGTGTCTTGAAACGCACGGCAGCTTGTACGACGAAATCGCCTCGATAAACCTCGATAAATAGATTGCGCTTTCCGCTATCGCCATGCAATGCCCGACACGCACTGTGTCAAGGCCCTAGCAGGCGTGCGCGCCCGATGCTAATAGACTCATAGAGCGATCGAGTGAGCGAGAGGGAGATAGATAGAGAGACAGAGAGGAAGGGGGGAAGGAGAGAGAGAGAAAGAGAGGAACGAGCTCCTAGCTTGAACTAGCGCGCTCGCTACGTATCACTCTCCAGCTGGGTTTATCCAGACCTGTGTTTATGGAATTCTACTCTTGTACATTTAAGTCGGTGCTCCGGAAAAAGACCGTGAGAGAAATTTCAATAACATATATATATATATATTTTTTTTTTAACTCATCCCCTTTATTAAGATAGAAATAAAGAATAAGATAAAAATAGGACATTCAATATTATATATACGTAAAGAAAAAGATTTCTCTGGATTTAATAAAATTTCATCAATTGAAGTAAATTTGTTTTTTAGAACGGAGCAAACAAACGAATGCTGGATTCAACAAACGGGGTTGGCTTCCTAAGCAAAAAATATCCTTATGTCAAGTAATATATTTCTTTTGTAGTTTCATCCAGATATTACAATGGTTGTCACAAATAATAAATTATTTGAAACGATAGGTAGCACATAAAAGTTTCATACACGTTCTTTAAACATAACGTTTCATAATCGTGTTACATACGTTTAAAGAGCGTGTATGAAATTAACTGTGCTACTTCCAGATAGTAACACTATGTTACAAAAACATTAACTTCTTTTTGTTCCAGTGGAATGATATTTAATATATAAAGAAATAAATTCTTTATCTCCTCTCCTTTACTTCTTATTGAAAACCAAATATGATTTCCTCTAAATCACTGTTTTTCCTATCAAACCACCTGGTTTACTCTAATAAAACATTTTCACCCAAACAAAATGATATTTGATATTAAATCAGGATGTTTATATTAAACAAACCTAACCTAAACAAACACTTATATTAAATCCAAAGAAACCTTTTCCCTTATGTATATACATTCTTTGTAGCGGATTTCATAATAACAGTTAAATTATTATCATCGAGGAAATTTATCATCAATTTGATTGTGATTCTGAGAAAACGTAACATATCTCTCTGAAAAGGAAAAAGAAACGCTTCCAATTAATTCCATCGACATTTCGCGATACGCGCGTCAATCGGTTCAATCGTCTCTCGGAAATAATCGGAGGCGCGCAATGTAACGCGGAAAATTCGAAGGAATCCACCGACGACGGCGAACGACGGCGGGTTGGCGAAATTTCAAGCGACCACCGGGGGAGAATCGATTTCTGGGACAGACACAGCTTGCAGGCGGACTATCGACGCGCGAGTGCTCGTTGAAAACCGTGCGTTATTCACTTTCATTTTACGGAGACTCGCAGAGCGACGATCCGGCATCTGGGTCTAGGCGAACTCCCGCTAGCGCGCGCGCGCGCGCGCGAAACGCGGAGTATTCTAGCGAGCGCGGCGAGCGAACGAGCGATCGGACTCTTTCGAGCCGAACGCGAGTCGGAACAAACGCGGGAGAGAAAAAGAGACTGGCAGGCCGGCGGGCGGGGAAAGAAGAAAGAAAGAGAGACGCTCCGCCGTTGCAGGAGCGGTGCAACGACGAGCTGTGTGTAATCTGTGACGTGTCTCCGAAGCGACCCAATTTACAAAGTTCCTTCCTACACGACGATCACGACAGAGAGAGAGAGAGAGAGAGCGAGAAACGGTGCGAGCAGAGTGAGCGTGAATTTGCGCGCGCCTTGAGCAAAGAAAGAAGAAAAATGAAATAAAATAAAAATGCAGAGCGAATTCTTGCACACAATGGAGAGCGCACACTCGCGCATTATATTATACAGGGTGTATCCGAACTCCACCGGCAATCTCACAGGATGGCTATATCTACATAACAAAATAAGTAAAAAAGTCTTAGCAAACATGTATACTCAAACGCTTTATTTCTGAGATACATCTGGCGCAACCTCAGTTTAAAAATTTTATATTTTTTATTCGTTAAATCCTGCTTTATAAATAAGTAACTAGACACATACTGTTATAAAAATCGTTCAAAATATCTGCCACCTTTATCAATGCATAATTGACTTATGTGGGGCAAAGACACGCATATATGTTCGAACATTGCTTCATTATTTCTAACGCCATTGCATGTAAAGCAACGTCACAATGAATGATTCTTCGATTGATATTCAGAAATATCAAAATTGAAAGATATCTAGCTCCCAAAACAGATGAAAAGTGTTGTATTGGTATTCTTAACCCGCTTCCCGAGTTGAAATTTTGTTCCTACATTAAGTCTACTTTTATATTAAGTCTTCCAAGCGGAAAAAAACGGAAATTACTTCCCATTTGTATAATCAAAGGAGCACAATGGAAGACCTTTGAAGACCGAGGCCTGCATTCTGAACTCTCTTTTATTGATGAAAGTGCCCCTAAAAGTGGCTTAGAAACCTAGTTGACTGCGAAACCACATTTCAGGCAATCTTATCGATAAAAGAGAATTCAGAATACAAGCCTTAATGTAGAATTAACGTGGAATTAAAATTTCAATTCGGATTATCGTGACACATTTTCTTTCATCGTTGTTACGCACCGAAGGCTACACCTCACAAATCAAGCTATTGCGGACATACATATACATATATAGGTTTGCCAAGATTTTTTTCACTTATCTTTCAACGTAAAATCTGTCCTGTAAATTTGTCGGTGAAGTTCAGATACACCCTGTATTAGAGCGCAATTGCAGCGCGGCGTTCTATCCAGTGCTCGAGCCGTGAAAGCTCACTCGGCTGATCCGGAGAGATGAAATAAAAAGGACACATCTAAACGCGTAATTACACTGTGATGACGGAAAAAAAAACCCCTCACTAAGAAGGAGCGCGTGCGCAACACGCATTCGCGGCCGGCACTCCAGGACTGATATTTGTCTCAGCCTATTTATCTCAATTACTCCGCGCGCGTGCGTCTAGAAATTACACTCCCGACTATATTATTATCTCCTCTATTTATCCGCTCATTATCTCACAATGTGTCCACCCTCTTATTTATAGATTTCTTTTTATAGATCTCGCCGCGCGGTGTCCTGAAGAGACGTTTAATTTCTAGGACGTGGAATAAACTCGGCTTCTGCTCTTCTCCCCTCGGCCTCGCTCTGCACCGCTCCTTCCTCTCTTTGTCTCTCGCGCCGTCATGCCGCGACTTCTGCGCGATTCGATATCGCTCCCGACAGGAAGCAGCTCATTACTCCTTTTCCGCTTTTGCTTTTAGCCCCGCCGCGCTTTCCCTCGGAAAATCTTTCTTTCGCCTGCTGATCCAACATTTATCGCGCGCCGCTCTCCGATCGATACGTCCCGCCGCGCCTCCTCGCGTCCGCGCGAAGAAGCGCCGATCGAGATTCTCGGCTCGCTGTGAACTCCATCGAAAACAACGCGCAATAACTCATGCCTGGTTATATATCGAAGTTAAAAACGCGCCCGGCCTGATCGAACGGCGGTGATTTAAACGGTGCTTCGATAATCGTCGCGACCGCTGCATCGGGAATTTCCCCGAGACCGAATTGGTGACAGAAACGTCGTATCGCGTTTAATGTTAAACGATTATTCCATCGTGATGAATCTTTGACACGGTTTGGACCGGTCCGAGAAACAGACGTGGCTTGTCTCTCGCTGTTAAAACTCGAGGGGTCGTTACAGAAATACACAGTGGAAAATGTTGCGTAAATAACGGTCCACTGAAATGTTTGTGTTACTCTAACGTGCTATGTCCAAAAGTACACAAATGTACGTTAAATTAACATATTCATCTTGTTGACGTGTGACTTTTTAATATTCACCTTCCCGAGTCGAATTTTCAGTCCTACGTTAAGTTTACTCGCACAGAAAAGAAATAGTTAAGAGAATTTTCTTGTGTAAGCAAGAACATTGTAATTTTCTTAGAAGACTTTTAGTGTTGAATTGAAGTAATACTTGCGTCAATAAAAATTCAATCAAATCAAGACTAAACATTTTCTAAGATTAGAATATTCTTGCTTGTATATGTGAGAAGTTCTCTTGATTCAAAACTAATTTTTCTTTCTGTGTCAAGGAAATGGAAATAACTTCCCATTTGTAGCGTCAGAGGGAGTACAATGGAGGACCTTCGAAGACTTAATGTAGAACTGAGATTTCGACTCGAGTTGTTAAAGTAACACTAAAATTTCAGCGGATCATCATTATTCATACATAGATTTTTTATTGCGCAACAAATTCTCCCTCGCGGTAAATTCTCGTCGCACGTTTCGTTAAATCGATGCGAAACTTGTCAAAAGTTGCGCCACTAACGGTTGATCCGTCCGAGGGACGCGTCTCAATTTGTATTCTTCCCGCCCGATCCTATCGGATAGGCTCTACGCGCTTCTTTTCGCTGCTTATTGACAAAAATACCGGGGGGAGGGGAGAGGGGCTTGCTCGCTTTCTCTCCCCGCGAGTCTTTTTCTCACCGGTCTTTTGCGCCGGAGAGCTTTTTGCCCACAGCCACACTGGGACGCCGAACTCTCCTGTTGCACTTTTCATGAGCGACTCTCGCGCGCGTTCACCAAACACGGCGAGCAACGCGCGTTTTCGCGGCGTCCTCGAAACGATTCTCCTTCCATGCGGTTGTCGACGCCGATGATGACAGCCCATAAGAGAATTTTGCGGAACGCGAACGCGCGCGAGTGAGCGAGCAAGCGAGCGAGCGAGAGAACGAGAGAGAGAGAGAGAGAGAGAAAGAGAAAAAGAAGAAGAGGAAGAAGAAGCACTCTAGACGTCGATAGAAAACCGAACGACGACGCGTCTTCGGCCAAATGGAACTCCGGTCGCAAGTGTGCGAAGTACAGAGACGTTCGTCGAACGGATCGATGTCTGTCGGCAGCCGGCGATGTTTAAATAATAATTCGACGGATTAAAATTGACGAAGGAAGAGATTACGACATTACGTTCCATCAACGAAATAAAAGGAAAACGGTGCCGACGAAAATTCTAATTTCTTCGGTTTTGCTTCGCTCTCTCCGTCGTCGACCCTATGCCGTCGTGATGATCGACATTTTTTTTTCCTCCACCGGACGAACATTCGGGAGAATGGCGTTTTTTGATGTAATTTCAAACATTCAGTCGGATTAACGCGGGAGTTTGTTGTTCGCGTCTTTCAGTAAAAGGTCTACCACACTGACGACGAACCTTGAGTACAACGGGGGTATCTTAAGATACACGCGCTTGTTGGTTGCGCGCCGCTTCGATAAAAGGCATTTAAATGCCTATATTATTTAGATGGGAACGCGCCGCTTACTACGCGCCCGTGCGTGCACGCGCTTATGCTAATTCTATTTGTTGTTTCTAGGTGAAGGACGCGTCCCGCCAGCGGATTAATCTCGCTATCAAATGCCGTTCGCCGCCGCTACCGCGTTGTTAGCACGTTTCGACCGCCGTCCCGGTTTTTATCGACGACTGTATGAAAGTTTAGCCGATGACTAAAGAAGCACAAGGTAAAGAATCGAAGTTCGAAGTACATATATCTTTCGCCTTGTTTCGCTCTCTGTTGGCGGTACAAGCCATTTTTAGATACACTTGATCATTCATTCACTTATTTATTTACCGGCGGAAAATATCCTTTTAGAAAAAAGGAAATGAAAGTGTCATTTATAAAAATCGTATCTTTTGACACGGGTGAAAAAAACATTTTGCACTGGCGTTAAAATTGGCCCTTGTTGAAACTTTGGTGTTGAATTTTTAACACCACAAAACTTTCAACCCGTGTGTTAACTTGATATATTGTGTTTCACTTCATATTGTGTCAATATTCAGCATGTGTAAGTGTTAAAATAACATTTTATATTTCAGTGTCGATTAACGTATTAATTTTATCTTTAATTGTTGACAATAATTTGCATTACTTTTCAACATATCCTTGTGTTAAATTAACACAGAAATTTAAGATCCTGGATCGTTCGAGGCATGTGAAACGTGTTAAATTTAACGCACAATTCTTTACCGTGCAAAGTACCTCTCAATGGTCTCTAAATTTAATGTTTGTATCTCTAAATCTCAAAATTAAAAGTCGCTTAATAAACTAAAAATAGTTTCTCATTTATACCGCTCGATCATACCTTCGTAACTTAACGCTTTAACGGCCGCTGTCGCGTGTGCGTGACTTCATTTTGCCGGCGGTTATCGTCTTCTAGAGAGATATTTATCGATAATAACAATCTATAAACGTAAAATTATAGAAACTACGTATAAGGATAGATTCACGGATTTACGTACAAGGATGATGTTTCCCTCTTTAGACAGGGATTAAGCGAGATCTGCCGGTGACGGGCGAATATTTTTCCGCGATATCAAAGTGTTAATAAGACGCGGTAATAGCACAGCGTCGATCGCCGGTGATCAGCTCAGCATTCGATCGCGCAAAGTTCTCTCCGGGAACGTGTCCCCCTCGCAATTTTTGCACAACTCCCGTCGTGGCGGTCGTGCTCGTCATCGCTACGTCGGCGATCGCACGAAAGCGAGATCGCGAAAGCCAGTCACGTACGACGGCGAATTTATCAGAGGACTCCTAGATCGAAGCGGACGATAGAGTTTCGAGACGTCCCGCGTGTTACGTCAATTCGCAGCCGGCGGACCTATTCTGTAACCTTTTGCGCGATAGCTACGCTAAGTTCACCTCTTATTTCGTAATGATAATGCCATAAAGACAATCTGTTACGTGTTAGGACATGGCTTTCTCGCGTCTCGGTGGACTTCTCTCTCTCTCTCTTTCTCTCTCGCGCGCGAGCTGCGGAAATTACATTATCCTACGGTATATCCTTGAAGACGCGCTCGTGCGTACAGCTCGTGTCGAAAAACGTATCGACGGTAGAAGATCAGATCTCAAGCCTCGAATCCCGAAGGAAGAGGACCCGGTGACTCGATCGTCGAGGCGTGGAAACTTCGCGACATGGTCGCTCGACGCGAAAGGTTACGAGATGCATGATACAAGGCGTTGGTTAATAAATCACGAGCGCGAGACCGCGGGAGACGTGATGAAAAACACTGCTGGGCGCGTGATAATCGAGTTCGCGTCGTCGCGAGCTGTTCTCACGACTCAATTTGCGCGCTCTGACCCCGTCAATTTCCAACGAGACGCCCGCGATATTCGCGGCTCCCGCGGTTATCGGTTTTCGCTATTTGCAGAGATCGCCGATCCGTCCGGTAAATACGTTATAGCCCGCTTTCTTACGGCGGAGAGCGCTCTCAACGCTCGGAGGGCTGACTTGATCGCAGACGACGTCGAAATTACCGACCCCTCGAAATAAAGCGCGAGCAACGCGAAAGAGAGTATTTAACGCCGACGGTAAAGGCGACGACGAGGCCATCGCGCGCAAATTACATCTTTTTCAGACAATTATCGGAGTTCAGATAGCGCACCGTCTGATGACCCAATTTGCGAATACGACGAATACCACCACACGCGCGCCGCCGGCGGGTCAGAAATAATTTCTACGCTGTGCAACTTACTCGAATCGTCGTCGGTGGTGGATCGATCGCGGAAGAAGAGACGTCTTCTGTCTGCGCGCTCGTCTATAATGCACGCGACAGTGTCGAAATAACCGTGATCGAAATTATTCACGCGGCCGCAAACAAGTGATGAAGTCTCGGCGAGGCGTGCAGCGCGTATCGCCGCGTGATCGGAATAATTGTCACGGGAGGTATTTAATTTGACAATGACATGGAGTTATCACTTCGACTCCCGTGACTCTTCGATCTTGGACTCTACGCTCGGCGTGCAAGTAAATGGAGCTTTCCTGAATAGGGGAAAGGGAGTAAGATGACGAAGTGGGTTAAAGACGACGAGTTGCTAATTTCCTTAGCTAATGACAAATAACGAGTTAGCGCCCGACTCATCAAAGGCTTTTAATAATAATAATAAATAACCTGCCGTAGTCTGTCTTTAATCTGTCAACGTAAATTAATAAATAGATAATATAATAAGAAATAAAATAAGAAATGTATTTTAGATACACATCCGTGTATGTAATTTTGTGGTATTTTTCATAATAACATAAATATGTATATTTTTACAAATAATACGAAAAGCTTGTGAAAATTATTTTTTTCGTATGTGCGTGAAAAATTTACTTTTAACTAGAAGAATGCGCTTTAACAGGTCCATCTGATACGCGTTGCCTTGTTAAAGGCGCTTCTTAATATAATCGTTCTTGGATCTTTCCTCATTTCCTTTTCATCGAGATTTATTCAGATTTCCTGCCCTTTTACACAGTCCTACGGTCTCGCCTGCAATCTGCCATCGAGAATAACGTTAGCTCGTGTCATTGTTAAAACATCGGTTTTGCGTGCGTCGCGGAGAATTTTTCATCGTCGCCGGGCACCCGCGGGACCGCTGCTTGTAGAATTCACGTGGGCCCGATGAATTTTTCACCTATTCCCCCGGCAAGTAACGGAGCAAGCTTAATGTTTAACTCACATTAATTCACATGTCGTCTAGCCCGGCGGTATAATCACGTGGGAATTATTTCATCGTGCCACCGGAGCGCGGCCGCCGCTCTGAGAACGATGCAACGATAAAAATACATTTTCTGGAATCGTGATACGATCTCTCTCTTTCTCTCCTCTCTCGTTCTCTCTCTCTCTCTTTCCCTCTTCCCATCCCTCTCTCCCCCTCGGTCTCTCACCCTCCCGCCGAGCAGAACTCGGCACTAGCGGTATATACGTGCCTGCCTCTCGTGATGCGCATTCGCAGCACGTGACGCGCGATATTTCGCCGAGACGCCCGAGGGCTCCTCGATAATAACTGATTTTTCTCAACCGCAGCTTCATTTCGCCTCCCCCCGGCCGTATCAATCGGATCGATTATTTCCTTCACGCCTTCCTACCGTTTCTCACAGCTTCGCCGATATCGGAAACGGAGGAACAGGAAGAGGAACAGGACGAATGCTACGGATACTAAGAAACGCGCAATGCCGTCGGTTCGGATTACAGAGAAGAGATATCGCTGAATCGGATCAACAATCTTCCACACCCGTGTACGGACGCGGAAAGATTTCGATCGCACCGGTTTCAACAAATTTCGCGTTTCACAATTTGTATCCTCCTCGAATTTTTATATTTTCTAACACATTCCCCATGTTAAAGTAAGAAAAATGTCGGTGAGCCGGTTTTAAACACCGATTTCCCGTGTAGAAAAAGATGCTTTCGGTGAAATTTCCTTCGGTTTATTTACTATATCGTAGAAATTCGAACTAAGTTTCGATTTTACCTCCGTCATCGGTACCACCAAATTAACTGGAATTGAGTTCAGACGAAGGGTACAATTTTTACGTCGGACAATTGCTCGGCAGAATAGACCGCGCGAGCGCGTATTGGTAGACGCGCGCAGGATGAAAAAGGACGGAGAAAATTTTCCGAGGCGCATCCGGCGAGCGCGGGGCCGGGGTGATAAGGGGTGAAAATTCGTGGAAAGATCGCAACCACGCGCTTCCGCCGATTATGGAAACGCCGCTCGGAAAAGCGAAAAATTCCCCAAACCCGCCCACGGGATCTAGATCGCTCCGCTCGCGGCCTTCGAGGCCCTTCGAGTCGCGGACCCTTTCAAGGGCGTGAGTACACGCGGGGCCCGACCATGACGGGAGTACAACCGGCGCAGCCTGTTATTTCGCACAACCTCTGCTTTCGCGCGGGGCACACCATAGCAGCCGCAGCAGCGAAGCCAGCATTCGCGCGTGTTGCCTCCGACAACGCGACGTAACGCAACGCAACGCAACACACAACGCGGCGGATTCGTGACACGAAGAGCCGACTTCCTGCGGTGCTCGCGCGCCGCCGGTCGTGTTGTCAGTTTCCCTCGCGTTCTCATATCCGACCACCGGCTTTTCCTTCTCTCGTCGCGATACCCATCGGAACGAGGCCTTCCCCCCCCCCCCCTCGCGCATTAATTAGAGACGAGCTCGACAGTCGGTCGCGTCGATCCAAGCTCGCGCAAAAGCGGCAAGAGCTCGGGACGTCCTTATATTTAGCGCGAGAGACGCCGCGTCGGGATGTAACCGCGACGACGACGGGATCGAACTCTCGGACCGCGCCGAGTGGAAAATCTAATCGCGAGTCGGTACTCGAGAGAGCTCCGTTCCAGCGTCTCTCTGTATAAACGATGCGGCGCTGTGGAAATATTCATGATATTAAAAGCGGGGTAGCGCGCCGCCGCGTTGACGGGACGGTGTAAAAATAAGATACACCGGTGTGTAATCGCCGATGCGTCGTAAATAAAAAATTGCGCCGGCGGTAACGAGAGCAACGGGAGGCTCGCGGGATAAAGCGCGGGCGGGAGCTCGCGGGATTAATAATAACGCATGTGTGAGTCGCGGTTAGAAAGATTATAATAATTTCAATAAAGCTCAGACATTCCGACGGAATGGGTGAGCGGCGAATCTCGGGATGCATGATTTATCGCGGAGTTTGTTATCGCGATGAGGTGAGACGATGACGAGGAGGAGGATAGAACCGGGGGAATTGCGTCTCGCACGCGGAGGAATTCCGCGGGACGTATTCGCGCGCCGAGGATTTCGTCGGGAATATCGACCGACCCTCGCGAAAATTCCGATCGTTACACGTCGACGAGATCGACGTCTCTCTCTCTCTCTCTCTCTCTCTCTCTCACTTTCTGGGGAGAACTGCTGTCACTTACGAGCAAACTCGGTCGCGATTCTTTATTAAAGACATACGAACGTCGTCTAACCTCGATTACCCGCGTCAAACTATTTTGTATAATGTTTTCGCCGTCGTCACGGAATATCATCGACGCGCTCGAGACGACAGGAATGAAATATTTCAGATGATGTTCGAATTATCGTGGTGGCTTCTCTTTCTCTGTCTTCGCGGAGAGAGATTGCGAGCGGCGTACCATTTACATAGCTTAGTCGCTCGGGTAATAAACTTTATTGTGGATGGGTTTGCCACGCTCTCCGCGCGTTCGCTCAGCGACGCGGTGCTGACTTCCGCCGAAGCGTATTCGTGTCCCAGGATCGTTATTAAATAATGTAACATAATGATATGATAAAAATGTAATGCGCGCTTTTATCGCAGCTGAACCTTTTAAGGCGTCTTACGTTAACTCCCGCAATAAACTCTCGACACAATGTATTCTCTATAAGAGATAATAAAAATTATTGTAATTATAATTGCTAGTACAGAGCGTCTCTCTCTCTCTCTCTTTCTTTCTTTCTCTTTCCCTCTTTCCGTCCCTCTCTCTTTCTGTCAAGGATGCTGAGTCGTGTTTTTATGGCCGACATTAGCGCGCTTTCCAGACGCGAGCAGGTTCCTTTATCTGCGCGGAATTACTAGCGACGTTGATTTATAAGTGACGCGTTACGCGAGAGCCAACGTTATCGCGGAACTCGCGACAAGGAGGCACTTCTTCGTCTGTCCGCGCGACGGACCATGCAGAGCTTGAATTTTTTCCATTTTGATTTTTGATTCCTCGCGACGACGCGACGCAAAAAATAACAGCCCAAATTGTGACGTGAATTGCATAAACGGATCGGATCGTGAAATTTCTAACGAAGAGCGAAATCTTCATATTTTCACCTTTATTTTTGACGTTACGTCGATAACGCGTGACAAAAAAGGTTATTAAAAATCAAGAGCGAAGCTAAAAAGTCTAAAATACAAAAAATGGCAGTGGTACTGTAATATTTCACGTACTATCGGCGACATTCTCTCTTCGTGACCATCGATTCGATATATTTATACAGTGAGGAGAATAATTCAAACTCAATATTTCGGCATAACGAAGTTCGCGATTCAAGTAATGCGTGCTGCTCGAAGAGCGATGTCGAGAGGAGCCTTTTAAACGCTTGTTTAGGATCCAACCGGCGAAATGAATTCGATCGTTCGTTCGCGTCGTTTTCCGAGAACGATGTTCGCGTCGTGTCGGGGACATTTGGCACACTCGAGAACCTCTCTCCAGGGTCGCGCGCACCGCTTATGGAAATCGCGACGTGTGCCGGCGCGACACGTTTCCACACGTTCACCCGCACAAAAAACGCGCATGTCGAGAGGCGCAGCGTTCCGCGCGCGAAAAAAGAAACAAGAATCGGACGTTTGATCATTTTCACGCAGAAAAAAAAAATTAGCTTCCAAAAGAATTTGCTAAAAACTACCTCCCGTAGGTAAAAATTAGCTGTCCGTACGACTGAAATTTAATTAACTAAAATTTAGTTAAACCTTCGGCCGCATCATGAGTCAAATAAACCTGGTGAGTCATGTTTGAAAAGCTGTAGCGAAGAGAAGTGCGTGGAAAATTAAAAAATTTTTTTTTCAATAACTTAAGATTTGATTTTCTATAAATTCAAAATCGAGCATTAAAATAAAAGAGTTACACTTTATTCTAGAATTTTGCCAACTTCTTTCCTTTTGCAATTTTTCAGATATGGAGTTTAGAAAATCACGCAGGGTCAATATGACCCATGTACGAGCAACTTTTCAGAAGGGCGATCGAAAGGTTAATTTATTAATTTAGCTAATTTTTGTCTTTGTATCTAATTTTTAGCTCTCGCAATTAAAAACTAGATTTGATAATTAAATTTCAGTTTTCAGTATTATATGAACAGCTAATTCCTTTTCTCCGTTCGGTGGCTCTTTTCGCGACTACCCAAGTCGAAATTTTAATTCCACATTAAGTCTACTTGATTCTACATTAAATTTACATTGGGTCTTCTATTGTGCTTTTTGATGCTATGAATAGAAAGTTATTTCCATTCTCTCCACTTGAAAACTCGATGTAGAATTAAAAATTTCCCCCTAGACGGTATAAATTCGCTTTGCAGCATCAAAGCTTTGATGCCACAAATGATAAATTATTCCCATTCTTTCCACTTGAAGACTTAATGTAGAACTAAGATTTAAATGTAGGACTAAAACGTCGACTCGGGTTTTCGCGCGGAGAATCGGCTCTTCGGACCGGCGAGCGCACGCAGGTGTGTGTTTGCATCTTTCGAACTGGATACTCTCGAGAGGAGGAGAGGACGCGTCACTCGCAAGAACGACGGGTACAATTAACGTTATAATTATGCGATAAGACGTACGATTGCGCGTCGCTGTAACAAGATTGCACACGGACACTCGCATACACCTGAACGCGCGCGCTTGCCTTTCTAATCAAGCTTTTACGACCGCCGATCTTTTTCGTCGCCGGATCATTAATGCTAAAATAACCCGTCGCTATCTCATGTATACGTGGCACGCGTATATAAACAAACCGCCGATATTCTATACCGGGTTTTCCCCGGAAAATCTCGACGCGACATTTCTCGCGAGATCATTGGTTATCGCGAAATCTGCCATTTCCAACATTGAAGCGCGAGTTTCAAGATAATTTAATTAATCTCGCTAAAAGTCCTCGATGAAATCACACACGTGATGAGATTTCATGTAAGATTACATTAAACAAGATTCTGTCGGTTATTTATCTTGTAAGTTATATATTCTTTATATTTTCTATACTAATCACAGCATATCCGTATCATGTAATTATTTCGTAGTTCTTTATTATTATTTTATTTTATTCATTTGCTTTGCGGAAAAAGGGGGGAAAATCATTGAAAACAGCTATAAAATTAATGCCGCGCCTTTTAGCAACACAACTAGCACGTATTTGTAACTCGATCGTAAATTGTCAGTCTCATGTTGTATGTCCAATAAAGTAAATATTATTATTACGATTATTGTTATCCTTTTCATGAAGCTTGATACCTGAAAAATAAAAATGTCTAATAACGCGACAAGTCACGACCGTCACGCGGTCGTCCCAACGTCGAAGAAGACGTACACAGGGGAACAGGTCGCGAGGATCTTCGCATCCTGTTTCAATTGCATCGAGCAATCGATCCGTCCCACGTACGGAGCAATTACATTCCATTATATCGCCGGGACTCGACATTCCTGAGAAAAGACGTCATCGGGCGACCTAACAATGCGCATGGATAATCGGTCGATCGAGAAAACGAGCGTGATCCACGACGTCATTACGAAGAGCGCATTAACCCCTTTCGATCGCGATGAAAAGAATTTCGCAACGTGGAGTCCGTTAAGGGAAGCATCTTCTTGTAATCTCGCGCCAAGATAAAGTTAAAATATTTTTTAGAATCGCATTATATGTGCTGCGATAAAAAAAAAAAGAACATCTCACTGTATCCTTAGTTAAATCGACCGTCGCGTTAAACTCGGCAGATATCGAATGCATTCGAACGAACGATTTTTTTTACCATTTATTAATAAAACGCAAAGGAGGATTATCTCGTCGCGAATTCTCTTGACGTTTATTCGGACCGCTAAATCAAATCAGCGACTGTCAGTTTACCCGAAAGAGAGCCCGTATATATAGAAAATTTCTTGGGATTATATTGGAATCCAGATTTCCTCAAATAATTATGAATTTTAGTTGGCAAATCCCAGAAAATTTTTCCAGGTTTCCATTTTATACTAAGATTGAACAAAATATACGAAACACCGAGTATTTACTTCTTACAAGTATAGTCAGTCATAAAAAGGTTGTAACACTATTTTTATGAGTTTCGCAACGCATCTTGTGTCTAATGGGAGAATTTATTTTTTAGTAATTCTCTTTCTAGAAATACATTTACCTATTAGACATGAGAAGGGTCACGAAACTCATCAAATAAAAGTGTTTTAACCTTTTTGTAACTGATCATGCATACACATATACGCGCACTCTACAAAGTGAAAAAAGGTTTGGTGACTATCAAGACTTTGGTGATTATCAAGATTTGATTAAACAGTTTCAACTAAATTGTTTGGTTGAACGATACAACATAAGTACGTTTTCAGAGCAATCGGCAGCAGACGAGAGGGCAAAAATATGTATAGAACGCCTATATTTTACAAATTTAACGACAGCTCAGAAAAGAATGACTATACTGGCGCACTTTGAATGATAGTGAATTTTTTATGATCAAGAAAAAGTAACAGAAGGTGATTTAAGTGACTGGACGGCAGCACTGTAAGCGGCATGAAGCAAACTGTACAGTCAGTCATCGCAAAAAAGAGATTTCACCCCAAATTTTTAGGATAAGAATGAGATTCCCCCAATTGGTATTGCAGCGGGATAATCCATTTTAAAAGAACTTGAGGTATTTTAATCGGAAACTATGTTGTATTTGGGAAAATCATGAGAAATTTCTATGCGAGAGAGAGAGAGAGAGAGAGAGAGATTTTCCTTTCGGTTTGCGCGACAACACCGCCGATATAACTCGAGCAGGAGCAACCGAAGAATTTCCGCGAGAACGAGATGACGACGACGACTTCCTGCGCGCGCTCACGCGTTCCTATTCCGATCCGATCTCGATTATTCGAGGGCAGCGAGTGGGAGGGGTCGAGGCGCGGAATCATCGATACGTACCTGCATACGTTATGCGGAGGGTTTCGTGTGCCCGCACGTACAACACATACACACACACACACACGTGCACGTGTATGCGCGGAGACAGGGCTCCACAGGTTAGCCTCGGCCCACATTGGCATAACACTTTCACTGACGTAACACTTCACTCTAAACTGTTGCGTTGCCGTACACGTATTTTCTTCCCTCCCTCCCTCCTGCGCGCCCCCTCGCCCGCCACCATCGACCGCCCCCGGGCGAGCGTGATACCGTACACGCGTGTGTAATCGTTACGCACGTGTGTACCACACACTCCCGCAACGCGCGCACGCGTCATCTTCTGAATTTACACGCGCGAGATCTCCTCTTTTTTCGCGTCCTTTTTTCCCCTCTCTTTTTCCCCCGTTGCCCATCTCGTGCTTGCTCTTTCCAGCGCAATATCGCCGCGCGCGCGCGTGGAAGCACGGGCTTTATAAAATTTCATAATCTCATCGTGGATACGTTATCCCAAGGGCGTTGGGGCTGGTCGCGCCAGACACATCTCGTCGCCGAGGGTGGAAAACTCGTTCCCTCGCCTGTCCGTACACGGCTCGAGCGGAAGTTGATTACGAGCGAGGGCTGCGAAGAGAGAGAGAGAGAGAGAGAGAGAAAGAGAGACGTGGACCTGCCGGTAATTCAATTCGCCGGGAACGGTCGCGCTTTCGTCTTTAATTTTAACCAATCCCGTAATTGGCCGCTATTCTAGCTGTCGCCGTGCAAATAACCGACGAAGGTCGGTGAGAGCGCGTCCTCTTATTTACGATGCGGCTCGGCATCACGCGTAAATATTTTTACGAGATTAGCAGAGAATGGAGTCGTTGCAGTCGTGCGATTGCCATTCGTAAATAACTTTTTTAATCTCTCTCCCGGGCTTTTTATCCGCCCGAACGATTGCGGGCGCGACTTCGCCGCGAATTAACGTCCGTGATCGGGCGAAGCGAATGCGCTCTGAGCAGCGCGCGATACGGAAGTCTGTCTTCTGGTATTTGCCCGCGGTGGAAAAATGGAAATGCGAATATACGCGGCTTCACTTTACGGCGACTGACTTCGCGTGCACGACACGGTCGAACGATCCCGCCGCGCAGTTTGCTGAACTTCGAGTCGCGTCGATTATCAACAAACAGCTCGTTAAAAACGCGCGAGGATCACGGGTCCGGGGCGATAAAAAAAAAAAGATGCGAGACGCGTGTCTACACGTGGCACTCGAGATGAGTCGAGACACGCGCGACGAACGACGCACCTGCAGATGGGAAATCCTGCTCATTAGCATACTGCGGTCAAAACGTATCGGAAAAAACGCGCGGAGCGCGACCGAAGTCGCGAAGTCGCGCGTAAAAAGAATCGGCCAGGATTTTCCAGGTGGTACCACCGTGGGTCGCCCCGTTTCCTCGTCCCGCGGCGGCGACGACGGGACACGCCGTTCTCGCGATCGCTATTGACGACGTTTATTGATTCGGCGTCGTACACTCGCGAGCCGTTCGTTCGAACCGAGAGAGACGAGGAAAGATAATAATTCGCCGCGACGGTCATGCACACCTGACCTACATTCCGCGACGGAGTCGATAATCGGTAAGGCCGTTATACAGGGTGTACGTCGCGCGCTGTCTCGATCGAAAACAGAACGCGCGAGTCGAGGAAAGGAACGTGTAGCCCGCCTCTCTCGCGTCTTCGGCGGTCTTCCAATCGAGAGCGATTATGGAATTAAGGATTTTCGTTCGTTCAATTATCGAATCTCGAGTGAACGACGGTATAACTCATTCTCCGTTGGATTTCAAAAGACGCTGGCTCTGCCGGGGGATTGAGAAGGATCAAAATAAAAGTCAAATTAATTCCCTTCTTAGAATAGAATAAAATTTACTCTATTACGCGCCTTAGGATAAATCCTGTAAGAGCAACAAACGGTACAGTTTGAGTGCGCGATAAAAAATACAATTACAAATGATCCACTAGTATTTTTCCGTCACTTTAACAAAGTATAAATTTAACATGTATTTGTGTGCTTCGTAACATGTACCCCGTGTTGAAGTAACACGAAAATTTCGGTGAACTGTTTTCAATACAATATGTTTTACTATGTGTACAGACAATCTCCGCGAAAAAGAAAAGGAAACGAAGAAAAGAAAAAGAAACAAGAAGAAAGGAAAAACAGCTAATAGTAAATGAATTAGAATAAGCAGCACAGATTATAAAAATAGTAAAGATAATGCGTACCTAAGACGCATAATAACATGCAGAAGATTTGTTAAGAGTATTAATTGCTATTTGCTGGATACATGGATGGCAAAGTAATTTGATCATGCCAACTAAATTTGACTGCCGTCGCAACGATGTTTTGTTACAACTGCGAGATCCTTTCCTCCATGTAACGAATCTTTTCCTCAAATCTGTCACTATATTGACAAACAATTTGTTGCTCCGGCAAAAACTTGTTTTCCCCGTGCGAATATCACAATTAATTAGCAATGCTTTTCAATGAAACAGAGAAGGCCGTACAGATTAGAATTAACGAATTAGTTAGAAGATCGCAATCGCCCGGAGGTCAAATTCTGTATTCGCCGAGGAATTCTCGATCACGAGGAAGCTTGTAGACGCCTGACGCGCCTCACGTAAGCGCGCAACTTTCGACCTCGCAATTCAGCTTTTCGCGCTAATGAATATTAATCGGGACAAACACGTTGGACGAATAATCGCGAGGAAATAATCGCGATACGCTGAATAATTGCGGTTACGACGGCGGAAGCGCGTTTATGAAAACACCTGCCGCCGCTTCGGATCGTGATTTTTACCGGACACTTGGATTGATCGGTCTTTCACTCGCCCGTGTGCTCGTCGGCACGCTCGCGTTACCTCTATAACCATAACCCAATTTCGATTGATCGAACCCGAGCACGCATTCGTATCTCTTCTACGCGGTGACTCGTGTATAAGGAAACTCCCGATCTCGCGCGCCGCGCGATTCTCTTGCGAAACTGTTTACCTGCCGGCCCGTGTGGGATACCATCGAGAAATAAAGAAGGCTCTTAAAGCGCTATCCACACCGCGTAGACCTCTCGCTGCATTCAATTTTTCATACGACGAAGACGCGAAGAAGTAAATCGATAACGCCCGCTTTATCTGACTTACATCAACAAACGTTACAGGAATGATCGTTCGCAGCGCGGGTAGATTTTATCGAAATCTTCGGGACGATTTTTCCAACGCTCTTCACCAGGCAAAAGAAAGAGTTAAGAGACTTGAAAAAAGGCGCCGTCGGTTTATGACGAAGTAAATTGCGACGCGATTATTCAATTGCGACGATTAGTGAATTCCTCTACGACAATTCCATCACGAGGCGGCGAATATTTCACGGCTGCGCCGAACGAGCAAGAGAACGGGAGAGGGGGG
>NW_014554384.1:1389598-1397858 GCF_001313825.1 Dinoponera quadriceps
GGGGGGGGGGGGGGGGGAGTACATCGCGCGTGTCGATTAAATCCACGTATGGATCTCCGTTTCCGATGCGATTCGGAATACTCCTACGAGCACGTACGCGCCTTTCTGGTACGTGCCTCTGGGAAGAGAACCGAGAAACTAGTCCTTGGGCATAACAAATTTCCTCCCTCCCCACCCCTCGCTCGCTCTCCTCGTTTCCTCTCGTGCGTACGCATGCGGTCTCTCTCCCCTGTGAAAAGCAGGTAACGACGGTGAGAGACCGCCTCGCGGAAACGCGTTTTTACCGTGAAAACACCAGCCAGAAGTCAAGAGGATGACAACGACTACTACCACTACTACAACGGCGACGACTCGGGGCGCGCTCGTGGGAATTAAGGTTACCGTCCCCGTCCTTCGAGACTTAATTATTACCGAGGCGCACCGGCACGCATTGTCGAGGCTGCACCGCGGGTTTTATTTTTAAACGAAAAAGAGGGAAGGAAGCGGGTATCGACACAATGGACGGGCCTTGGAGACTTCCGCGAGAGCCCCGATCCGCCTCGACTTCGTGCGATCTGATAAACGCGACGAGCTTTTTCGCGTATTCACTTTTTCGTCTCGCTTTTCGCTCCCGAGCTTCGTTTTTCTTCTTCTCCTTTACTAAGGACTGCGCGAGTCGCGCGCCCAAGGCGAATTTTTTCTCGACTCGCGTAATTAACGGACGCGACGGTGTCTCAACGGGCGGAAAGTGCAGATTTTATTTATCGGGTCGAAGAAGAGAGAGAGAAAAAAAGCGAAATGAACAAAATCTCGCTGTCGTTCGACGCGGAAGACGTTTTACGAGAGGAATATGAAAAGATTCGCTCCGTTTTCTCCGAAGCGCGCATTGTCTCCACTCGGAATTGAAATTCTCGCTTCCGCCTGCGAGAGACGGTAGCGAGTGTTATCGTTTCCTCGCCGGGGTCGATCAATATTTTTGAGCAATCCCGACGGAGGTCTTCCGCGTGGGACTGTCACTAAGAGCCTGTTGATTTTTCAAAAATTTTGTGTCAAAAAACGGTCCATCCAAATTTTGGCGTTACTTTACCAAGGTGAATATATTAAAAGGTAATATATTAACAAAGCGAACACGTTAATTTATCGCATTTATGTACTTTCTATTTTTTTATATATTTCTCATGTTAACTCTCAGAACATGGTCGGATTCGACCCCAACTTTATCATTAAAGGGTTAAAGTAACCCAAAATTGTTCACTATGCAAGCGTCTTTATTCGTCGCACGGCTGTTATTACTTAACCACAATTCGACGTTCATTTCCTCACTCCGCGAGTAGATAAGACGAGTGCGAAATTTTTTATTTGCCTAATAAATAGAAGCGTCGCAGGATGGAGATATTGTTCTTATCGGTCGACCAATATTTCTTCCGATTGCGTCGGCTACGTTTTTACGAAAAGCACGCCCGATAAAATTCCGGATGCGCAGGCGAGAGTACACGCGCGCACGAGAGACACGCCAGTCGCGATTTCCTACGGCGCGCACTCTTCTTATATTTGCGCGATAAATAGAGCACGATAGACGTATCTTGACGAAAATATTGTTCTTATCGGTCAGATTAGCATTTCTCATGAATCCTCGTGCGGGGCTGCCTTCGTTTCCCCCGCTTTTTACGCGTCTCACCTCGTCGTTTGAAAACGAGGCGCGCTCGCGAGACGCGGACGCAGAGAAAATTTCCCAAACGCGCCAAACGGAAAAAGGGTGGTCCCTTTGACAGCCGCCGAGAGCAGAGGGGAACTCCGAGGAGGAAGTCCACAGTGTAAACAACCCCGGCGCATAAAAAGCGACTGCATATACGGCTCCCCGAAGAGCGATGCGTTTCTGTGGGGCCGGCGACGGATTGCACGTGTTCCCGTTAACGCGTCTTAACTGCAGCAGCCGGGGTCGCGCCCCCGGAATTTTTTGTCAACCCCTTCCGAATCCCGAGAAGCGGAGGGCAGCCTCCCTCGCTCCTCTCTCGCCCCGCACCTGCCGTCGCTCATCAGCATCGACTGAGGGAGACGTGGAAAAAGTTCGAGCATCGCGCGCCCATGTTTTCGTACGTGTCGGCTGGCTGATTTTCACCCCGCCGCGTTAATTACACGAACGAAACGATTTTTAAATCGACACGAGCGAGCGAGCGAGCTTCTGCCCGGTATCGTTCGCCGAGGCGTGCCGAAGCCTTTGACCGCGTTACATTTTTAATTTTCCGAGCCGAGTGGTATCGTCACACGCGATGCCCACGCCATTTCCCTTCTACCGTCGACGCGCTCAACTTTTTCTACGCGTCTCAAAGTTAACGTTATTTAGCGAGTTCGTCCGATAGAGCAAAAGTGCCTAATATCGGCTCCCTCCGGAACGCGACTCGATTCGGCCGATGAGAAAACGCGACAATCCGTTTGCGCGCAGTGATGGAGATGTGGAAAAATCTTCGTATCTTCGGAATTTCTTTATACACTTTGCGATCTCATTTGTTTATGCTCCCCTTCGAAATTTGAAGTTCAATGAAGAGTAATATTAAGACATTTAACATACGTAAACGAAACAAGAATGACTAATTAGATTAATTCCTGCTTATAATTGTCACAATCGCGCGTTACAAAAGAATTATTTTATAATTTCTCACTTAATAATAATTATAAAGTAAAATTATATATATTGAGTAATATTTTGTATTATATAAGAGTGACAATTTTACAGCTAAAGTCGCAAGAAGTAAAACGCAATTTTTATTAGGAGAGTTTAGTAATAATACTCTGCTGACGAAAGTACAATCGAGAGCGCGGAGGCAAGTGGAGCATTTCTTACGGATACAAAGAAGTAAAGAAAAACTTGAAATTTTACGTATCATTGTTATAGAACTGCAATAGGATTTTCGTTGAGAACTTGAGAAAAGCATAATTATATTACGTAATTGTTTCATTCAATCAACGCAATGGCCCGTCGATTCGTCGGCCGACGTGGTGGTGGTGGTCAAACGGGGTGCGCTATCCGTCGCAATACCGCCATCGCAACCGCCGTTATCCGTGGGATACACCGGAAGCGATCGGGAACGAGTTGTCGCATCGTGAAAAGTCATCCCTCGGAATAACCGTCGCGCATCCCCGGTCACCATCGCAACAGAAGTACGTTCGCGCGGACAGCGGCTGATTTTCAACAGGTGGTTCCTGAAGTACCTTCCTTTTACGGCCCGCTCTATGACGAGCGACTGTCGAGAGAGCTCGCGGTTCTACGTGACTACGAAGTTACGCGATTTATCAGCTTATCTATTCCTACCGTGCGTCTCTTTTTCTTCCCCTTTGTTTTACGACAGATTAGAACGGCGACGTTATTTTCAGCGAAATTCTGTTCGCTCTGTGTGTGCATTCTGCGTGAGCGGGTAGGGAGGGAGGGGAGACGAGAACGTTTCTACAATAGCATTTTATCTTATCCCGCTTTTATCTCTCGTCTTCGCGTAATTAGGAGAAAATGAGGAAAGGAGGAGAGAAGCGATTGTACGCAACGATATAACCACGGTGTAAGTGCGTTAAGGCTTCGACAGAAGAGAAAGAAAGAAAAGGACGCGTAGGACGAGGTGCGTGAGCGAGCGAGGCGAAAAAGGCGGGCCGCGAGGAGAAAGAGAGAGCCCGGTGATTTTGCTTTTCGTCGCGGAACGCTGTTTACATCCGCGTGCGAATTCGCCTTAAGGAAGGGGGTTTACAGGTAATACCGGCGCGCGCGCGCTCGACGAGGGGCCCTGACCCGATTGCAGAAAATGTCAACACTCTCGTTACGCGGCTGTGCACTATCACCGGCCGCGCGCGCAAGCAAACACGCGCGAATGCGTACGCGCCGAGGGCTTCGTTGTACGCGCCGGCACTCAAAGTGGCCATCTTGAATTCACTTTCAAACGATACGACGAGGGAGGAAAGAGGAGGAGGTTACGGTGAGAAAGAGAGAGACACTGCGCCTTGTGGCACCGGCGTGTGGCAATACGAGGAAGCCGATTACCCAACCCGGCCCCGGGATCCCTCCAAGCCGACTCGTTACACGCGATTCCTTGTAAACGCGGCGCGCCGTTGCGTGCCGCTTGAATTCAGAGACGTATTTTTCAGCCGACGAAAACGTTACGGGCGCGTGTAATTGGAAAAATATCGCGCGATGCGCGCCCTCGCAGCGTCCCCGGAAGCGTCGAGAGAACGTTCTCGTTTTTGCAGTCGATATTATCGGTTCCGCATTAATTAATCCCACGCGAAATCCGTCCGACTCGATGAATCAGGTTTGGGAATCTCGAGAGATGTCAAGAGACGCGCGTCAATGTCTCTCGCATCAGGCACGTATAGCGAACAATAATACTGTACGAACTTTGTTGTTTTACCTTGGTGCTACGAATGTTTACTTACTGCTGCTCACTCCGTGTTGAGACTTGAAGAAGCACGTATTTCGTGTATTTACTATTTGATTATCTCGATATTCCATCCGCATTTAATCTTCATTCTTAATTTGAACGCAGATAATGTGTTAACGGTCAGTCGTAGATCTCTCTCAGTCTTAGATAGGGTATGCGAGATAAGCGAATATTAAGTAATTGATACGGGTAAACAGCAGGATTAATGTGTGGATAAAACAACATATTTTCCTTTCTCGCAATCTCTTTGTTATTTTTGTTCATTGGCGTTGTAAATTTCAATAGGATTCGGAGATTCAAGATGGCCAAAGAGGAAGGAGTTGTAAGATAAAGATAGCAGTTGTGTAAACGCCAAAAAGGATTTAAATTTAGACTGGATACAATAACAAGGCCGAGGTGGAAAAAGGCGTTGGCAGATTCCAGATAAAGCTCGCGATCTACGAGGCGATTGTCAGAGAAACAAATTTCCGGACTTGTGAAACTCAGGCTACTCTGATAGAAAATTATAGCTATTTTTGACGCTAAATATATTTTATAGTAATAGCAGCAACACGCATGTAAAGTTTTTATCACTGACATTATAGTAACGCCTTTGAAAATTAGACACATTAGAAAAATGGATCTCCTATTTTTGTGGTTAATATAAAAAAATAAATAAAATAAAAAGAGTATGTTTAGCGTGTCGAAGATAATTACAATTTTTCTATCAGTGTAGTATTCGTATTTAAAAATTACTTACGATCTTCGATCGAAAGCACAATTAATGACTAATTCGTACTTATGAATCGTTATTCAGCTGCTTGAGCCGATATCTTTCGGTACATGAGACAAGTACAAGTTGACGAATAAGCCAGAGATTTATGATAAAATTAGGATTACTTATTTCAATGCGACAATGGACTATAAATACCATCCGAAGAGTGGATTCGAAATTTCAACTCGGTTACCTCCCGGGAATCCTCGCGAAATTCATCAAACGTCATATACGATGAATGATTCGATACACCTGGGAATACATGATATACCGTTGGCCGCGTTCCGGCATTCTGCATCCTGCGTCCTGGCTGCCCGATCCCAGCATCCTGCTCCTGGTTGCACCGTGATTCCGGACACTCGCTCACACTGACACACGTGCAAATACGATTCGATCGAAGAAACGCGTATTAACTAACGCGCGATGCCGACGAGAGTCCGATTAAACGGTTTTAATAACCGACAAAATATTCCGATCGCACGATAAAAAAACGTATGTGTGGAACTGATCCATCGAAATTTTTGTGTTACTTTAACACGAGGGATATGTTAAATTAACATGTTCACCTTGTTAAAGTAACACCAAAACTTGAGTGGACCGTTTGGAAGAGCAAATTGTTTACAGCGCATTCGACGGAAATCGTCAACAATACACGCGCCGATACATATTGCGACGTGTCCGTCGCTCGTCGGCTCGAGACGAAATGACAACGGACACGGACGAGAGTACCAAAAAAACAATTGATACCTTCGATAAGGGCAAAGTGACCTGCCGCCAGTCGCGAACTGTCATCGCCCGCTGAACAATGACGAACATATTCGGTGGCCACGGAATCACGACACAACGATCTCGAAATAATCCGAACTTCTATATACGGTATTGAAATTATACAAATATGAGGTTACACGCGCAATATGTATCGAAATTTACAGTGTCGCTCTCGTAGCATTGAATGTCCTCGTTTAATAATACGCAGCGCTAATTAATATCGCGTTCCCGATCGACTCGTATTTTCTCGTGCGGGACCATTGAGTGTCTGGCCACGATAATGACCAGCAGCTGACTCCAGGATGGATTGCGGGACGCGGGATGCAACGGCAATCGGTGACGAGACTTACACAGTTCCCTTCCTTTCACCTGTTTTGGATGTTCAAATCTGATCGAAATTTCTAACGCCGGCAGAAGGTAATAATAAAGGGATCGTAAAGGAAGACAGGATTTATTGTTTTATTTACCAACATATCGGTTAATTTTTTTCAATAAAACATTCAATGTTTTTTTACTGCCCCCCCCCCCCCNATATATATTGCTTATCAATATTAAGAATAGAGATGAAATGCGAGTAATTATTGAAATAACCGAATATTAACTATTTCTTCGTAAGTCCTTTTCTAAACACTTCCACAAATAGCAATAAGTAACCATTCCAAATAGCAAATCTCCCATGGTGCGTTGCACTTCGAAACTTTCCACTGGTATTTCGAGTTTAAAACCACAAGTTGAACGTAGAAAATTTCGGACACGGATACGAGTATTCGATATCGATGCCGTTCGCACATTCGCGAGAGAAAGAGTCGGCACTTGCCGTGTTCGACGGCAATTACTGCTTAAGCAATTGACGATTCGCGGATCTGAC
Organism: Dinoponera quadriceps; assembly: GCF_001313825.1. Lineage (NCBI taxonomy): Eukaryota > Metazoa > Arthropoda > Insecta > Hymenoptera > Formicidae > Dinoponera > Dinoponera quadriceps. Next base: position 1,396,389 of record NW_014554384.1, read on the forward strand.
ATGTGTGTATACTTTTAGATCTCTCGGGCTCCGAAGACCTGCAGATAAACGCCAGAGATATCGAGACAATGATGCGCGATGACGTCAGGATCTCCGCGTATCTCCGGCGGCGAGACGAGGGATCCTCGTCAGTAAAAGTTCGCAAGAAAGTTGCAATTGCGCGGCGGATTCCAGCACAAAAGTGTGGCAGCGAGCGCAGCGTCGCGTGGGATTCGTTGGGCGCACGCAAGCAAGCAAGCCGCCGCCGGTCGCTTCTCGGCCGGGCTGTTTAAAGTGACGTCTACCGCGGGTGAAACCCAGAAAAGCGTAAAAGGTCGGGCCGAGCGAGAAGCAGAAAGTGGAATCGCTTGAAAACGAGTTATCAGCTCGATCAGAGAGGGCGCGTTTCGCGAGCAGTAGTAGCGCCACGACCGAGGAGGAGGGGGGGGGGGCAATTAGCATAGAATTACTTAGGATCCACTACTCCCTCCTCGGATTCGCAATTAACCCTCGCCCCGGCCGTTCCCACGCGATTACCTAACGCGTGATACTTCGAGGGTATATCGAACAATTGCTCTCCTCTCTCGGACGCGGCCGATAACATCGGTCGAGGGAAATATAACTTCTTAGCGCGCGCTCGCTCGCTGCGGAGAGGCGTAACTACGATTATCGCGAGTGCGCCGGCTCTATAATTAGCGATCGATACGCGAGAGCGCGGACGAGTCGTCGGAATATCGAGCATCCGCGTTATTAATCCTCTCCGGCGTGCTGCCGCGTCTTTTTTCTCCTCTTTTTTTTTTTTTTTTTTTNGCGGCGAGGTGGTTTTACGTTACGACTCGGCGAAACGACGCGGCAACGCGCGCGAGCGTTGCGAACGGATTGTTCATACGCCGGCGATACACGCTAATGAAACACACCTCGAGGTTTACGTATCGATAAGCGCGTTGAAAATACTCGCGTTGATTAGGAACGTATTGATGAAAGGTCGCGGAAAGATTCCCTCGGAGCGAGCGACGCGAGAATTCATCGATCGCGTAGTCCATCTCGGTCGGCGCACGAGTCGATGGAAGATAAATCGACGCAATATCGTTGCGCTCTCGCTGCACCTGTTTCAGGCCGCTCAGGCGAGGAAGCGGAGAAAGTCGGTACCGGGGATCTCGGATCTATTTCCGTGGGGCCCGGCCGGGCATTAACAGACGGATGGAGACGCGCGCGGCGGCGTCGAGAGAGAGAGTGAGCGAGAGAGACGAGGGGAGACGCCGAGGGGAAATTTATGTGTTTGGGGAGGGTCAAGGGAACGAGGGTAGCGACAAGTGCAGCGGACAGCTGGATGGATAGGCGCAACGAGGATAGAAGGCGGGGGGAAGGCAGGGGGAGGGCGCGCGCGGAGGGACGGATGCACTCGCGCGTTATCGAGACGAATTCCATTCTCCGGATCGTTCCCGACGCGCGAGGACGGAACCGCTTTTGGAACGGGGGGGCATCCACGGC
>NW_014554384.1:1397880-1440251 GCF_001313825.1 Dinoponera quadriceps
CCCCCCCCACCCCGGAAAGCTATGATCGGCGGAAGGCCCAGAATTCGTGATCCCGGCAGAATCCCGCCGCCGGGGTGTAGAATCCGCGGGCGACAGAATCCGGGGGATCCAGGACTCCCGGACGCGCTCGCGAGGACCCCCGACCTCCGTGGAAATCAGGCTCGATTTCGGGGACGCCATTTCGCCGACCGGCACGAGTCGGAATCGGATGGTACTCGAAATTTATAACACACACGCTGAAAATGAGCTCGGCCGAATCTATCGTCCTGACGATGGACAATGAAACCGTGCTTTTGGGCGAGGGAAACGCTAAGTGATATTCGGTAATCAAAGTTCGATCGAAACGTATTCACCGAATCGTGCTGACTGTTACCAAACCCTTCTTCCAATGTAGTTCCCATGAACAAAATTCGCTTCTTATAACCGGAAATTCCGTCTCCCCCAACCGAAACGCGTTTGGTTCGCTCACTCTATCAGATACATTCCGCCAAACTTTCTTCTATGTAGAGTTATCCGTTATCGTTACAGAAACGTGCAGCGGAAGTCTGCAAAAAAGAACTACCATACGTAGAAACTACGAGCCGTGAATCTCAGGATGTTTTTCACCTGATCTCTAATCCACGGGATTCGAGATCCGCGCAATCCCGAGGTCGCGAGGAAATCGAAAAATCGATAGCTCGGGGAGGTATTCCTCGTGGTAGTCCTTCGGCTGTTCCATCGCGATCGCAATCTGATAAATCGCGAAAGTCGTCGAAAGAAATGCGCGCGTGTTGCACCGAAGCTGGTCGGTCTAGTAACAGAACGAGTCGAAAGTGAATTATATAGTTATTCGCGTTCCAACGTTTAATGCGAGATTACTTTCTTCTGCCCTACTTCTGTTTTCACGAGCGCGCTCGCTGCCGGCGCGGTTTCTTCGTCATCGTCGTCGTCGTCGTGGTTGTCTCGGAAGAGGTCAATCGTGAGATGAGAGGGAGAACTGTACGGCGACGCGCTGCGAAATATAATAAATCGCACGCATGCACGCGTATGAAAATTCGCCGACGGCGACACGCCTCGCGTCCGTCCGATCGAGCGTGTAATGGAGCATCCCGCGTGAAAATCCGCTTTTTGCGCGCGTTACGCACCGCGGACTCGGTGAAAGTGATGCTCATGCCGAAGACACACGCCATTCGACACGCCAGAAAACTAGCGTGTGCGTATACATGCATGCATTACGTACGCGCACCCATGCACACACGTACACGATGCGCTCGCTTTCCTCCCGTTCGCCTAACGAGTTCACTAGGTATCGCCGGCTGGCAGATCGAAATCTGCCGGATAACGCGAGACACCTTTGATCAATTAAAGCCCAATTAACCTCCGCTTTCGCGTATCCCGATAAATATAAAACCGTCGGAAATNGCATCTTTGATCAATTAAAGCCTAATTAACCTCCGCTTTCGCGTATCCCGATAAATATAAAACCGTCGGAAATGCAACTTCGAATAAAGGCGGGGAGAGGGCATGGGTGGGGAGGGCAAAAAGATAAGAGGACGGCGGTTGCTTCTCGTGTAAAATATAAATCGCGGATGCCGCGACAAAAACGCCGGCATAAATTAATCCACGAGTGCGTCTCTCTCTCTCTCTTTCTCTCTTTCTCTTTTTCCCGTGCCCGATACGCGGTTTCGATACGCTGCATTTCCGCGCGATGTTTTTTTCGAGCTATTCCGTACAGCGCGTACACATGTAATATGTATCGCCGTCTCGTTCAGCTTTTTTGCACGAAGTATAAAAATATTGACGATTTCCTTTCTATCTGGAATGTTTTTGCAAAAAACCGTTCCTCTCTTTACTTCCCCGCCGACCAATCCGAAATAACCCCCCGAGTGTTCGAGAGGGAAACACTATTTCCACTGTTCCCGTCAAATCTCGTTGGATTTTCGCCCGTCACGGTGTAACGTGGTTTCGGCGCGCGTGAAATTTCGAGCATTTAAGGGAACGTGCAATACACGTTCTACTCGAAAACACATGAATAACTCTCTCGGTGATAATCGAGACCGCGCGTTCCTCCACTCTCGCGGAGGTAAATATTCCGAGATTGGGAAAACAATGTCGCCCGGCACCGGCGGAGGGCTCTGTCTCGCAATTAAATATTTGATATAATGGTCGCGCGCGGGACGCGTAAGCAGATATCTCGAGCTGTATTTGTAATAGTTTTGTTAGAAAGTTTCGTCTCTCACTTTCCAACCGCTTTCTAAAAATGTGAAAAGAACAACGATGAGCACCCACTTCAATTCGTGTTCTAACGGCTCGTAATTACTTCGTCGCGGCCTGCGGTCAGGACGAAATTGCAAGGCGATACTCCGCCTCGTCAAAAGTCCGACGAAACCGGCGCGCCAAGATCGACCGGGCGAAAAATCCCGGACGGGGCCGATCGACGATTGTCGCCGCTGCGTTACGCCTACGTCGATGTTGCCGCAGCGAAAATCGGAAAACAAAATTTCGAATGCGTCCTGTTGATTAATATTTACGAAACTCACGCGCTTTGTGATAAAATTACAAATAAACGTGGCAAACGTGGCATCCCGTGTTTGTCCGGGAGCGAATTGGATTTACGCGCAACAAATCCTGCGGATGTCAAAACAGCGACAAATTTGTTGTACGAATCTATTGGCTTCTTAACGTCGGTTGATCCTATCGCTATCGGGGACAAACGTGTGTGTTCGACGAACAATGTTAGGAACACGCGCATTTACTTCGGCACTTTGAGACGCGACATCTGCGAAAAGGTGTCATTCGAGGAACGATGATTCGGTATTTCGCATTTTCGGAGAGAATTATTGGACGATTCGGTTAAAGATGAGACTTACGACGAAAAATCGACCACCTCATGACGAGGCTCGCGTAAAGCAAAGTGCGCACACTTAACCTCTTCGGGGACTCGATTAAAATCACAAGGAAATTGTTTAATCTTAAATATGACATCTACCAATCATGTGATAAGATTTCCATCTTTCTTGTGAGATTTCGCGATGAATATTCGTTCTCACAGTAACGCTCGCTCTAACTTTGTAGGTTATGAATATGAGTAAGATGAGAAAAATTGGATGTATCTAAACGCACGGTCGGTGGATAAAAAGTTGCAACACTTTTCTTCGATGAGTCTCCCAACGCTTTCCGGATCCAATAGGAGAATTTGTTTCTTTCTTTGTAATTTTTAGGAAATACATTTTTCTATTGGATACGTTAGGTGCGTGACGAAACCCATCGAAAAGGAAAGTGTTGCAACTGTTAATCCGCCAACTGTAAACATACATACCAATATCTTGAAGAGGTTAAGTGTCTGAAATTGAGTACCTCAAGAAGCTGAGTAAATGTACATACACGCCCAAGTGCGGAAAAACGAATCTGTCGACGTTTCTGCTCCGGGTTGTTCCAGCGAGACGCGCGAAACAGCGCCATTTTTGCGGACGTCCTTCCGCACGTCGGGGCCGCGCTAAGTCGCGTCGCGTTACGACACGATCGCAAATTGTAAGAATTGGGCCAGCGCACATACCCGCGCGTCATCGCCCGTTGTTTTTTTTCCGTGTCACCATACGTAAGAACGCACACGCGCGAGATTATCGCTAACGCGGATGTCTGCTCGCGATTCGCGGGGCCTTGGCCGGTTTTCCTTTCGGACAGACACGCGGCCGTTCGAACTGCCGTCAGGAAGGGCAGAGAACGACTTGACGGACCGAAGCGCACACGCTCATTACTCGACGATAAAGAAGACTGTAGCCCATCATCGGTAAATAAGAAGCGCGCTTTACCGGCTGCCGGTTCTCGTCGATAAGGCGACGGGATTCGTATCGGTGGTTACACCGGTCGGTAACCGTGTGGTTCTTCAGTAATGTATACCGACGGTGCGTCGGAATAGAAAAGATATAAAATGATGATAAAATATCGACTCACCCTTACTCGGCTCCGGTTGTATGTTCTCCGTCTTGATCTCCGTCCGCGCGACGTACGACGGGATAGAAGCCGGAGATGCTTGCGTCGAGGATGCCGCTAATTTTTCTGGACACACAATGTTGAGAGACAATTATTGTAGATGTCGCAACAGAAAAAAAAAACTACGTTCACGCAACGCGCATGAATGAAAGAAATATCTTAGGATTATTAATCATAGTTATTCGAAACTTGTCTCACGTAAGATATTTAGATTCAAATGTTTAAAATTAGATCAGACTTTTCTGTTGAATCATGTATACACGTGACGTTTACATGTGACGTTTCGTATTTTAGTCATGATTCTGCTGAACAACTCATATCTCCAACTATAAATTCATATATGAATATTTCACTTGAAACAAGTTTCAAATAACGACGATTAATACGCAGAAAAAAATGCTGGATTCAAGTAAACAATAATTATTCCAATATCCTTAGAAAATCCTTAGAAAATTTTTACTTGGACCAAGTAATATTTATTTGATCCAAGTAAAATATTTTCTCAGTAAATTATCCAAATAAAATATTTCACCCGAATAAAATTTACTTAATCGAAGTAAAATTTGCATTTTTTTTCTGTATATAGGCCGTAGAAATGTCTCTCGGACGTTTAAAAGGTACTTAAGACTTCACGTTCTCCAAAGTTACAAGCATTGATAACGTGATACATAACAATCACCTGCTAATAGAGGGTTCGCAGCGGCGATGTTGTACCTCTGCCGCCTGCAGGAGGAAGTTACGGAAGTCGTAGTGGAGGTCGGTTGACTGGGCTCAGGCAGATCGACCGACAGTTCCCGCAGGAATGTATCCAGGGGGTCGAAGGGTTCCTCCCCTGTGACACCGGGCATACCCTCGCCCTCTTCCGCCGGCACATTCGACGCCGCCGGCGTTCCCACTAGAGCGCTTAACTCCATCGGGGAGAACTCCACCGATTGGCCTGTGTTGCTCTCCTGCAAGCGCAAGAGATTTCAAGATGAAGACGAGAGTAACTCTCCTTCTTATCTGCTGATCGACAGATATCCCTCCCACTAATGCACTCGTAGCTCGTATCTCGAGCCGGTGGGTCGTAAATTTTGCCAATATCAAGTCTTAGAAACTCCGGAAGTTTACAGAGCTAGAAATACTGCACAGAAAAACAAAGTTGGTATTAATTCAAAATTTATATTCTCATATATAAGCAAGAACATGTAATCTTGTATGAAGATAAAACTTACTTTTACATGAGGAAATTCTATATAATTCCACTAGAAATGTATAATTTTATATAAATATAATTTAATAATTTCATGAACTGAGAGGGAAAAATGTTGAATAGAAAAAACGACATCTTCAAACTAAAGTCGGTATTCATAGTCGGATCCTGTATTTAAGACCATTTTAAGATCATCTTCAGATATTTCGTAGCGAACGAAATGAGCCGTAGAGCATCTGGAGATAAACTTAAGACAGTCTTAAACATAAGCTCCGATTACGAATACCAAGCTAAGAATTGTATCAGTTCGAAGATATCGTTCTTTCTATATCTGATATTTTCCCTCTCGATTCATAGGGATCACTCTCGAATAACAAGAATATGATATTATATTATTAGAAAGTAAATGTTAGAATATAATAACATAGAGTATGATATTAGTAGAACTATATACAATTTCTTCGCGCAAGAGCAACTTTTATCTTCACATAAGATTGCATTTTTGTTTACACATGAGAATATGAGTCTTGAATTGATACTAATGTGTTCTTTCGATGTGGATTTTCTGGCTGTCCTCCCCCTCTCACTTTCTCCAGAGCTACATATTCCGCCTGCTCACCTGAAGGCACTGGGTTAGATCGACCATCTTGCCGTCATTGTCAGGGCACCAGAGTAGCTCGTCGTCTATGAAGGGCATGTTTGACTCCTCCTTGGGTACGAGGGTGGTGGTCAGCGTGAGGGTTTGCGATACGGGGACCGGCATCGGGACCCGTATCCGGCGGTGGGGCCACTTTAGCCACCCCCGCGCCCTCTAACATCCAAAACCACCTCCGGGACCTACCCCGCCTTTACGCCTGCCGCGTGTGCAGCAATCGAACGATTCCTCGTCCTCTTCTTCCTCTACGCGCTCGTGTCGTTCCTCTGAAAGCAGAACGCGCGCAACGGTCAGATTCGCCTCGCGAACTCGTAAAATCAATTAATTCTTGAAAACAAAAACCCGTCGAGTCGAGTCCCCTCCTCTCCCGCGCGGATTTAATGAGAGGAGCTTGAGATATTCAAGTGGCTTAATTACGCGCGAAACGAGATCTCGCGGCAATCTCGCAACGATTTCCGGTGCGTCGTGCGTTCGCACTTTCATACGGATTCTAATTTGAACTCGGTTAAATCGTAGCTTGATTATAATGTTACTTTCTCCGGCCGTGTGTGTGTGTGTGTGTGTGTGTGTGTGGTATATGTAAGTACATACCCGCATGAATTTATACACGATGTAACACTACGCGGAAAAATGTGAAGGAAGTACAGCGAAGAAAGAGATCTCTCTTCGCCCCGTAATGCGGATTTCAGATCGCCAATTAAGATGCATCTGAAATCTGATACGAGGATTTATGAAGCGCCATTATACTTAGGGAAAAAGTAAAACCTACCGATTTCGCAGGATACTGCGGTTTCCTACATTATAATTTCATATAATAATGATTTAAACGCGACAGTGCCTCCCTCTGAGACACAGCAAAGTAGAACTGAGCTATCTGAGGGACACTATAATTAACTGAATACACTAAATATTCTTTCGCACATGCTTCATCGTCGATTTCTTGAAACTCCTTCTCTCTCAAAAAAAATGCCCTTCACGCATTTACAAGTATCGCATTTTTTTCTTTCGTTTACGAACTTTTTTTTTTCTTTCGCTTAAGCACCTCGACACAATCGATATTTGGCTCCTGCCGAGCCTTAAGGGAATGCCCAATTACAATTAGGAGAGATGCAGAAATCTCGTTTTTTTCCCCGAGTTTCATCCCGAAGGGTAGATCGTTAGGTTGACGAGACTGCTCGTCGGTGCGCGACGTCGATAGTTCGCGGCTAATTCGCGTAATGCCATCGTTGTCAGGTGAAGAGGAGGAGGTGGAGGGACGAGGGCAATACGCCGGCAATTTCCATGAAAGTGAAAACACGGAGCGAGAACTTTCTTTCTGGCTTCGTAGAGCTGTTTCACTTCCTGTGCGCGTAACCTCGCGCTCTCCCGCCACCGCCGCCGTTGCATTTCTATGCAGCTTCTACTACGACGCGCCGTTGCATTTACGTAACTCGCCGCCGCGAAAGAAAGTTTCCACGAGGAGAGGTTAACATCCTCTTCTCTCGTCTATCTCGTCCGAATATCGCTCGTCGCCGCCATATATGTATCATACTTCCATATATTTATTTTTTTTTCCTTACTATAAGTGAAACAACAGAGAAATCACGTGTACGGTTGTGAGAGAGAACGTAGCAGAGTAAAACAATTTATACACACGGCAATTATTTCTCTTTCCTTTCCCAATAAAATAAAGTTTACATTCCTAGCTGAAGTGATAAAATTCCTCGTGTGTATCGTGATTACGATGCAGGCGTCGATGTGAAAATATTTCAGTCGAGACCGGGAAGCGCGAAGAAGCCATTCTGCACTTTGAACTTTTCCCGCCTTTACGCTCGTCTCACAACGATACTGCACTCTCCGCTTTTCCCGCACGCCGAGTGCAGACGTGACGCCACATCAACGAACGGTCGTTTATCCTGTTACGTTCGATAACGCGAGTGCGAATCGTGTGCGTGAGTGAAACAAACGAATCTACCTATGGCAGACGAGAAGGACAGTAGCGAAGAGTCGGACGAGAGTTTGGACGCGAGAAGCGACAAGTTCGATTCACTGAAAGCCCTGTATTCGAGCAAGGGGCGATTATCGTCCTACAATGCGCCTATCTACGATAACATCAGCAAATTCGAGTCCGTCCTGAGGAGACCCGTCTCATCAATCAAAGTATGCATCGCGCATCTTGTTGAATTTCAATCGGATAGTGGCCAAATAAAACACGTCGGCGCGTAAAGGCATGCGATATATCGAAGCACGTGCAATCTAACCTAATCTAACCTAAACTAACCTATACAATCCTGGTCTGGGAAACGTCAAAATATCAGAAGTCGTCGAAGCAAAAATTCGTCAATGGAACGTAAAGGAGAATACATTGACAGAATCCGTAATTAGAGTTTGAGAAATCACAAACGACTCGAGAAGTATCGAAAATCTAAAACATTAACAGTAGAGAGATATACAGGAAAGAAATAAGTGTATGACAGATCTATGAGAAACGTGATAGAATGCACGCATGAAATTTCGTGTTTGTGGTCACTATTGCAAGCGGCACGTGGCAGTGAGATGTTGACAGCTAAGAGATCCGTGGTATATTTCAGACAGATAGCGGGCCGGCCGTCGCGGGATCATCCTCGAGGCAGCGATTTTTACCGCACCAAGGTAAAAGCATGCGAAGAGCTCGGCGGTGTAGGACATGTTTTACGCGTGTCGGAAGGCTTTACGGCGCGACTGTGCGCGCAGCTTTCGCGCGTCTCGCAAGAGATGGCGATCGCATGCTGTTTCACGGCGCACGTGGGGACTTTCATTCATGTAAGTGGCGTCTCGTAGTATCGAATTTCAATGCGGCATCGCGCGACGACGAGCGTCCCTCGCTACACCCGGAAATCCCTCCCCGCACTTGCGCGTCCTTAATTATTGCGATTAGTAGTTTTGTTAATCTCGTCTTCAGACTTCACCTCTATTGAATCGATTTTCTTCCTCTCAAACGTCGTCCGCAAAGGTAACGCGAGCCTAACTAATTACTTGATTCTAATCCAGCTATCGAAACGTCGGTAGTGTCGGTAGTTTCAAAAATTGCAAAATACATTTCCCGCCGACAAAGATTACACAGAAAAAAATCAGTCTTAAATCACATGCAAAAATAGATATTCTCATACGTATAAGTGAGAATATTATAATCTTCTTAGAAGATTTTTAGTCTCGATTTGATTGAATTTGTGTTGATGCGAGTATTACTACAATTCAAGAATAGAAATCTAAAAATGTAATATTTTGGCTTATATATGAGATTACCTATCATTGATTTAAGACAAACATTTTTATATATCTTCATTAAATTTCCCGTTAAATATAGTAAAACAGAGTAGCGCACATCCATCGCATTCACATTTCTATCACACCTGCACCGTAAAATCTATGCGTGGGAGAAACACAAAAAAGACGTAGAGCGTGATCGTGTCAGCGTTTATGTAAACATGATATTTGAAGAATCGTCTCTGCGTTATCGACGTTTATCAAGTTTGTCATCGGCTTTGGCATCCCCTTAACGATTACCTCCGCGCGCCCTTCCTCGCCGAGGGGAGGGGAGGTCGACTCGAAACCAACCTAAGAATCCACCGTCGTCGAAGGTGGAACGATTTGCTGATCTCAGCTGCTGCGGCTCTCGCTTGGCTCGACTTCGATATGAAATATATTAACGGCGCGGATCTATCGCGCGTCTTGCTCTTCCTCCTCCCCTCGCACCTAATCGCACGTGTCATCCGCGCACGGTTCTATATTCCAGATACCAGCGCACTTTATTTACGGCCTAACAAATACCACGAAGGTCGCCGTGGCGGCTGCAACGGCGGCGGCAACGCACCAGCATTAGTCGCGCGTGGAATTTGACCTCCGCGAAAGCGTGCGTCAACCGTTCTCGCGTGCGTGGTGAGACTCCGACCGCGTAGAGGCTACCCATTGTTTCCTCTTCCACGGCTATCTTTTCCGCGCGCGCGCGTGTATATATATATATATATATATATNACGGAAGGAGAGAAAGAGAGATCTTCCCTCGCATTAGCGCGACGCGCGCGAGCGTCGTGCGAAATTGTTGCGACGCGACAGCGTTCCTTTCGAAACGTCTGGCGACCCTGCGGATTCTAAACCACGACAACCGACAATTAACTCTCCAGAGATTTTACTTATCAAAGAGAGAGAGAGAGAGAGGGGGGAAGCAGATCTGCAATTCGTACGAGCGCGTGAGGAGTCTCCGGGGAGTTCTGCATCGCGCAATTTCACCGGAAATTAAAGGAATCTTAGGTTCATCTTCAGATGCTGTACGACTCATTTCATTGGCTAACATTTGAAGATGAACTTAAGACGATAATATTTATAATATCGACACAACAGAATAATGTTAATATAACGTGAACGCGATATGTTAAATTAACGCATTGGGGGTTGCTGAAAATTTAACATAAAAGTTTTAGCAAGTTTTAACAAGAACCGATCTTAATACAAATACAAAGTGTTTAGTATTGTGTAAGTGTAATAAGCTTGTAGCCTCTTGCTCCGAGCAATCACGGAAAAAATAGATTTCGCTGGCGCAGCAAATTTCTCCGGTTACTACACAGACAGCAAAAAGATTTTGTTGCGACAGCGGAAAGATTTGTTAAGAGTATTAATTACTGTTCGCTGGATATATAGACAGCAAGATAATTTGGTTAGGCCAACTAAACGTTTTGTTACAACATTAACATTATTTTGCCCGCGTAACTAATCCCTTTGCTGTCCGTACAGTAACTGGGAAGCTTGCTGTGCAGAAGCTAAATATTTTTTCCGCGATGAAACGTAATTTCTGCCAGAAGTCGCAATAACGCGCGAATTTTAGAAATCGCGACTGGTAGGATTGGAAACGCTTTTGCGTTGGAAAAGCTAGAAATTACAATATACAGCTTAGAGCAAAAGACCAAAGATCTATTGCGGACCCGGACCAACGAAGATATCGTCTGAAGATCGCGTCTTCTGTAAGATCGTCGGACGCTCAATTGCGCTCGGCCGGTCGAAGGAGCGCGTGCACCGCTTCCGTCGCGGTCGTCAAATGCGATTCCGAGATAGACAAATGGAGGAGGTTCGTAATCGATGATTAAGACCGCTAGGGAATAGGTGGCGCATTCGAAAACGAGAGGAAAGGGAGAGAAGAAGAAACAGAGAGAGAGAAGGAAAGAGAGAGAGAGAAATATGAGGGGGAGGGGTGGCGAACGCTTAGACCCGGCTAGCGCGTTCCCCGCGACCACCGTTCTCCCGGTGCACCCGGGGGGTATATATCTATTGGCCGGCGGCCAATTACACGAGGCAGCCGATAAATCACGGATCCCTGACCCAGTGCAGTTTTATATTTACCGACGACGGTGCGTGGTGTGCGCGCGCGCGCGCGCAGAGCACGGTCACGCGTTCTCTCCGTCTCTCCTTCTTCCTCCTTCGTTCCGCGCGCCTGTTCCCCGTTTCTGTCTCGCTCCGTCTCTCCCGTTTGTCGTTCTCGCGATTTTCTCTCTTCCCGTCTCTCTTCCTCCCTCCCTCTCTCTCTCTCTCTCTCTCTCCGCCTCTCTCGCCTTCTGTCGGCCGAGGTGGCGCAAAGAGAAGCAAAGGGAGCTCTCGAGCGAGCGAGGGAGAGACAGAGACGGAGGAATGCCTCCCTCGAAGGGGGGTGAAGAGGGACTCCGTTGCGGTGGCCGTGCGATTGTGCGAGGTGGGAGGTGCGCGTTCTGTGTGTGTGTGTGCGCGCGCATGTGGGGCGGCCGGGGGTGAAGGGAGCGGGGAGGGCACAGCGGTACGTGTGTACGTGTACGTAGTGCGGCACTTGTTGCGCGCCCGGACGTCGACCTCTCGCGCTCAACCCGAGGCTCCGCGGCGCGCCTAGGGATGCTCATGATACGTCGATACTGTCCGAGTATCGATATCCGCGCGATACTTTCGGACTCGACAATGGAGGGGTTTTCCTTTTCTCCGTCGAACGCGCCGAATTCGTCATCGGGGAAGTGATTAGACGCCGCGGGGGAGGATCTCTCGGTCCTCGCTCCTTGCGTTTCCCCCTCGCGCGCGCCTCTCGCGACGAAGATCCGCTGACGAACGCTTTATCCGACGATTGATGACTGAAAAATGCCGCTCTAGCCGCGGCGCTTCGCACCGGGCGACTCGTCGAACACGTCGCGATCCGAAATATCTCACGCGCGGCTCCCCGGAGGGAAATTTCGCCGCCGAAGCTAGCCGATGATTCTGAGACTCGCGCGACGAGTTCGTTCCGAATATCCGCGGTTATCTCGCTCCCGTTTCCTCCGTCCTTCGCCGGCGCGATCGATAGACGAGGAAAAGAATATCCGGACGATATCGGCGTTTTCGGGATCGGAGTGACGGTGAAAAAAGCCGGGGCACCCGAACGTACATGAGCATCACTTGATGCGCCGCGTGGAACCGGCTGGCCTCCCCTTCTCTCTCTCTCTCTCTCTTTCTCCTGCCGGCTCTCGCCCTCTCTGTTTCTCCCGAGTGAAAACTTCGCGCGCCACGGCGCAACCTCAAAAAGGTCGTTNCGAGTGAAAACTTCGCGCGCCACGGCGCAACCTCAAAAAGGTCGTTCGGCTTCCGGCGCTCTCGTTACGGCCGCCGTCTCTAAATCCGTGCACGCGGCGAACGAGCGAGCCAGAGCACCGCGACGCGCGTCTCGGCCGCGTATTTCGGAGGTCGACGCTTCGCGATCAGCGAACGAACGAGCCGGCCGGTCGACCGTGCCGTCGAAAGTCGCGTGGCGTTATCGAAGCCGATCGCGAACGCGTCCAGAAAGAGAGAGAGAGAGAGAAGGGAGGGAGGGAGGGAGGGGAGGAGAGAGAGAGAGAGAGAGAGTGCCGAGCGCACTTGTTGCGCCCGGACATCGACCTCGCCGCGGCGAGCCTCTCCTCGCCGGCTTCGGCCCTCGAACACGTTCCGCCGGAACCGCGATTTTTCCCAATTGTGGACACGCGCCGGCGAACGAGAACGCTACGTCGACGGCCGCGTGCGTGCATGAGCGTACGTCGTGTGTACGTGTGTGTACGTGTGGCCACCGCGATTCATCACACCGTGATGCGACGTATACACATCTCTATCCTTCTCTCTCTCTTTTTTCGCGATTTATCGCGAATCGAACGGTTTCGCGGTATCGGCACCGATGCGCCCTCAACGCGGTGTACCGAGCGTTCGGACGATTGCTCGGTTTTTCACGCGAGACCGGCCGAGCCCTGAGAGTTCGCCGGACGCGCAGAATCCGAATCGCTCGGGAAGTGGATTATCGCGCGCGACACCGTGATTACACGGGACGCGGAGACGTGGAGTGTCAGGTTCCTGAGGTCTGCGAAAGAGATCTCGGGCTACGGGACTTGTTGGACCTCCGCCGTGGTTTAGGATCCCCGGAGTATCCGGAAAATCCGCCGGATTAGACTTAGTTAACGTCGGCGTCTATGTCGGCGGTACGATGCGCGGCAATCGAAAAGCGGGAATCGCAGGAGGAATTTGAGATTCGCAGACCTGCTATCGGCAAGCTCGCGAAGAGCGAGATTTCGACTTTGCGGGTCCGGATCGCGCTGCCGGGAATTCGCGAAAATCCGTGGAATGTAAGATCCGTAGAAACTGAAACTAACGAGGGGTAGGGGGCGGGGGGAGGGATCGGTGGAATCCCGGCAGCCACGGAGAGACCGCGATCGACGCACAGTCAGCCAAGACCGCGCGGAATCCGGACTCCTTCGAAGGTGAAATTCGGAATCCCTCGGTTATCTCCAGGCGCGTTCGCGCAATTTCCGGAGGAGGAAGAGGAGGAGGACGACTCCCCCCCCCCCCCCNTAACTTCGCGGCCGACTTCGCGCGATCTCTTCCCGACCTATCGCAACGTGACACACATATGGCGGCGACACGAGCGAAATGTCAGGACGACGACGACGATGCCGACGAAGAAGACGACGAAGACGACGACGACGACGAAGAAGAAGACAAGGAGGAACGGAGGAGACCCTCCCTCCGTGTGCATGTGTGCGTCTGTCTTCGCTCCGGAAGCGAATTTCGCTCTCTAGCGACAGACCCTAAGTCCACCGCGCGAGGAACGCGCGCACACGCACACGTACAAACGCACGCAGGCGCGTGCACACTCTCGCTTATGGCACAAACACGATGCAAAGCAGCGGCGGGCAACGACGACGGCAGCCGTTCGCTTCGAGTAACGGAATACTCGTCGATGTTTTCTCCACGATTCTCTCTCTCTCTCTCTCTTTCTCTCGTGCGCGCACGCTCGCGGCATTGCGCAACGCATTTTACGCGCGACACCGCGTGCAGCATGCGTTTTTCCCCGCGCCGTCCGTCCCTCCTCGCATGTCCCTTCGCGCAGGCCGTCGAAAACCCTCGAGATTATGCAGCGAAAACATTCGGTCTCGGCTCATCGCACTTCGGGGAGTCCGCTTCCGGTATCCCCGCGCACGCCCGACGACTCGACCAAGGGGGATCTTCCTTCGACCCGCCGGGCTAGTCGTCGTTCTCGCGCGTTGAGAGAGACACCCGGTAGACTGGACGATCCAATTCCTCGGCACCGCGTTCGTGTGCAACCGCGTACCCGCCGTGCCGACCTATCCCAACGTAACAGATGACTATCGAGCAAGCCGAATCGGCCGCGGCGCAGCCTGCCCTCTTAAAATCTAGAGTACCTTCACGCCGATTTAACGATCGCCTCCTCGGCCTAACTTTAGAACGGGACTCGCGAGCGCGGCTCGACTCGGACGGCACCTTCTCCCCGACATCCGCGAATTCTTTTCGATCCTGCTGTTTTCAGAAATCACGCTGAAAGACAAAGCGTTACTCTCAAGTAAATCATTACTCCGACACTTCTGAGCACATTTTTACTCGGATCAAATAAATATTACTTGAATGTAACCAGAAAAATATTACATTCGAATAATATTTACTTAATCCAAGTGAGAATCTACTCAGAAATATTAGAGTAATTATTCACTTGAATATAGCAACTTTTTCTTTCAATGTGCAATTTAAATTTCACAGAATTGGAGGCTCTCTCTCTCTCTCTCTCTAAAAGTATGTACTCACATATACATACTTCACTTCATTTTTTGGCATACATTTTTTTTTCTTCTTCCCTTCTTTTCTCCTCTTATCCTACTATTAATTTGTTAAATTGTAACACGTCCTTAGAGGAAAGGACGTTCTAGAATGATAATAAAAGCACCATCTATCTCTCTCTGTCTCTCTCTCTCTCTCTCTCAATGTGTATCGATCGCCGCGTCTTGCGGGAAATTTTCACAGGAAGTCGACCGTAAAATGTCAGCCTCCTCGCTGTTGAATTTTTTACTTTACATAAACGCCGAGATACCCTCCGCTAAGGATTGTCGGCGAGAGAATCCCCGACGGGGCCGAGGTTATTCGCGGTAGAACCGAGTGCAAGGCTGCGCGCTAAGCTTCGTTCCTAAGATCGCGGGAAAAGTTCCCGCCGCTCGCTCGCTTTCGGTATCTTACGATCGCGCTCGCGCGATAATTACGGTTTACTGGATCGCGTAAAGCCGGCTTAATGGGACCGGCCGTAAATGCACGGGACGAGCGCGGCACTGAAAAAGCGCAAGATTACATGTCAATTAGGGCAGAGCATCCTCGCATGAGCGTCGCGCGCGAAACGGTGCGCGATCGTTTGTCAGAGCGAAAATTAAAGACGCGATCCCGGGCCACGCCCGCGATCGATACTGAGGATCGATAAATCGCGCCGAGCCGTCTTTTTCCCCGCTCTTGCACGCGCGAGCGCGCCGTCCGACCTTCCCGGGGTAAGAGTGATTTCTCCTTTCTTCGGTCGAGAAAGGCCAGGAAAGGTTCGCTGCTGGAATCCCGACTAGCGCCTTCCAAACGCGGCGTCTCCTCTCTCGTCATCGTATATTTATTACCCGATTCAAACGAGCACTTTGAATACGACAGACCGTAAAAAGGGACAAAGCGTCAGCTCTCTCCGAGATTCATAATAGCGCCGGGGTTGTTTCGGATCTTGAATCTTGTAAAAGCGACACGAACAATTTATCAAAAACGGTGAAACGGCTCGTCTCGTCTCAATTTTCTACCCTAATTTGTATCGTTAATATCTGGGTCAAAATTTCAATTCTACATTATGTCTATTTAGATTAATAATTTCTTACATGAGTATTAGTTATACACGAAATACAAACATTTCATTGTATACATACCTTAAATTACACTAGGTTAACCGTGCTTAGACTCTTATTAGCCCATAAGTATTATTAACAATTAAATATCAACAGAGTCTTTTATTTATCTTACTAATTATGTTATTCTTACTAATCGTGCCAATTTTCATTGTATATTTGCGGACTTTCGTCGTCACATACATCAGGCTTCAGTATGTTCGTATCAAAAAGTCTAAAAGATGTCGTGTAGCTGAAAGATACACTTCTCCCTCGTTTATCTTTTTTCACTTGTGCCCTCTTATCTCAATCTGCCGTCCTGAGAGAAAGAGAGAGAGAGAGAAAGGAGAAGCGATCTCGCCGAATTGTCGTAATTGTCTCCCGAAAACAAGTTCCGAATAATCGCGTGACCGTCGGTGACTTCCTCGGCCGTGAGGATCCGCGAGGGAAGGAACATCGCGTGGCCGGCGGCGGCGGGGAGGAAGGGAACCGAAGGGCCTCGTCGCAGAAGTAACAGTACCTACGGCTAGTTCGCGTAAAGCAAACCGCGGCGAGCCGGCCAACGCGCCTCGCCGTGCTGCTCGGCTATACAGAGTGCCCCACAAGTCAGGCACTTTCTCTCGACCGCAGATATCTCGAGAAATCCGGTATCGATTCCCGGCGAAAATCCAATCGCAATTCGCGTCTGCTCGTGACCGTCTCGTCGGATCTCAAAGCGTAGCGATCCGACAATCAACTCCCAAATTCGAATTCGGGAAACGACGGAACCCGCGCCTCGGCCGACACTTCTGTATACGCGACCGCCCGAAGCTAACTTCGAAATTGTCGATAAACTTTGCGGCTTGAAAAGAAAAAAAAAAACACTACCAACACCGGAGGAAGCCGGCGGAGTTTTCTCCCTCGACCTCCGGAATCCCCCGTTGAAATATGCACCGGTAGCTACGTACGGAACACCCCGTATATCTACGCGGCGTACGCAACGGCGCGGCCGTGTGCGATCTCGCGGAAACGTGTGCGCCCGTGCATCGGTGTGTATACGTGTCCGTGTACGTGCGCTTTGCACTCATGTCTGCGCGTGTGCATGCACACGTATACGTGTGGTGGAGAGGTCTGGTGGCTGCTCGCCTGCCTGCCTGCCTGCCTCGGCTCTCGGGTGCGCTGCCCGACAGGACATTGAACCCAGCGCGACTCAACCTGGGGATCATCCGCGGGTACAAGCCGCCGCGCGCTTGTAGCTCCTCTCCCGCCCCGTTCCTCGCGAAGAGCTCCCGCCCCGCGCGATATTTCGTTCTCGACGGGGAGAGGGGCCCCACCCGCTCGGCCCCCTCACGCCCTCCCCCCTTTCTCGCCGGTGTAACCCCCGCGCGAACATTCTGTGAGGGCCGTCGTACCCACCTGCGACCCGGACTCCTCTCCGCGGGTTCGGCTCCGAACTGCTTCTTCGCACGCACCGCGCGAACATTTTCGCAGGTGAACAACACGCGAGACACGCCGCCGCACAGATGTTCGCGGGCCCTTTTTGCGCGTGTCGCCTCGCACGCTCGCAACGACGAACGGACGGCCGGTCGAGCGTCTCGCGAGAAGCCGGAAAATCTCGCCTTCCGTCCCATCGAGGAGAGACGTTTCTCCCGTGACGTTGAATTTTACAAAGAAATCAAGAATGCGTGCTATGTGAGAAATAACGTGCTCGTAGATGTTAACGATATCTCGGGCTACAGCTGTCTCGCTGATGGTTAGTGTAATGCCGCGGAGACGAGTATTACTAATTAAATGGAAGTCTCTCTCTCTCTCTCTCTCTTTACCCTCGTTTCCCGTTCCGCCCGAACGGGAGATTTCTTACGGAGTTTCTTCACCTTTTCTCACGATTTCAATCACGTCCGTGATATCCCCCGGTTCTTCGTGTTTTTTTTTTCTTTTTTACGTTTCGGCATTTACGGCAATTAACGCCGAAGCCCCCTTCCCGCTGACTTTCCGCCCGACGGTGAAGGTAAGTCGCGAACTGCGATTTCAATTTCGGCGAGAATCGCGGCGAAACGCGCGCGTTGCCGACGTTGCCGTTCTTCGATGGCAACAACGTGCGTATTTTTCACGGGTGTGTTGTGATTCTTCTTAAGGAAGAATATAAGCAGGAAATCGACGCGTTATGCAATTGGTTAATGTCGTGTGTGTTGATGTTTTCGCGCGCCGGAGGTCCTCGTGTTTGTCGCGAGGACGAATTTTGCGCAAGCGACTTTGCGCAAGTCGCAATAAGGATGCCGAAACGCCGGTGGATCCTCGTTTTCGTTCGGAGAATCGCGCGCGCTCGAAGGTCCGTTTCTTTCAAAATCGATATTACGAGCGCGAAGGCCGCGGTGTCTTCATAATCGAGAGCGCAGAAGAGACGGCCTTGCGATACTTTACCATCCGTGCCGAAACATTCCAAAATATTTGAAGAATTTTAAGAAAAACTCTCGTTGCGAAATTTCTATGAAGGAGAAACAACGCGATGATTTACTGTTGACTCTTCCGCCGTGTGAAACATCGTTTTTTTTTTATTTATTATAAAACGCGAATCGCACACCTTGAATATGTTTTACGAAGCACCTCGCCATGACGAAATTATCACCGTCGCTTGTAGATTTCATCCCTGAACTTTCCAAGTCGAACCTTGTGTCTTCTGACAAGGACGCGCTCGCGCCAGTCCGCCGAAGAAGTGCGTTGGAAGCGAGCTAAGCTCCGTATTAATAGTTGTCATTTGAAATTCGTCTCATGTGAAACACTAGGATTTTAATTCAAAGTCAGATTATCTGAATTTTTCCGTCGAATCGTATAATATATTTGACATGATTCGTAATTAATAGTTGTTACTTAAAACTTATCTCAAATAAGATATTTAAATTTTAATTTAAAGTTAGATGTTAGTTTTTTAGATGAATAGCATTTATAATATAATTTCAAATATACAATTCAACTATAAAGCTCAAATTTAACTTTAAAATTAAAATCTGAGTATCTTACATAAGAGTTTCAAGCGACGGTTATTATATTGAAGAAAAAAAGTAGTTGAATCAACGAAATTTTGCTTAAATCAACACAATTTCTTCAAGCGCAACGTTTAGTCCGTTTAACAAATTATATAATTTCTGTAATGAGTTATCAATTTATTTAATGATTGCGATTTGGTCAGCAATTATATCAATTATATTGCGGCAACGCGTAATTTGTTCAGTGGACAAAGTATATTTTATGAAAGGTGACCGCCGATTCTATAGATTCAACCGCTTTCTTCTCAGCGTAACGCAAACCTATGTCTATAAACACTATTCAACTGAAAAACTCACACCTAACTCTGAATTCAAATCTGAGTATTCCATTTGAGACAAGCCGAGTCGAAATTTTCAATTCTATACTAAGTCTTCAATTGAAGAAAGCCGCAATAGGAGCGAAGGAGCACAACAGAAGCGCGATAGAACCTTTTGACAAGTTAATATAGAACTAAATTCGGCTTAAACTAGGACTAAAATTTCGACTGGGTAAGTCAGTAAGAATTATCAATACAGACTTAAGTGTCAGGACCAACAAACCTCAATAACGAAACGTACGCGGAGGTTGCCACTGAAAGTCCGATAATCCCCGTTTCCTCCCCCAACCAGTCCCTTCCAGTCCGAAGCCCACCGACCACATTCGGACACTTTGTCTCGCGGGGAAAAAAACCGTTTCCGTTCTCCGCGAGGAAACGCATGGAACGAGCGACTCGGTCCAGCAAAACCGCTCCGACTACCGAACACCCTGTATATAGCTAGGCCGAGCACCACGACGCCTTAAGGGGTTAACGAACGTGCGGCGAGGTACGGAACGACGGACACCTCCGTGGCTCACCCTGCCCAGAGAAGGGACGATAAAGTCACCGTTTCGCGTTCCTCCCCGCACAGCCGCGCCGCGCCGCGCGGTTGCGATCCTAACGGTTCCCTGCGCGCGGTTCACGCAAACGTGAACGTTCTCCGGGCTATCTCCTCGCGAGCGCGCGCGAAGGAAGAAGATCGGAACATGCGAGGAGCAAAGGAGCTCGCAGGAAAGGAAGAAAAACGGCCGGAAGGTCGGAGGTGGACGCGAGTGCGCTCACTCCTCCGCCTTTCTATCTCTCTCCTCCCCCTCCCCCCCCCCGGATTCTTCCCTTCTATCTCCTCCTCCGGGAGATGAGTCTGATTTATCTATCAGACGGCTGAGGGATATTTCCTTCGTTCGCTGGTAAATTGCATTTTTCTCCATCAAGTTAATAAAGTTAATAGAGGGAAGACATTCAGCGGAGTGAGCGTGGGAAAAAAAAAAGGGAACGCGCGGTTTTCCCCGCCCTTTATCGCCGGTGTTCTGAAATACTCGCGGCGGGTACACGGTCTCAGGAAAGAGGAGGCTGTCCCCGGCGTATAAGCGCGCTACCTAAGAAGAAAATAATGATTTTAGCCGAGTGCGCGCGATCGCTCACGACTTAATTACGAGCGCGCGCGTGAGACCGCTGCTGCTCGTCGTCGTCGACGATCCGTCCCGATCGAGAGACGCGCCAGCCGCTCGGCGGGCAATTGGATCGCGCGATAGTGAAAGTGTACGCGGAAAGGAACAAAGAAAGGTGGAAAAGAAGCGGAGCGAGCGGCCGCGACGGGCCTTTAGGTGGATGAAAGTTATCGGAGAAAGCCAATTGGCACGGTCGATCTCGCGAACGAGCGAACACGCGCGCTCACTGCAGCTCTCGCTGTGCGCGCTGCTCGTGTTGCACCGCTCGCGCGCACGAGTGCTCGTGTGCGAGCGCGGTGCACACGGAGAAAATAAGTGCACTCGCCGCCGCCGTTGCAGCGCCGAGGCTTTACGTAACTCCGCGGCGTTCCTCTTTCCGCGCGACGACGACGCCGCCGCCAGGGCCGAACCTACCGAGGCGCGCGGACGCGCGGAAAAATCACGGCCGTTCTTCGGAAACTCGAAATTCTATTATTTCGCTTCCCGACCGAGGATCGGCAGACCCGAGAGATATTAATGGAAGGTCCCCGCTCGGGAATGAGAGCGAGTTGTCGGCACTGTATGCGCGAAAAATCGCGCGAGTTTCGATTGGACGAAGCGATACGCGACGAAGCAAAAACTTGAAATGAGCCTCGGTTTTATTCGATCTCGGCGAGTGACGCCCCCCCCCTTCCCCCGGCTTCGGGAGATGCATTCCGCGCTGGCTATCTAATGCGGTTACG
Organism: Dinoponera quadriceps; assembly: GCF_001313825.1. Taxonomy (NCBI): domain Eukaryota; kingdom Metazoa; phylum Arthropoda; class Insecta; order Hymenoptera; family Formicidae; genus Dinoponera; species Dinoponera quadriceps. The sequence goes on from NW_014554384.1 coordinate 1,419,070, forward strand.
TTTTTTCCGGCCGTACGTTACATTTACGAAGATCCGATTGATTTACGTCGCGAAAAAAGAGAAGTTAGCAACACCGCGTATATAGCTACGGCCACGACGGCGGGGTTAATGAAGCTCTCGTGGCCGCGTAAAGTCTCGTCGTCACGGCGGCAAAAAGGAGCAAGAACTAGAGGAACGAGCGACGCGCGCGATGCTATCGGCTCCGCCGCTCCTCGCGCGCAAGGATGAACGATGATTTGTCGAGCGAGTCCACGAGACACGAGAGAGCCGCATAAATTCTTATTAGCGCGATGTTACGGCGGCTCGTAAAAATCCACCGGCGCAATCTGGCTGGCTTAAGACCGCGGACGCTTCCGATATACCCCGATACTATCGAAGTGCGACTACTCATGGCGTAGTTGTTCGTACTATCGTATCGTTGTCACGATACAAATAATTGTTAGAACAGGTGCACGGAAAAAGGAAAGTTTACTTGTATCAGCCGGAAAGGGAACGGCTATAAGAAGCATAGAGTGGTTTGAGTCAGAAGTAACAACCAGAAATTCTGTTTCCTTCAACCAGAACGCATCTGGTTGTTTCCTTTCTGATTAATGCAACCAGATTTTTTCCCGTATAATATTATGGCCCCCCTATCTTGTGCAATATCTTTGTCAACAATCAATATTTAATTAAATCGAGAACTGAACGATCACATTCGTCAAAGTATCGTTTAATCGATTCTAAACCTAAAGTTATGTAATATTTATTAATTAGGATGTTATTTATAAAAATGTGGCGATACTACATAGTGAGTTGAAGAAAAACAGGAGTGGTGATGTGAGCTTCGACTATACGGGGAAAATATTACGATAAGAGTTACTACAAAAGTTTGCAACGCAGGAATATAGCGGAATTATTATCGGAATTATTGTGTGTGTAGTAATCTTTAGTGATGTGCGTACACGCGATATATGTCACAGAAGATTACGAACTACGTAATAATTTCGATAATAATTCCGATATATTCCACCATTACAAGCTTCTGTAGTAATTTTTACTACAATATTTTTTCCGTGAAAAATAGATTTAAGAAAATTGGTTTTGTTTAAAATAACGCAAAATTTGTTTTGTTACAACATTACATAGGTATTCGAAATAAACTGTTGGAAGGAGTAACAATTAGTATAACCGTGAATTTTTAATGTAGGTATTGACTTGTTTGTCAGAAGATACAATCTGTCAAAATAACAGTAGTGCAGTGCAAAATAAAAATACAATAGTGAAGTATAGATTAGGGACGACTCATCGAATAACTACTTCGATGTGAAAACCTTGAAACAGAAGTCGTATTATTAGCACTCGTAGGAGGTCACATTAATACTATTACTTAACTTTACATAACTCGAAGTGTATATAAATGAATGAAATGTTAAGTAACGAGCGTAACACTTAAATATACATATATTCGTGTAATAATACGTTTAAGTGAAAAAATGCGCATAATTAAGTACTAAAATGTACTTTGAAAACGTTTCGAAATGCTCGAAAGTGAAAATACGTTATAAATGCCGGCTATTGTGTATTGACGCTACTACGTAACGGCGGGCTAATAAATAAATGATTCCACAAGTAATCATTAGAACTCGCCACCTAATAATGAAGATATTAAGAGGAACCATTATTACTACTTTTTCCCCTACTATTTTTTGTTGACGCGTGAGTAATAATTATCACCGCGTCCCGGTTGTTTATACCGTAACATTATTATTATTATTATTATTATTATTATTATATTTATTGTTTGTTGCTCGTGGTATATCGAGTGACGAAGTGTGTATTACACTTTGTTTTATATACCGAGTATTTTTAGCATCGACACTTTACTCTCGACAGTCTATAGATATCGATCGCACGTCTCCCCATGTATTTTTAATATTCATAACACGTATTAATTACTTACGTTGCTTCCCGTTGAGTTATTATTACTTTACACACTTTTCTTCACAATTAGTACCACTGACTACACCGGTATTCAATATCGAACGGCGGACGACGACTGTGACGCAGCGCGAGAAGGACGTTCAGTCTTCTGCGGCTGAACTTATCCGCTTTTTACCGCTCGCTCGATTTCACGAGACCGCATTAAAGAACGAGCTGGTGAATTGTAAATAATTAAGTCCGTTGTCATCGGATGCTCGTGAAATTCGATATCTTGACGCCAGTTCAAACATAATAAAGTTTCTCTCTTCCGATCGAATCGTTCTCCGCTAGATTCGTCGGTGTCTGCTCACTTCAAAATCAATTCGTGTAAACGTTTCGCGTACGTGAAACAACGAGCGTTTTCGCCTGACTTTCTGACTGATCTACACGAGATCAAGGCAGTCCTATATTTAAGATGGATATTCTGATGGCCGTTTACAGAACCTGTGCCCAGTACAAGACGTGGCAGACGGAGCCTGGGGCAGAAGAATGTTCTCTCGAAAATGCAAAGGACCCTCGGCCCGTTAGGAATGCTCTACAGTTGCATGGAGAACAAGAACCGGGTTAGGGTAGGTCCGACTGATTTTACTCTAAGTGTCGATCGACACTTAGCCTCTCGTTAAAACCTCGAACCCCGGATTTCGAGCGGAGTCGCGAGTCACCGCACGGAGAAAAATAATTTCCTGGCACGGCAAATTTTATGTTGCCGCGGCAAGACCCGTCAGTTACTATATGGACAGCGAAACGATTTGTTAAGAATACTAATCGCCATTCGTTGGATTAATTTATTGAATCTACAAGTTATTTTGCTGTATGAGCAAATTAATACTAATAAAATAAATGTAGGGAAAACACTATTTTGTTCTAACAATAAGTTAACGTGTCCTAAAAAATTCATTCGAATTAATCGTAATTTATTGCTTGATCGAGCAGAATTTTTCTATCCTGGTAACTAAACTATTTCTGCTCTAATTACGAGTAATTCGCCAATTTATCTCGAATTGTTAAATAACGTTTGTTTTTACGTCAATTAAATTTTATCGTTGTCGCAACGAATACGCGGTTACGACGATGTAGTTTCGCTACAATAACGAAATTATTTTTCCCCAGGCACACGAGAATCACGACACGATGACATTTTTATATATGCATGTAATTTATAAAATGTATCAAACAAGTCTCTATAATTACCTCTCACTGAAAGGTGATTATAAACTTGCGATTATATACCTGAAAACACCTCGAAATCGCAAGGTCTTCACGAAAGAGAAAGAAAGATGCACACGAACACTCCCAGATATTTTATTATCATATTTGTTAGAAAGTATAGAGCGATACGCGCGGTGCACTACCTCGTTTGATAGAGGAACTGTGAAAGTCGCGCGGTAATTCACCAATTAATGATAATTAATTTAATTGCGTATTTAAAATCGCTTTAGAAATTGGCATTTCCTATTCTCCTTCCGTTGTTTTTCTTTTCTTTTCTTTTCTTTTTTTTTTTGCATTTCCTACAGAGATACACGTTCACGATACGAGACTTTCGAGGTGGATGACTTTCCGTTGCAATTTTTTCGACGAGGGATGACTCCTACCTAACCCCATACGTCGCCTTCGCCAACGACGTAGAAGCAGTTCTTAAAACGGCACTTCGTCCGCCCACGCTCCCGCCGTTTTCCCCTCCCGCTTCCCGCGACCTCTGGCATTGTGCGTGCACGCACACGCGGCTGACACACTTTCGCGGCCGAGTGACACGTGCGCGAGCCCTTCGGAGGTGTCCGGAGGGCGGCGGCGAGCCCTCCTCCCTTCGCCTAGAGCCGCGAGACTAGGGAAGAAGAAAGAACGCGCTCGGGTCAACACTCGTAACCATGACGACCACCGAGCGTGGCGTTCGTTCTTCGCCACTTCTGCCTACGCTACTCTACGTCCCTGACGTACCGTCGTCGCGCGAGAAACGAAGGCGGGACGAAATCGCGTCCGAAAAGGGTCGCGGCGTCGTCTGTCCTCGAGAAGCGTCTCCCCCTTCGAGAGGGCCTGCGGGGTAAACCTTTCCCGCAGAGCGGAATTCAAAACACGAGAATTTTCAATGTTTCTCCCCGGCAAAAATTACGTCAAAAACCAAGTATCTTATTATTTGTATATATTTATATTATTAAAGCAAGCATTTTATTACTTATTTGTTATTGTTTATATTATTATTTATTTACTTTATTATTTTACTTTTTTTATTTCATTCTTTTCACCTCCCGAAATTTCGCGATCACGCGCTGTATAATATTTACTTGATCCAAATAAAATATTTTCCTAATAAATTATCCAAGTAAAATTTACCAAGGAGTATTGGAGTAATAACTTGAATCTAATACTTTTTTTGTATAGCGACTCGAAAATCCATGATTTTCGAGAATTCGGTGGTCTCTGGACGATGCGCGACAGATGCGCGTATTATTCAGCGGTGCGATTCCGTGTTTGCGACACGGCGCGACGCATCGCAACGCACAATTAATCCGGAAGCGAACGCGCGTCGTCGTCGCGTGGAAAGTTGTAAGGATCGCGACCGTCGCGGCGGTGCGCTCAGCACGCTGATAAATCATCATACTTATCTAATCGCGCCCGATGATTTCTCGCGGCGCTGCACGCCTAATGATCGCCGCCTCGCGCCAGCTTAAGGCCGGTTAATAATAGGACAATAAGACGCCGTAATGGAAAATAAAAGTCAAATTGATTTAATTGGGCTTCCTGCGGAAGCGCAGTTCTATACGCGCCGGTCGGATGTATATCTCAACGAGGAGAATGGAGTTTCTGATTAGCCTCCTTCCGGGCACCGAAACCGAACTTAAACTAATTGCGTTTGTTAACTTTCATCGTCGTCGTCGGCGACGGCGGCAACAGTGTCGTCGCCGCTTCTTCAAGGCTCATCTCCTGTCTTTCGAGTCGCCGTCCTCGCCGGCAGATCCTAATCTCTCGCGACCTTCGAACGCATCCGGAAAGAAGATTTTATCTCGGCGGATCGATAGGTCGGCCTTCGACCGATCAAATTGCCGAGGAAAGCAAGCGGTCTTTTCTTATTAATTATCATCGAGTCATTACGCATTGAATAGGCAGAAGTGCGTCGCGAGAAACTCGCGAAGCAAATTCGATCCTGCCGACTGGACAACTGAGGAACTGTTTGGAAAAGACTTGTTTCTTCTTAAAGGGATTTTAAATATGATACGTAAACGAAAGAGAGAGAGAGAGAGAGAGAGAGAGAGAGAGAGAGAATACACACATGTATGCAAGATAACGTTATTATGCACGAAGAATCTGAGTTCGTGCTTAGAATACGTTTATTTTGTAGCTGTAGGTATGAATATAAAAGAGTTTTTTCATCTTCTGCAAGTCACACCTAGTCGACTAAGATTTTTTTTAGTGATAAATCGCTCGATTGCGCGAATTTCACAATCTCGGATTTCAATATTCTCATATTAGCATTCTCGCGATGTTTGCGCTGCGAAAAACCCGACAGAAAAGAGATTACATTCGCATTGTTCATTCTTCGACACGTGCGTGACACAGTGCGTGGCCGCTTTTGCCTCGGAAAATACATTGCAGATTGATAGGCGGAATCGCTAAGTCAGACGAGGAGCCGACTCGATCGAATTGTAACCTCGAGCACTTCCGAAGTTTTCCGGTCTAATTGAATTCACTCCTCGCCTCGAGACCGGAGGTTTCCGCCGAATTGCCCTCGATATCTCATTACCGCGCGACGCGACGGCCTCTCGTGTTCCAATCGCGACGAAATCCTTGGATTCGCGCGATCCGGACAATTCAGCGCGACGAAATAAACTTTACATAGTATTTTTTTATAGAATTAACAAATTGTCTTCGGAAAAGTAAATATTCATATCGTAACTTTGAAGCGTTCGCTCGGACGTGTTTCGTCAGCCGTGTTCCGTTCCGCGTTTCCTCATTTTTCCCTTAGTCATTCAAAACCTGATGATGAGCATCTCGTCACGTTGATGAAAATTAATGGAAACCGATAAAAATTATCAAGCGAGATATAAAAGATCGATGCGAGAAAGGGAGAGGGAAAGGGGATAGTTTTATTATCCCGTGGAATACAAATATCCTCTTAGGCATACGTAAAGCTATTTCGGCTAAAAAACCAGTGCAGAACTGCACTCAGAAAAAAACCACAGCCACATAACACAGTAAGTAAGAAATGTAATAAAGAAAAGTAATCATATACTAACAGTAGACAATAATAAATAGTAAATAAAGCTTTATAGAACGGGAAACTTATAATAGCAGTAAAGCAATAGCAAAAGAAAGGTAATAATATATACTCTAATAATAGGTGATAGTAGATAAACTCTATTAGAAGCGAAATCTACCGCGGCAGCAAAGCGAAAGTTAAAAGAACAAAGAAAAAATGCTCAGAAATTATGAAAGAAAGATAAATTAATTATTGATTAATACAGTGAAGTCCGGCATATTATACCTTCCGCTCTCCGATTCGCGGAAAAAGAAAAAAAAATATAGGTTAAATGAGAGAAAATAATATTAACAAAAGAAAAGAGAGCTAATAGATCTGATAGCACAAGACGCGATGTACATATATAAGAGTATATGGATAGTAATGCATTGATACGTAATCTGATTACAATTACAAATTCTCCAGCGCAACATTGTAAGGTTTAGAGCATAAAAACGAAAACAAAAATAATTAAAATAATATATACGCATATACACATATATAATTATTATTAATATAAAGCCACCTGCAGCCTGTCTTTCGAAATTTAATAGACAATTAAAAAAGATGCATTTAAATCGTTCTGATCGCAGTGACATTAATTCCTCCGATAATGAATTCCATATGTAAGCAACCCGTACTGCAAAAGATCGTTTGTAAGTTTCTGTTTCTACAAGTAGGAACGACAACTCTATTCTTAATAACACGCGTAGTTCTGACAGGAGGCAATGGCAAGGTAAACACTTTATCTAAATAAATAAATAAAGACAGAGAGGGAGGGAGAAAGAGAGAGAGAGAGAGAGAGAGCCGAGCCGTTTCGAGTCGATTCGAGAAAGCGAGCGAAATGACTCCATCAGCTTGTCTATCATTCATAAGAGTGCAGGAACACACGGAAGGGTTAATGCGCGAGCTCTGTCGCCGCGGAACGACAAGCAACGGATTCCTCTCGTCGACGACGGCGACGACGGTCTTGAGCACTCCTCAGAATCGATTCCAGCTAATTCGCGGACGTCGTCGGCGCTCAATGACACACGAGCACAGTCCGAGGCTCGCAATTAGTTTCCATCGCTTCCAAGCAGGCCTGTGTGCACACGCGTGTATATTTCTGTCTGCGCGCCGCGCGGAAGGCATTGAAGGGGGCCTTGCCTAGTCGGCCTGCACTCACTTCCGCGTATCAGGCCGCTATCTTGTCTCCCGCGGCCGTTTATCTGTGCGACAAACAACGAGTTTTCTCGCGTACCGCGAGCCCTCATCCGACCCGCCCGCGCGCGCCGTCATTAATGCAATTATTCTTCGAAGTACCATGCCGGGCCCGCAACCGCTCGCCGTATGCTTTCTCCGCCGAGCGAATGCATCGCGGTTCTCTAATTCGTTGTCCCGTTACGCGGCTCCCTTACGTGCGCGAGTCTCGATTCAGTCCGAAGGAACGAGAGAGAGAGAGAGAGAAATGGTCGAACGCTAAATTTCTAGGACGACACCCGAGTGGAAATGTGTGTGTTTAATTCTACAACATAGTAGGAAAAGAGAAGATAGCGAAATGATTTCAATTTCAATTCTAATGTTAAGATATAACTCTCACTTTGACCTTGATGATGTCTGAAATTTCCGTTTCCGTTTTCGTTTTAACGTCAAAATGGATCGTTGAAGGTAACGTTAAAATTCAATCTGTAGAATTAAAGGTTCAAGAGAAAAATAAAAAATCATAATCGTCAATATCGTGAAAACGGGTATTTCTTAACCTACAGACCGTCTAAATAGGCGCAAATTATCCTTAAAAGCGTCAGAGTAGCGGCAAAGTTTCGAGTCAGGCGCTCGATAAATCACCGTTAACTCGGTAAATTCGGCGGGATGATGTGGTTCTATGAATTTAATGGCTAATCATATCTATCTACGAACGACTAAGAGCGACGTTAATTATACTCGTAACACACAACCGGATTACGATTATATAATTAGTATAATTAATCTGTAATACGCATGTTCTATGTATATTATGTATGCGATGTACGCTATATGGAAGATGAAAAAATTGTCTGCAGTTTTTGTATGTAGTTGTTTACAACTCGCATGATACACCGGCGGATATAAATATTCGTCGCGGAGTTACAACGCTGCGGCTCGACCAATCAGGCTTATAACGCTGCGGCTCGACCAATCAGGCTCTTTCATGGAATTTTCTGTAATGATCGTTCAAGCAAATAAACGCGTCGTTCACGAGTTCTGTGTTACATATTGCGTTGCACACATAAAGTCGAGAATCGCATGAGTAATAATTATTTACTTATAATAATAAGGTTGTAATTATGTCTAATTATAACGGTTTCGACACCTTATGTGTACACGCGTAAGTGTGTAAATCACGTAATTTTCTATCTAGAGAATAAAACATATATGACGGCGTGTGTACTCTAAAAAAAAGGGGGTTCCGCTCGAGTAATTACTTCATCCAAGTAAAATGGTTAATCCTGTNCATGACGGCGTGTGTACTCTAAAAAAAAAGGGGTTCCGCTCGAGTAATTACTTCATCCAAGTAAAATGGTTAATCCTGTATTCCTTGGCAATTATTTACTATAAGTCGAAATATAATGGACTATATACAATATGATATTTCCTTCGTATAAGTAGATATGTATTTATTTTTAGAAAAATATTTACACTGGACTGAGAAAAATCGAAATTTAAAACCACTAAGTTTCTCTTCAATGGAAAAGAAATATTACATAATTCTAGTAAATACTATGTATATTAATTTGGACGATAGGTCAATATTCGAACCAGGTCCGAGTGAAGAGAAGGAGAATGGCGAACACGTCGAGTAAAATCGCGCAAACACTCTTTGCGTTTTCGCTTGTCACTGATAAAAAACGTTCGCTTCACTTTTATCCACTTTGATTCGCCATTTCTGCACTTCGCGCCGAGTTCCGAGCAATCATCGAAAGTGAAGAGAGAATGAGCGTCTCTCTCTCTCTCTCTCTCTCTCTCTTTTTGCTCTAGGTTAGCGCGAATTTACCTGGAAGAGACGAGTCGCCGCGTAACACAGCGAGACTCGTTGCGATCTAAAAGGAATAATCGAGCATTCTTTGTGTCGAAGGTCTACACTAGAAACGCGCGCAACATAAGGGGACACATAGAGGCATACGTGGCTGCCTTCGACAAGCATTGGAACCTCGCGCTGGAAGACTGCTACGAGGTCTGGAGTCGCAAAGTCAAGAGGAAAGCGCCTGCCCTCGGTATGATCATCTCGCTATTAAAGAATATTCTCACTTGGAACATTTTGTTCGGTAGATGACTTCGGATTTTCTTTTAACTTTAAGACATACAATTCTGAAGTTTTGCATAAATATTGATCTATGCTTTAACTATATGTTGTATAATTTCTTTAAATTATAACATATTGTTATATTCAATTTTAAATAAACTAATATATAACCAAAAATATTTATAACTTTATTAATATTGAGGATGATAATGTATAGAAATTACTATGTATAGTTCAAATTTAGATAAATATAATTTCAGAATTGTATGTCTTACAGTAAAACAAAAATTCCATATACCATCTACAAAACGATATTTTAAGTGAAAATATCCTCTTAAGTCTTGAGCGCAACGCGCCATAAAAGGCTCGTCATAATAACGCGGAACGTTTACTCCTCTCTGATTAATTTAGACAGTTGATATTTCCTTATAAAAAAGAAAATATGTCAAAAGATCGACAACTCGGCAGTTACGTGTGATTTACGAGATCGTTCGGAGGCTTTCGTTTGATTGAACTGCAAGTGAACGAGATCTGTTTTCGGTTCTAATTTCGAGCGAACTCTAATTTTTATAATTCAATTATTATTATCATTCTCATTACTATAGTTATATTTGGCGCGTGACGCGCAGTATCGGCTGCAGATTTCTTCTTATCTCATCCGTATTTTATATCGCTCATTATTCCACAATTACTACAGCTTAATACGACGAGCGTGTGCACCGTGAGATCACCTGTAATAATCTCGTTACGTCTCGCATCAATGACGCGCGGAGTGCAACGCCACGTTTCCGTCATTTAACTTCGCGATTGTAGAAACGTAAGGACGACGGAGAAGAGAGCGCTACGGAAAATCAACAGCGGGTATCGAGGTTACACAGAAGAGCGCGGATTACGTTGCAGTTTGTTTCGGTTACGCGCTCGAATTGTTTGTTTCCGTCCCCGGGACACACGAATTATCACGTCCTCTTAGCGTAAATTTTCAGACCCGGAGGAGGCCCGATAGCCTTCGCGTTGTATCTTTTATTCATCCGATACGGAAACTCGTTTCTGCGAGGATTTTCGGGAATGGTGCAGCGATAGAAGCGAGCCTCTGTGAAATTCTCTCAAAATTTACGTGTCAAATCCGATTTGCGGATTAGATCGATCAAATTCGCAAGATACTTCGCGTTTATCACCGATCATAAATCCTCGGCATCGCGATAATCGCTCTCTCTCTCTCTCTCTCTCTCTCTAACGCGGTGTATAAATATAAGTATACAATGATATTGTGGAACACACACAGGCGATAAGCGCCGTTGGCCGCGACTCGAGGCGATCAAAAGGAGTCGACTGATCAATTATCCTCGCTTCCTTGCATGCGTTGCGAGTTTTTGCTTCTCTCTCCTGGCGATACAATATGCCGCGATCAAGCAACCGAGTGATCGTCGAGATGCTAATCGAGTTCTGGCCGATACAAAAAAAGGAAAGAAAAAGAATGCCTTGCGGGAGCCTCAGTAACCTCCGACATTTGCGGCAATAATTCGGATCGCGAGCGACGCAGCCGACCCTGAGGAAAAATTCATACGCGATACGTGTTCCGCGAGGCTGACGCGACACCTTGACGAGGAATTCCGTCCGGAATCGTGAACGTGGCGCGCGTGGCCGCCCTTCCCGAGAAGAATCACTTCCCAGATGGAGGAGGAAGTGCGCGTCGAGGCGCCCTAATAATTATTCCGATCGATAGGCGTTACTTAGAGACCGCGAAATTTCGCCTTCGGCCTCGTCCACACGTCAAAACACGTGTTCCAATTATGAGCGGACGCGCTTTACGATAGTGTTATTTTTAGATTATCGGATCTCGGTATAGCCTGCGCATGCGCGACACTCAATGACACGCTCGGCGTGTTCTAAAAATCGCGAATTCGTCTCTTTAAGTTCGTTGTTTCGCCGTGCCGCCTGCCACCTGGTATCGTCGATACGCGATGACACAAAGAGACAATTTGTCATCGGGTCAGGGCCGTAATAACCGGTGATAGTGATCGTGTCAACGTAAAACTTCGCGCCTTCAAACTCGCTGATACTTTCTGCCCACTTCCTATCGTTCGTCTCGAGCGACAGTCGCTCTTGTTAACGCGCATCTCCGTAGTATGCGCTTATCTCCCGCGCGTGCCTTAAACTTAAGGGATTCGCGAAAATGACGAGTTAATAAAAAAAAAAAAACCAAGTTGTCGCAGAGTTGCCACAGACCTGGAAAACCGGGAAAAGAGGAAATTTAAATTGGTCGAGGAAAGATATAAAAAAGCCTGGAATTTCAAATTTTGTTGCTCATAATTATTCTGAAGAGCATTTATAATCTTATAATTGTTTTTAATATTATATTTAACATTTTATAGTCAAATGCGTTCGAAGCTCGCACAGTTTGCAAATAATTTCTTACGCGTTAGGACCGTGGGCATATAAAAAAAACTTAAGTGATAAGAAAAGTGACCGATCACAGTCGATTATCCCTCGATCGTACCGTCGATTTTAACACTTACACATGTTGAATCGGCTTAACACAAAATACACTAAGATAAACACGATATGTTTAAATTAGCATACAGGTATGTTAGAAATTTGACACAAAAATGTTAACAAGGACCGATTTTAACAAGTACCAAACGTTTTTTTACCATATAAGAAGAATAATTGAATGTGATTAGTCAATTATATTTAGCGTTTCTAGTCAATCGCTTTTTTCCGTCGTGCTGCATTCTCTTCTCCAATAATCACTTATTTTGTATCGGTCTGAATTTGCATTCAGGATTATATTATATTACCAAACTTTTAAGTTTGTGTTGCTTCTAATAATATAAGCTACCCTCCCCGCAATCTAATAATATAAGCTACCCTTCCTGCTTCTAAATGTTAAAGTTTAAGATAACATATTGCTCGTGAAAAATCCTCCAACTATCGTCTGGAAACAGATAGATACTAAAAACATGTCAAGGAAAGTCGAGGGATGTCAAAATTCATTTGCTATGGCAATCCTGAAGTTGCAATAATCGAGGCTACTTTCGAATGCAATTACTTTGGAATGCAATTACTTTGGAATGCAACATTTCCGTTTGAAAGAAACCCCCCCCCCCCATAAAATGACTTCGGTTCATCTATCTTCGCGGCACCGGTGCGTTTTCCGCGTTCAATTAAAATCCACGTCTCTTTCCCGTCGGATCGTAAATTCGAGGTTTCCGCCACGTCCGGCCATGAATGACTGCTACTACTCGCGTACATCGTCCGCCTCGCCCCGCTGCCGGCGGCCGCGCGAGAGACGTCGCTATTTTTTCACATAATGAAATTTCCGCGACGAGCGACACGCGATGCATGTCGCGCGAAAGTCGGCTGGCGACTTTTTCCGCCAGATGGTTTCGGGATAATGGATTATTCATCGTTATCGGTCACTGATCGATTCGGTCGCTTGCAATTTCGATCGAAAGGTCAGCGTTCAGATTCGTGGCGCACCATCGCGACGATGAGCGTGTACGCATCACCGATCACGGCGATTAATAAAACGCGGGCTCCTCGCAGTTTTATTGACAGAGGATAATCCCCGACGCGAAGAAGCGACTTAAGTTGTAACGATCTCACTGACGTGTCGTGTAGCTCCTTTAACAGTAGCTTCCCGGTATCGAGAGAAAAAGAGAGAGAGAGAGAGAGAGGACGAGGAACGAGCGAGCAAAGATAGGCGGAGAGAAAGTGCGGCTGTGAAGAAGAGAACCACACCGGGGCGCCGCATCGCGGAAGCGAGGGATTCAAGTTTCCATTCCTCCGGTCCAGCGGACCGAGGATCGGCGCCACTCTTTCGCACCCGCGCCCCTCGATCATCGTTAAGAGAAAAAACGCCTTCGTCACCGGAGCAAAAACTGATTCACTTTTAATCCGCGGGATACCCCCCCTCCCCCATTCCTCCCTGGCTACGAATCGATAGGGTTTAACGAACTCGCCTCGGGGAGTGAATGTGCGCGCGCGCGAGCGTGCGTTCTCTCTCTCGCTCCGCTCGTCCTTATTTACAACGCGCGGCGAAAGAAGGGCGGCAAGCAGGCAGGCAGGCAACGTGGAAGAGCAGAGAGGAAGGGTCGTCGCGCGAAAGGGGGATAATACATCCCACTAAGGTCGCCGCTTCGCGGCAGGAGCAAGGACCGACCTTGACTACGTGTAGTGGTCGTCGCGCGAACGCGTTCGATACGCGTTCGAGGAGAGCCCGTCCGTCCGTCTGTCTGTCTGTCCGTCCGTCCGTCCGTCCGTCCGTCCGTGTGGCCCCTCACGTGTGCTCTTCCTCGCTCATTTCTTCTCTCTCCTCTCTCTATCCGCCTCTTTCTGCCGCCGCTCGTGTCCTCCGCATCTCTTTCTCACCCGCACTCTTCTTCCTCCTCGTCGTTGTCGTCATCGTCATCTCTATTCCGTCGAAGACCTCCTCCTCCGCATCCACCTTCCCTCCCACCCCCTCGTTCCGCGCGTTTCCCCTATGTTCCGTATCTCCCCTCGGCCTCTCCGGCCACGATTTTCCTCTCCGACGCTACTCGCGCGCATCGTCCTTCCTTTCCTCCTTCCTTCGTTCACGTGCCCTCCAACCTTCGCCTCTCGTTTTCATTCATCCGCACCGGCCGTGTCGAACACGCGAGAGCCCGAGAGAGCGGCGTGGTCGACGAACCCGCGGGTTTTGCATCTCGCGACTACGTAGGCCGTTGTTCGCCGTTTTTAGGTGACGCGGGACCAACCGAGGAGGGAAAGCGACCGACGCGCGATGAAACGACCGACGAGTCGATGTTCTCTCGCGCGAAATTGCGAGAGGGGAAATTTTCATTCTTTCATCTCATCTCGTGTCTTGGAAGTTGACGGGGTAAAAAAGTATGATTTCGCTAGTTATGAAATGTCTGCGATTCAATTCGCAAAGAGACAATCTCAATTTCCAGTCGCTCATGAATCGAAAATGATCAACGCGTTAACAGTGTTCTCGACAGTTTCCCGCTGAGGCAGGATCGATTCTAATCGGGTGAAAAAGCGTTGATTAAATTGTACGTCGGATCTTTCCGAGATTTCACGCACCTCCGTGAAGATTGAGATGGAGAATCTTCCTTACGATTAGCAATCCTCGGGGTTACATGTCGCGCGCGAGTTTTGTCGGCGACCTTTTCGCCGGAATCGTCTGCGTTAATTTACCGCATGTCCAACTGACGTCGCTCGTAATCTCGCGATTTCAGCCAGACGTACCGATGTCTGTCGGTCTGTCTGTCTATGTGTATACAAGTGCGCTCGAGCGATCGACGCGCGCGTTTCACGTCCCGAAGTTCACGAGGTCTCGGAAGCCCCCCCGCGATTCGATCGGTCGGTCGGTCGGTCGTGCGTGTGTTGATTATTACGTCAGCAGGAAACGCGAAAGTCTCGAGTCGCGAGAGAATTCGACGGAGGAGGTCTTCGCGGTTCAGATTCGAACGATCATTATCGATCTCGCTTATCGCGCGCTAACGATCGGTAACATGCGCGATTAATCAGTCGAGTAGTCGCTCGTTGTTTTTCCGGCAACGCGAAAGATAAACGGCCCCTCCGGGAACAACAACGCGCGTATAAACATTGTTTCCGAAAATATATATTTGCTCGCTCACTCCTCGTAATAAAATAAAAATTTACGAGCGCGTTCGAGCTTACAAACATCGCGCGTGTATATTACATTTTCAATTTATTAGCTCGGCAAAGAGAACGGACTGCCGTAAAAAATTTCATTAAGCTCTCGATGCCACGGAGAAGATGTGCACGATCGTTATTGAAAAGGAAAGGAAAACGCATCAAAGTCGAGAAAGTTACGGGAGTACGCTCTCATTTATACCATTTTGCGTCTGAAGCTTCATCTCGCTATTAATCACAGTGACGTCTTCTATGCGCCACGGGATCCAAGGAAGAGACCGCGCGATACCTGCTGCGGACTAATTCACTTCTTTATTTACAATTTACGAAAACCGTTTCTCAAAGAGGTTAATGAAGCCCTGCGAAGGCGTTGCGAAGCAACGCGCGAAACACGTGGCAGAAAGAGAGAGAGATGGAGGAGGGGGGAGCTACTTTCTACGTCGTCGTTTATGGCGGTGTAAAAAGGGACGCCCTGGGCGGCGTTCTTCTCTCTCTCTCTCTCTCTCTCTCTGCCCCTTTCCCTACCTCTTCCCTGCCTCTCTTTCTCTTTCGGTACGCCGAGTTCAGGGTTAGTTGGCCTACTGACGTACTTCGGGACGTATCGCGAGGGGTCGCGAGGTCGTTGATACGAGGCCGGGGGGGGAGGGTGGAGGGCCGTCGAGCGACCTTGAAGAACAGCCCACAGGATCGATGCCTGGCCGTGTACACGTGTCCTGTTGGCTCCTCGTGCTGCCTTTCCGCCGTTGCCATCCCCCACCGTCCCTCCCCCACCCCCTTGTATTCTTGGCCTCCACAGTTGTACGGACACGTGCTGGCACATAAACAACCTCCTCCTCCTCCAGCACCTTCCCCTCCCCCGCGAGCTCGGCGAGCTCGAACTTTTCTCCCCTCCGTTGTTTATTCACACCATCGAACGTACTTCCGGTAACTTCCGCTACCGAGCGTTTTCGCCGTGTCGAAAAAAAAAAGTGTGAAAGTTTTATCGAGATCGTTCGCACTCGGCGCGATACACGTGTTTGTCCGCTCCGTTCGTTCGTTCGTTCGTTCGTTCATTCGTTCGCCGCGAGTCACAGACCGAGAAAGTCCTCATTAAAGTCTGGCCACTGCAAGTTCTGTAATAAAATACCGTCTATCGGATCGTGGAAATGTAATATAAATATGTGCTTAATAAACTAAATTGTACATTGTTTTGAATAAAAAATTAATCTTCTTGGTAAGTGAAAACTATTATATCGTTTCTTGCAATATTAAATTAATCTATAGTAAATTATAAATCGCACACTTCTATTTCGTATTTACAACAGAAACAAACGGATCAAAATTAGAATTCTAACCTTAGAAGGTAATTGACTATAGATATATGATACTAATTGTATGATATTAACTATATAATTATAAATAATTGAAACACAAATATAAATAGGCAGGAGTCAAAATGACTGGAGTCAGAGTCGATTGAAGAAAGTGATTTATAGCAGCAAAGCAATGCATTCGAAACAGTTAATTTATTTAATCCTAATTTTAAAAGGCTTTTCACTTTATAAATTATATTTATAACAATTTATAAACATGTTAATAAACAATTATAACCAATTTATAAACATGTTAATAAAATGAAGTTATTTTTATGATAACCAAACATCTATGATTATAATTATCCTGTTATATATATTACTTCTATTTAAAATTGCCTCATTTTTGTGCTACTTCTTATTGGCTACTTAATTTTAATTACAAAGATTGGCTCAGCCAATACAAACATGGACGGTCAGTGTCCAGACTCTGTTTTCTGGAGACTCTAATACTGACGAGTAATAACGTACTCGGAAACTCTCGTCGTGCTTAAAAATTCCGAGTTACCTCACGATTTCAGTGCGACGCGCTGGGAAAAGTTCGCCTCTCGCGCTGTAACGAATTGCAAATGTTATCAAGTTATCCTCGAGATTACTCGAGACTTTATCAGATTATTCCGAAAGTAATCTCTATTTTTAGGGACCTGTGACAATAAAAAGGGAGACTTTTCTAATATCTTGGCAAAACCGCCGCTGAATCTCACGAAACGGAGAGGAGCTGGCTTTCTCAATCAGCGTCGCCAAGCCGGCACATTTCAGTTGCTTTCGCGTTGTTAAAATACTACAAAATGGACAATCTATCTTCTAGTTGGCGTTTGAGTGAAGGAGATGCGCGTACACACGTGTGTGTGTGTGTGCACGTATATACGTCGTCGGAAAAGGTATCGCAACTACTCGCATCTTTGATTCAGGCGCTGACGCGGTCAAGGTGGAGGCGGCAGAGAACGACGTCCCTAAGGCGGTGGTGAGGAAGATCGAGGGAAAGATGGAGACCTTGGAGAGACACGTGCCGCAGATGCTACTGAGGGGGGAACAGGTCGCTATAATCGTCAAAATCAATTGATTGCGCGCGGTTTACGCGCGCTATCGCCTTAAGGGTCGTTTACAGCACGCCGCCGGATGCAATTCGCGCTTATACAGCCGGCAGTTTTCTCGTCGTTAACTCCCTAACATCGCCTTGTTATTTATTTCTTTGACGGAATTTTATCTTACGCATACACACACACATGAGGAGAACGCGATAAATGTTCAAGGATGAAAATCCCATATTCACGCGCACGCGGGACCTCCTAAAATTGTATAACGAAATTTGATCCGTCGCGACGTGTCCTAAGAAACGTATTAATCATCCCGAAATTATGTACGATACGAAAACACGCGTCGTCACCTGATTACGCGACTGCACCGTCGTGATTTACATAACCAGAATTGTCGCTCGAACGACTCTTTCTTTTAATACACTTGTTTGATAAACATTCTAAATATAAAAAGAAAACATTATCAATGTTGAATCATTCAAAAATACGTAATATACTTCGGTCTGCAACCCCCCCTCTCTCCCCTCTCCCACATTCTTCCGGCTCTAATCGATTTTCAGCAACAGGACGCGCGGTCGGATACAAAATACACTGCGTGTTATCGCGTTACGTCAAAGCATCAAAGCGCCTCTGAAATTATACGGAGAATCGAAACGCTTGGAGGTCGCCGCGGCTGGACTTTCTCGCGACGGATGCAAGGACTCCGCTGAGAAAACGAAAAACACGAAAGGATAGAACGGGCAGTAAAAAAAAAGGAGACGTTAATCTACATCTCTGGCGCGGCCTTCGGCCGCGTTGACGAGCGGTTGTGGAAGCGACGAAGGTGAAGTGAGGAGGTGAAAAGGTGAGAAGCGATGTGAGGTAAGGTAAGGTACGGTAAAAGCCGATTGAGCTCTAATCCGCGACGCGTGAGCCGCGGACGAGGAAGTCGCGGCGAAGAAAGTTAATTCGCGATTGTCCGGCGTGGCATCGCGTCGCGCCGCTGTGACTAACTCACACTCCACGACGAGGGACTGGTTTTTCCCTTCCAGCGCTCGTCGCCCTCGTAAATGTCTCTTTCTCCCTCCTGCGGACGAAGCGGAATGCGTGTTGCGAGGAATAAGAAAGTTTCGACGCTGATTACGGTACCGGAGCCGGCACGCCGCGAATCGCTCCGGAAACGCCACGCAGACGATTAACCCCGAGTCTCGGCACCGAGCCATCGGTTATTCACCAGAGGAAACGCGAACCAGTCGAGATTCTGTGACTGTAGACGCCACGGGAATGTCTTGAGAATATCTTATCGCCATGTTTTCAGATCCGAATGGTTGATTGCTAACAAAATTATTAGGTCGACATATAAGTAGGGATGTTGTGATACCGTGAAAGTATCGAAACTAATATCGAAACCAGTGTCTAGATCAAGAGTGTCGATATTATTAGCGATATCAGTATCAGATAAAAAATGTCAATACCGATACTGGCTTCGAAATTTGAAAAAAAATTTTTTTATTTGAAATTAGAGGAAATATAAACATCAGGGAAGTGTTTGTCTTGTAAGCTACTTTTAAGGATCTCGTATGTTTATGTATAACAAGCTTATTATAAGGTAAAGATACTTCTACCTTCTGCACTAGACTTTCTACACGTTGTGATGTAAAAACCTTTTAAAGAATGCATTAAGGCTCCAATGTCCTCGCTATGTCTGTCCTTGTTTGGTGACGTCAGAAGCGAGAAATCGCAGGTCAAAAATTATTGTGGTATACGTGGAAACAAAGCAATATGCGCGCAAAGTGACACACTCGTGACGGACTCCGCACACTTGTAAAAATACCCGGATGCTTTCCTTTTACTTCTATAATATATAC
Organism: Dinoponera quadriceps; assembly: GCF_001313825.1. Lineage (NCBI taxonomy): Eukaryota > Metazoa > Arthropoda > Insecta > Hymenoptera > Formicidae > Dinoponera > Dinoponera quadriceps. The sequence goes on from NW_014554384.1 coordinate 1,438,395, forward strand.
ATAACCATAAAATTAATGTAACAGGAAGCATGAGAAAAGATAGATTTAAAACGCGTACAATGCGAGAGAAATATAATTATTTTCGGGAACAACAATATCCATTTTTCCATTTTAACCACACAAATAGTCAAGAGAATTATTTTCCTAATAAGTGTTATCACACTGTCAATGATAACAATTTTACGTGTTGGTACTACTATTTTTGTCGTTAAAATAAAAAAGATATTATTGTCTCCGAAAATAAATATATTTTCCTCTCAATATAAGTAGCATTAAGTTACTCTAATTTTCATAAAGCAAAAATACATATCTTGAAGATCGAGTGAGTAAAAAAATACAAGAAAAATCATCGAAACATAGTAGTACTGATATGAGTACCAATTGAAGGAAAATACGAAATATCGATACAAAAATTACAAAAATATGGTATTGATAGAAAAATACAAAAACACAAAAACGATACAAAAATACGAAAATACGGTATTGATAGAAAAAGATCGATACCAGTATTGTATCGGTAGTATCATATCTCAATATAAATCTGAAATATTCTGAATTTTTCCTATTTTTTGGCGAAGCGATATGTTTCTTTTTTATCGTCATATTTTCAAAGAAGGAAATGACTTAATGTGTAACGAATCTTGATAAAACGAGCACGTTCGGTTTAATAGCGAGCGCTATAATAAAACTCGGGGTAATGAACTCGCTTAGAGCGTTTTGAATATATAGACTACACGTGTGTACGGATTGTATGTTAAATGCGCAGCTTGTCCTAGGCAAGGCGCACTTTCTCTCGCGCTCGGATACTAAAGGCCAATCTGAGAAGGATGCTGGTCGTTTCATGGTCGTGACATCGGTATTAGCATACAGATACCAGCTGCCCCGTATTTCTTTTTGTCTTGACGGTTTGACCGGCGCGCAATGGATTATTCCACGACGAAAATGCCGAGGCGGCGAATTCGTTACTTACAATCCGCCGAGACCGATCGAGCATCGATCCCTGAAAATCGAAATCAGGGATTTCCACTAAAAGATGAAGCAAAAATAAAGAAAATCTGCCGCCCTCCTCGGTTTCGAGCGAACGCCGACGGAACCGTTTAATTCGCCGGGGCTAATTAAGCCGACACTTCGCGCGAAGATCACCGCGTGTACCTAAGGTTCATCCATTTCCACGTGTTTACAGACGCGCGGCGCCGCGCATTATGTCGCCCAGAGCGCGACGTTGAAACTACACACACACGTCGGCCGTGGCGCGTCGCGCCGCGCCGCTACTCCGCTATTCTTCCGTAATTGCATCTCGCGCAACCCGCGCCACCATTAATTTTTGTACCGTTCCCTTTTCCCTCCCCGCGGCCACCGACGACGAAGAGAAGCCGGCGCGAATCCCTCATATTCAACGCGCGTCTCTCCCACACGAGAGATCGCGTTTCCGCGTCGCTCGCTCGCTCGCTCGTTCGCGGCCATCGTTCTAATAATTACTCCCCGGGATCATATTTTCCGCTCATGAAACCCGTCGCGCGCGCCTCCGCTTCTGCGTCGCGGAAAAGTGCATCTCGCCGGGGTACGGTGAAAGCACGGGTCCTCCTCCTCCTCCGCCCCCTAGATCGCAAACGGCCAGGGGAACGCTCCCGCGGGCCCTCTCACTTTCGCTCTCTGGAGAAAGTCCGGCCGCCCCGTCGCCGTCCCTCTTCACCTCCTCTTCCTCCCTCCGCGGTCTCCTTTGCGCCCCTCCCCCCCCCCACCCCGTACTTCGTAAAAGCGCTCGCATTGCACTCGCCTCGGCGACCAGAACACTCCGGTGCACGCTGTTGCGAAGCCCTCTGGTTCTCCTCGTCCCTCCTATATCCTCCCCCCCCC
>NW_014554384.1:1440314-1446205 GCF_001313825.1 Dinoponera quadriceps
CGCCCGCGACGGTTGTGCACTTCTTCTACGGTGTGCTCTCGCGATCCGACAGGGGTTAATGCACTCCTAGAGCAAACCATAACCTTAGCCGGGGCCCTGGAGAAGCGCGGGAATCTCGTTGCCGACGACGAACGGACGGACGGATGGACGGGCTCATAATAGTGCGGCACGTTTACGGGATTAGCCTGCGATATATAATCAAGTGAGCGTTTTTTTCCCAAAATCGCCGCCGAGTCGTATATTTTAATTTTACCGCGATTTTGGATCTTTCTTCTCATTAATTAGTTACCTGGTAAATAACATTAACGACGCGAAATGAAATATTGGCTCGTCGCGATGGCAACTGGAAAAAATCGAATTAATGCCTGTTTTTACTATCATGGTTTTATTTAAGGTTCCGGACTACTCGTTTTGGTTGTCCTTGTTTAATGACGTCAGAATTGAATAAATGCGGACCAAGATTTTTATGCCAAAAATGACATTTATAATCGATTCAGCACCCTTAAAATTGGACGATGAACATGTTTTTTTACTCGAGCAATCGATAAATAGTCGCAAAATTAACATGTAATTTTCTTTTCTGACCTCTTTTCCCAAGATTTCGTCACTTTTAGCTTTACGTCTGTTCATTGATTGCTCGAGTAAAAAAATGTCTCAATTTTAGAAATGTGCTAAATCGATCACAAATGTTATTTTGTGGATATATCTTGTTATTTGAAAGTATAACTAACTATGAAATTTTAACTATGTTTAAATCTCCTGTTACGCGTATGAGTTTTATATTTTTATATTTATTTTTGAGATACATTCCTATGATTTTCCTCCTGTTGCATGTTTGCCTATTATCATCTGCTTTTATCGATATTTTTACTTTACTTTTATGTATACTAATGCGTAATAAAGATTATTATTATTATAACGCAATAAATCTTAATATACATTTCTCGCTTCTGAGATTACTAAACTAGAACAGCCACAGCAAGTAATCAGGAGCCTTAAATCTGATCGACGATTAACTCGACAAAATTGACCAATCGCATTGACAATTAACTGAACTGATCGATGGGATCAGTCAATTCCGTTGAGACGATCGTCGATTAGATTTAAATCATGATGCCGCAGAAACGGGCATGAAAGGGGAGGTTCCTCCTAAAATTTTCTCATTCACGTGGAAGTTCGTCGTCCAACAGGGATTATAATCTCGTCCCTCCTCGCGTCTACTCGTAATCCATCATCCGTCGAGGTCTCGGATTGCAAGACCTTTGACCCCTCGTACCGTGGCAATTTTAACGATATTCCAGACCTTTACATGCTCGTATCGCGCAGTTATCGCTTCCGAAAAATCTATACTTCGCTTTCGATATTCGAATTTTATCATCTCAGGATCTCTCTCCCCACTGAAGATGATCATCTTTGGATGCGTGCGACAGATTTCATAGCGCGGAAATCAGACGGCACGAAGGATGATCGCGTATCAGAGGAAAGTATCTCGGAAACGACGACTATCGCAGGACACCGCGATCGGACTCCGCATCGGCATCGCCGCCGGAGGCTTCCTCGGCATGAAATCGTACGGAGACACTTTGTAAACTACGGCGTCGTTAAGAAAGAGAAGGAGGGAGGGAGAAAGAAAAAAGAGAGAGAGAGAGAGATACGATACGCGATTAAGATTCGTGGACGGAAACCTTGGCGCGCATTGTCCGTGCGCGATAATTGGCTGGCGGTTTTGTATGCGTGCTCCTTCGGCAGACAGAATAGCTTATCTTTCCCGTCTCTGTCTCTCCACCGAACTGACTCGCGTTATCTTTCTTTTTCTCTCTTCCTCTCTCTCTCTCTCTCTCTCTCTCTCTCGCTCGCTCGTTCCCTTGCACTAGACACGATAGATACTATAGAGATAGAGCGTCGGTCCAGGGCCGACGAACAAGCGCCTTGGAGGCGTAATGACGATCGTAGAAACTCTCGAGGCCGGCCCACGAGATCCGCGGAGTTTCGCGAATACGCGATAGAACGCTCGCGGGGAGACAGGTACGGTGCGGTATCACAAAACTGTCGGGTGTCCATTCAATCAGGGATGCTAGTACAGGATGTCTACTCAAACCCCGAGAAAAGAATTCTCCGATTGTTCAGGAAATATTAAGCAGGAACTTAAAAACAACCTTAAATATATATATATACAAAATGTTAATAAGTTGTGCTTGCGTTTTATAGCGTTATTTCATATTAATTAAAATTCAAATTTAAAATTAACTTAAAAAAAATAAATTAACTGAAAATCAAGTCGAAAAATGCTGAACTATATTTTTTCTATGCTTATTAATGAAGAAAATATTAAATAAAATTCAGTCAACCAATATTTGTCTACGAACAACGGGATAATATAATTTGCAGACAAGTGTCTATTTAAAATTCTCTGATCTTTCCAGGCATAAACAAATTCTCTGAGAATTCCAGGTTTTCCAATAGATACCTTATTGTAAGGCTTAGGGGCAAACTTTAAAAATACAACGGAGTTTCAGTCGTTCGATCAAAACTCGACATCAAGACCCAATTTTTGTCTAATTTAAAACAAAACCCTACTTTAGGTGGAAAAGTGAGAAGTTAATATTGACACTTCAAGACATCGAATTCACCACTGTCGAATACTGAACATTCGGATCGTGACGTGTCTTTTTCGCACGTCTGTGGAAAAGCGTGTCGCGATAACTGTTGGGAGGTCACCGCGGCGAGATTAATCGGGTCGATAAGCACCGACGCGGAAAATTTTAAATCGCAGCGTCCTCGAATTTGCGCGATAATGGACATCATCGCGTGCGCCGTGGTGAACCAACGGAATCAGCTTGCGTCGCGCATCCTTCGACGCCTTTTGCGAAGAAATTCCCCGCGAATGATGCGCTCGTCGCGAATGTACGTAACGCGACGACGTTACGCGAGATAAAATTGCATTACGCGGAGTTCGTTCGCGATAACGAGTGCGTCGCGTGCGTGGCGCTTTTTAACGATGCAATTATGGCCCGCCGAGAGTGAGCCGCGTTTTCGTTTCAAACGAAGGAAACCACGGAAGTGGTATTAATTATCAGAGAGGAAAAAAGGAACTTTACCTGAAGAGACGAATATGCAATTATGTCATAATAAATATCGCAGAGGAGATGTAAAACGCGCCAACATGACGAATTCTAAAACCCCCCTTTAAAAAAAAAAATACTAATGATAAATCTCAAAGAGAGATGCGGAAATGAAAATGGGAATAATTTACTCTGAAAGAAGGTTGTAAGTGCGCGAACCAAATATCCCGCGTTGAAAAATTGGATCGAGTAAATATTATACTTTACATTGAGAGAAATTATAGGTATTTTCAGTGCGAACTATATCCTACTTATCATTTTAACCTCGAAAATAATAGTAACAACACGTATATAAAATTATTAACATGGGCACTACAGTAACGCTTACTAAAAAATTTTCTCACAATAATTCTTTCACTATGACGATCATAGTTACAAGTATCAAATATCTTTCTCGCAGCGTACTGTCATGTACTTGATTCAAGAGAAAAATTTGCCAGTTATTTACTCGAATCTCGTCTTTATTTCTGTGAGTTTGTCCAGCCACACCGGAGGAATCAATTTACGGGAGAACTTACCGCGTTCCCGCCCTTCAAGTTCGCACCGTAAGAAGCGAAGCGCAAGAAGCGAAGAAGGGGATGGAAGGGAGTTAGGATTGCGTCGCAATTGCGGATCGCGAATTAGGACTCGAGCAACGGGACTCCTCCTCATCAGTCTCAATTTCCAGCGTGCAATCGCCGTGCAATCTCAATCTGCCCGGGACTCGCGCGCTCGGACTTATATTCCGCGCTAAGCGGAGTGTTGAAAATAACCGCTCGTACGTCCCTGACGAGGTGGGAATGTTGAGTTCACCGCGAATAGTATGTTAGCTGTCGCGACTCGCACTTCCTAGTCGAGGCTCGTACGCACTCTCTCGCGCGCACGTGTGTAACCAGTCGTGCACACGCATCTCCGCGCGCGCGCGCGCGCGGCGTGTGCGCACGCACGTACGCGCGCACACGTCGCGCTGTCGGTGTGCGCGTGTAAGACTAACAATAATAATAAGGTTGAGTCATGCGCGGCGGCAGGGACCTTCGCGAACGAAGAAGGGCCTTGGTTCGTGCCCCGGGCAAGGCGAGGATCTCCGTCTCGATTACTCGAGAGCGTGCGGCCTCCTTCCTCGACGAATTCAGCGGCCTTTTTCGGAATCCCGATAATAATCGTCATCGGAAACTCCGCGGACCACCATCAGCGCGCCATCGACCTATCCGTATACTCGCTAGAGTGCGACACGGAGAATCACAAGAGGTCATAAGAGAGATAGAAAGAATTCATCTGAACTTCTCAAGATATTTGAAATATCAGACACAAGTCACGCAGAAAAAGAGTTCGGTGAAATTTACTGGACAGCGAACGAACCGAACGCGATTTCTTCTTTTTCTGCGCGTAAATAAAATAGAAAACGGCTGAACGTTAAAGTGTTCAAATGTTAAAACAGTTGAAAAGTTAAAGTGTTTGGAATTAGAAATCTAAGATGAAAAGTTAAAGATTGATGCAACTACAAATTTGCCACCGTATTTATTAAATAATATTAAATGACGGTGATGAAAATACAATCTAACACCTGATTGTATTTTCATCACCGTCATTTAATATTATTCAATCCTTTAACGAATTTTAATTCTAATTTCGCCTCTCGACCTCTCGACGCTACAAATACCCTCGATATCACGCCGAACGCGGCCGAAGTCGATTTTTCGTCAGATAAATCGTGAAAAAAAGGGGGACACGCGGGAGCCACGCGTAAAGAAATCAGCAATCACGCCCGGCTGGAAGCCGAGGGCCGCCATCTGTTAAAATCCGTGGCCTGGAATCCGCCTGGTTTTTGTCTCTCGCGGGACATTACCCAGTATGAGTGGCCATCGTCGCGTTGCTCCTGTGAATAATTTGTGACAAATGCATCTCGAGTGCATTCGTCCTATTTGTGGTGCGCAAACATCCCACAGGATGCATCAAAAGTCACGCGTTTCCTTTTGGTTTCACGGATTCATGGTTTGGTTATTGAAATCGGCAAGCCATTTCCCCGGGAGAAAAGCCTCGAAATCTGGAATTTCAACCGGAAATTTCGAACCTCTTCTAACGAAGGGAACGCGCTATTCCTCAAAAATCCCGCAAATATTTTTAACGTTACTAAATAAATCCTATTGTTACGTCACTAGGTGTTGCCTCGATATTTTTGGTTTTTCAAACGTTTCGACGATCGACGTTAACAATCGCGGATTGTCTGAATCGTGTCAACAAATATTGCTATTGACCATTGACTATCGGCTAGACGGCGAGTAACTCTTGGATTTAACGACCGCGAGGAATTTCTCCGGCGCATTATATTATTTTGAATGCCTCTGCGAGCACAATCGGATCGCGCGCGCTTAATCACTATGACAAAGCAGGCGACTTCCTTGAAGGCGACGGTCGCTTTTCAATGCGTTCGATGGGCCTCAATAACGGCGATGCCGTAAGGACGCGTTTTACAATCCGCGTCTCCTCGACGACGGAGGCTGACAACACGCGCGCGTTCAAATCCGCGCGCGCGGCTGTCATGTTCCCGGCTGGTCAACAGTCGAGAATGAACGCGCGACTAACGTCGGCCAGTGCCGCTGGTATGGCAGCGGACCGAATCGCCACATTGTATCCCGCTTATTGAAGACGCTTATTACGTGAGATAATAGTGTAATCTACGGTAAATAAGAAGCTTGCTTCTTTTCCTCGGTGGAATAAAATGTGACGGATTTTATCGGCAAGCTCGACGTGACACACGACGTTTCAACGCGAACGGAGGGATGGGGGGGG